>NW_017731559.1:1242322-1243446 GCF_001890085.2 Hipposideros armiger
TTCAGGTGAAAAAATTCATCCTTACTTGGCGTTTTTATTATATGAGTCTCTTTACACTGCATAGCTTTAAAATTTCTGAATTATTCATGAATAAGTCACCAAAATGTACTCTTGTTATGCAGGCTTTAGGTGGAGTATGTGTGCACATGTACGTACACATGCACACACACAAACACATGAGCACACACAGAATTAGGGTACAAGAAAAAAATTTAAATTATGAAAAATGATTAGGATCAGAAAATTTTAGTGCCAGGAAGGAACATACATAGCACCTGGTTCCTTACTGATACATGATGAAATTGAGGCTCAGCAAAGTTAACTAATTTGTCAAAGGTTGCAAAGTAGCAGAGCCTGGTATACATGTTTGTAATACCTAAACTAATTCTTGTAAAGCACTGGGATTCCATGAGGTATTTAATAAACAAATCATTATCTGGTACCCTCCAATACAGGAACTTATTTTTCCCTAGACGTTTTTCTCTAAATGGATTACATTAAAATTGAAACTGATAATACTGGTGTAGACCAAAGTTGCGGATATGTTGAAAGGCAGGAAATCCAGGGTCTTTCCAGCACGATCTGCTTCATGCCGGCTGCTCCCTTGGCTTCTGTGATGGCACTATCCTGTTCTCTTCCTGCGGCTGGCTTTCCTGTTCCTGCCCAGCTCCTGTCATTCTGCCCCCAACCCCAAATGTGGGTATTCATTTCCAAAAGTTTTGTCTTAGGCCTGCATCTGCTTCTCTGGTCAATACCCAATTCCTGAAGGTCTTATCTACCTCCATAGCTTCATCAAACCACATTTATGCAATGACTAAACTTAAATCTCCACTCTTAACTTCATCTTAAGTTCCAGATCCAAATTTCCAAGTTCTAGCAGCCAACTTCACTATAATGTTCTGTCAGTACTTCAAACTCAAAATGCCCCAAATAAACCCTTCTCTCTTCATGAAAACTTGTAATGCTTCTCCTAACTTCCCACTTTTCTATAAAGGACACCTATATTTTCTTAGTTAAAACTGTAAGTAACATTGTCTTCTCCCTCTCCCTGACCCTCATAGCCAATAAACTGCTAAGTCCTGCAACTTCTTCTTCCTCAGTATCTCTTGCAGGAAACACAAGAG
>NW_017731559.1:1246841-1249813 GCF_001890085.2 Hipposideros armiger
GACGGCGTAAAACCAGTGCTGAAAGACACTGTACCCAACAGTCTGAGTTCCTGCCCTGAGACCATTAATCATCTTTATCATCTCAGGCCTGCCCTTCCACTTCTTCAGAGGCATCCTCATTTACAAAATGAGGTTTTAGGGTTAGAGGATCTCTGGAGCAGAGCTACTCAAAGTGCCAGTCCAGGATGAGGTGAGGTACTGACAGAATGGAAATCAACACACTGCTTCTCTCACCAAGAGAGTATTGCTATGGGGGAAAAAAAATCAGCTCACCTAAGCAGTGTGCTTGGAACGGAAGAAGTCGGTTGCTAATTCTAATTGCAGTCCCTCATCTTGTCAGAGGCTGTTCTTAGGTAGTTTGAGAAGTGGAAGTTGGTCCACAAGCCACACTTGGAGCAGTTTTGCTTTAAAATATCTTCCAGCATTCACTCCCCCTGTTGGCCCTCCCTTACCTGCTGAACCAGCTCTTATTTGAACTGGAAAGTGCCAAAAGAAGGCTTTTTAAAAAACAGCTTTGAGACATGATTCACATACCAGAAAATTCACCCATTTAAAGTGTACAATTCATGGTTTTTAGTATACTCAGGGTTGCTGAAACAAAACTACAATTTTAGAACATTTTATAACCCCAAAAAGAAATCCCTACCATTAGCAGTCACTCTCCTTCCCATAGCCTTAGGCAACCAACTAATCTTTCTTTCATTCTCTATGGATTTGCCACTATAGTCTTAATATTTTACACAACTGGAATCAGGCAGTATGTGATCTTTTGTGACTGGCTTCTGTCACTGAGAATAATGTTTTCGAGGTTCATCCATGCTATAGCATGTATCAGTACTTCATTCCTTTTTCAGTGCTGAATAATATTCAATGATATTGATATACCATAATTTACTTATCCATTTATCCATTGATGGATATCTAGGCTCTTTCTATCTTTTGGTTTATATGAATAATGCTGCTATAAATATTTCTGTATGTTATTGCGTGAACATATATTTTCATTTCTCTTGGGTCTATACCTAGGAGTGGAATTACTGAGTAACACAGTATCTCAATGTTCAACTTTTTGAGAATGTCAGACTATTTTCTTTGTTAATTAAAAAAATTTTTTTCAATTACAGTTCACATTAAACATTACATTAGTTTTAGGTGTACAGCATAATGGTTAGACATTTATATAACTTACAAAGTGGGAGAGTTTTCTTACTTGGGACTAGGGACACAGAAGTCTGTATGATCCTATAACCAAAATGAAGGGACCCCTATGTAGCTTCCAACATACTCAAGTTTGGCTGAGTTCTTTGTAAATNAAGGATGTGTGAGTGCAAGCAGTTTATTTGTAAGGTATAATAATACCAGGAAGTGCCAGTAGGGGAGTGGTGAAGTGAGTCAGGAAGGGTAGGAAATCAATAAAGAATATGTTACCAAGCTGTTTGTGGCTGTGGGCTTCCAGCTTTAATTATGACAGTATTTCTGCTCAAAATTCTTCATTAGCTTTCCATTGCCAAGTGAATTAAGGACAAATTGCTCTGCCAAGTGTTCAAGGCCCTCAATAATATGCCAAACAATCTTTCTAGCTCTGTATTTTACTATTTCTCCATATGGATGGATTCAGGTCAATGGAACACTACTGTTCTCTTGACTGCTAGGTGTCTTAATATCCTTGGCACCTGTGTAAACCTCATCTGCCAAGAGTCCTTCACTGTCAACTCTTCCTGTTGAAATTATGTCTTGAATAAATGTCAGACAAAAGGTAAGATTTGGCCCCTGGTCTTCAGAACCTCACAGCCTTTCCCAATTCTACCCCTAATTGTCCTGGTCAGTGGGCTCCCTGCCTTCCTAACTCTTTGAGTCTCTCTCTGTTACAATTTTACTCACCTCTCTCTCTGACAATCAATAAATACTTGCTGAATTGAACTGACACACATAGGACTGAAAAATAGAAGAACTGATTAGTAAGGTCTCATGTGCAAAACACATGTGGTTACATCACAGAACTTCTTGGTACTTGGTGGGCTCCAACAGGAAACATATGCCTTCTTTCTTCACAGGACTTGAGACCCATTAAAGGAAAGATCCATTCAGGGCACACAGGACATTTATGGGGGCAACACATTGAATCGGTAGGCCTGCCAGAAATTTTGTTCAGGTCTGAAGCTATAATTAGCAGCTTTTTAGATAAAAACTGTTAGTTAATTCTCAGTTGCTAGGGCTACTAATGCAACCAGTCACTAATTCTATTGCAATAATTCCTGTTTTTCTCCAGGCTTCCAGAACAGAGGTAGAGTAAGCCACACCTAATCAGAAAAAGGATGAAGGAAGACCTGGCAGGATTCAGCTGGGTGGTGAAAATCCTTTTAGAGTGAGATGAAAATGGGAAAACCATTCTGGAAAAATGCAGAAAATCTAAAGGATAGTTAACCTTCCAGCAGATATTTGGGAATAAATATTTTATAAGTTAGAATAATTTGACAATAAGTACAAACCAAGATTGTTTAAATTGTTCAACTGCAACTATGATCAGAGAAACAACAGTAATTTGTTTAATTGATGTTAGAGATTAGTCTTTTAAAAAGCACTGCAAAAATAATGAAATAAAGGGCCGGTGGAGTGGCTCAGCTGGTTAAGAGCTCACTCAAGAGTTTGAGCTCTGAGCAGCAGCGGTTCGAGTCCAGCCCGAGCTGAGCAGCCGCTGAGCTGCCAACAAGTAGCAGGATGGCTCAGCTAAAAAAAAAAAAAAAAAAAAAAAATAATAATAATAATAATGAAATAAAGTTAATTCTTAATTATTAATATAAAATAGATGGGAAAAGAATGAACCAATATTTTATATTTATCTATGGATAATATCTAATTTATCCTTCTTAATAAATTTCTAAAAAGTAGACAAACTGATTTCTTTCTAATCTGAAAGAGAATTTTCTTGGTCTGGTATAGAAATCATTTGTTTTAAAATGCAAATTTCATTA
>NW_017731559.1:1254063-1321216 GCF_001890085.2 Hipposideros armiger
AATTAAAGTTTATTTGGGTGACAATGGTTTGTAAAGTTATATAAGTTTCTAGTGTACAATTCTGTTATACATCATTTATGTATCACATTGTGTGTTCACCACTCAGATGGTGGTGGAAAATTTATACTTTATTCTGCTTTTCAGGAGCCACAGTAAGCCCTATAGATACTACTATATAACCAACATACTTCAGCAAAACTTTTACTTTTGCATTTCTTCCACTCGTAGGAGAACTGCTTACTTTAAATTCCATTTCACCTTTTCTGGCTCTTTTGGGTTCATTTCAGTTAGAGTATGTTCCTTCCTGTTTGATCTTTGCTGATTCATCTTTTGTGCTTTCTTTTTTTTATGCCTACCCTAAGGTCTTACTTGCTCTGAGTCTGTGATACATTAAATCCTTTCTGGAACAAGGTGAGGTATAAATAAACATAGAGTTCCTCTAGTCTGAAACAGTAATTGTTCACAGCTCTAAGGCAGAAAGGAAGGGTTATCAAGGGATCTAAATATCAAAGCTAGCTTTAATAATTAATATTGGCATCTCATCTTTGTGATCCATTAGGGTACAAGAAGTATATATTAAATTATAATTAATTTACTCCCTTAAATTTGTTTTTTTAAAGCAATTGTTCTCAAAGGATATAATTATAATTACATTTTGGTCATTTTACATCCTTATTCTTTATTAAATTAGATCACATTAGCCTTTATGATACAGACTTTTGCTGGGGGGTACTTAATCAGAACTTAACCCAGTGCACTGTATAAGAATTCAGAGATCAAGCAGCTCTTATCTTCTTCCATAGAACTCAGTGAATTCTTTAAAATTAAAAACAAAAAGAAAAACAAAACAACTATATATTATCCCTTTGTAAAAACTCAGAATGTTCTTGCAGATTTTTCAAAAATCCAATTAAAGTTTATGGCTAAAAGTTACCAGGTTGCTACAATCTTTCAAAGTAAATTTCTAATTAACTTTTAAGCGCTGAGGTTAGAAGGTTTTTCAAGCTTCCTTCTCATCTTTCTCTCTCCTCCTTCCTATTTATTCTTTTCTAAGATGCTATCCATAGACCTTTTTTCCCCTTGGCTCTACAAACTGTCCCTCAGCAATCTCAACCACTCCTAAGTTCCAATTCCACTTGTGCATTGACAATCTGTTTCTTTCTGTAGCCTGTACATCTCTCCCGAGGGCCAGTCTAGTATATCCAACTGTTTCCTAAAAATTTCCACCTGGATGATCAAAAGCACCCTAAACCATTTAAAACTGAATTTATTTTTATTACGCCAGTATCTCATAAATTCTCCTAAATTTCCTATTTTGGCAAATATCAGCTCCTTTTACCAGTCTGCCAAGCTAGAAATGCCAACCTTGATTCCCTTATCTTCGCTTCCCACAATACAATTAATATTCTTTCTGACCCATAGATACCTGTTCTTTTTGTGTCCTCTTCTTTCCTCCTACCTCCTTTCAAATGCTGGATAGACCTACAGTAATGCTTTCTAACTGGCCTCCTAGCCTGCAGGCCCTTCTCTTCCCATCTCTTTTCTACTCACAGCTTTAAGTTCTCTTTCTAAAAAACATGACAATGATCAAATTATTTCATAAATCAATTATAATCAATAAAGCTGAATTTTTTTTCATGTCAATGATTTGGTACTAGGTTCCTGAGGTATATGACTCTTCAAAATTTGGTCCTAGCCCTTCTAGAAGAATTCCTGTCACTTCTGAATAACGAGAGGGAGTATAGCATAACGGTCAAGAACATAAGCACATAGTCAGATTACCGGGGTCTGAATCCTGGCTCTGAATTTCTTGGCTAGGGCAAGTTCTTAGCCTATCGGTGCCTCATTGTTTTCATTTGGAAATGGGGATGATGGTGGCTACACTTTCCTAAATTACTGAGTTGTTTCTCTTGATGAATATTAAGTACGAAAAGACATAACTGATATTTCTAATGACTCAATAAACATTAGATAGAATTATCATCATCATTATCCCTCCACAAGTAAGTATTTGCTATTCCATACTCTTTAATACCTTGCTCTTTATGCTGAGAAAACTTCTCTATCCCCTCTCCTGGTTTAATACCATAATCTTTAAGACCCAACTCAAACTTACCTCCACTACAATGTGTTTCCATCTTCCTCAGGCAGTTAGTTACTCCATCCCTTTATGCTCTGTAGCCTTAATAAATCTTCCCAGTTACACTTAGCCCTGTATTGTGCATATTTTTATGAATCTGACTCTCTCCTTCAAATTAAGTTAAAGCTGTTAAGGCTTAGGGTTGTAGCTAATAACGTGTACACTCCTCACCCTACTGCCTCATACAGTGCCTGATTTACTAGGCATACAACACAGCCTTGCCAAATGAACAGATCTTTGTCCCTCTCTTATGGGACCTAATGGAGTTTACTTTGCAGCATGCTATTTCCTTGAGAGCCTCAGGCCATGTCTTCCCCTCTTTGTGTCCTTGAAGCACTGAGGTAGGTACACAGCAGACAAGAGCTGCTCGAAAATGATTAGCTTGGTCCAGGACCACAGTGATAAATTCAGACCTTTCCCTTTGGAGTACTACCATCTGTCCACCAGCTTCCTAAAGGGCTGGATAAATAAGGAAATGTGAACCTTCACATCAAACTATTTATTATGAGGCACTTGAGTAAGACCATAAACACTTTATAACTTTAGCTTTTGAAATCATATTGATCTTGATTCCTCCAGGGCCTACGTAACTTTAGAGCCAAGAGAAAGAGCTTCCTCCCATCATGTTCTCATAAAGTACCGACATTTGTGACATGATTGTAAAATTTTATATCCAGCATAACTGACTCATTTATAGTCTTAATAATGTTCTCTATCAATGACTGAAAAAAAAAAGTTTCTTTCCATTCTGATAGAATTACCTTTGACCCAAGAAAATTTCAGTGAGTGTAATATTTCTCACTCCAACTCACTGGTTTAACATTATATAGAATGATGTTTTTTTTTCTAAGAGATGGAAGAACTTCTATCCTAGCAAAAACTTTAGGGGTTAGAGAAAAAAAAAGCCAATTTAAAATATTTTCTCTAAGCAAACTTTGGTGGGCAAATAGGCATATAATATAGTCAATCCAATTCATGACAAAAGTAAATTTCTTAAGTGAAAAAAAAGTATTGCTGTACCAGTTAATTTTTAAAGAAAATGTGTTTTGCATTAAAATGATGTAGATAAATATCTATTGATGTTAAAGCATAGTAAGTACAAAAGTTGTTACAAAATAGAACCTTAATTTTTATAAAAATAGAAATAAATTACACATTTTTTATTTAATTATAAGATCTGGATGAATGTAGACTAAGGGGATTCCCCAGGTTGTATAATTATGGGTCATGAAAATTTCTTTGTTTTTTTTCCCACGATGAACTTGTATTGTTTATATAAAAAGAATTAAATAAAAAAGACTATGTTTTTCATTATGAAACTGGAAATGATGCTTTAAAAAAATTAAGCTGTTATTAATTTAAATTTACTTACCAACAGATTCTCCCCTGCCACTCCTCTGTTGTTAAAAACCACACATCTAAAAACCAGGAAAAATTTTTGTTATTTTTACACATGATTCTTGCTCACAATATATTAAAATCATCTAACTAGCACTCTTTTAGAGTGCTAAAAGATTTTTTTAAATGTGTTCCAAAGACATGAGACTGCTTGACAATTTCATGTAAGTGCACTAAAATACATTTCCAGTTCTCTAAATTCAATATATGGCTTCAAATCAGAAAACTGTATGTTGAAGTGATGTTAAATTTTCCTACCAAAACAGAATATTTACAACTTCTTCCTATGCACATGTGAGAAGCCTCACATCTGAGATGGTAGGATGGGCCCTCACATTTACTGGCTGGGTATTCAGTTGATTTAGGGGAGGAAAGGCTACCTGTGTTTTCTATAATCCTGTTTGCCTATCCTGGATCAACAGTCATGTATAAAGGGCTTAGAGCAGTGCTGGTTCATGCTAAGTACACAACAACAGTTAGCTATCAGTATCAGGTTAGTTGTAGTGCCATGCTAGCTTTAAAAAGTCATTCTGCATTTAAAATATTTAACTCTCCTTAAACTTCCAGTCAACCATAACCCTAGATAAGTGTTTTTTTGCCATCCTCAAACAAAATCCTGACTTGTGTCTGCACAGGTTCTCTTTGATTTAGTGAATCAATATTCATGTCAATGAAAATTCATTTTGTTTTTGATTGTTTACTTAGCCAATCAATCAAGGCCATTTAAGGTTCTAATTCCCTTCTTTCAGGGTGCTGCGGATCATTGCAAGGGCTCTAAGCACCGATGAGCTGACTGGCTTACAGAACATTCAACAACTTTGACTCTGCTCAGGGGGATTAGATTTCAATGTGATATTCAGGATATGTTTCTGCAAAAGAATTCTTTCTTGCATCTGAAAGGTCATAAAGAGAATTTTAGTAGGTCTAACTGAAAGAAATGTTTCACAATCTCAGAATTCTAACTTGAGAAAAAGCTAGAAATACCACATTTTATTAACTAGTCAAAGGAAGTTCTTTAATATACTATAAAAACATGAAAAAAAGTTAGAGTAGGGTCAGTTAGTCCTTGATCTTTTCTTGCCAAAAAGATGGCAAGACACCCTAGACATAAATAAAATTTAAGTTAGCCACTTGTATTTACTTGCGTAAGAACCTAAGTTACACAGGAATTGGGGCTAAAGTTAATTGTGACCTTGAACCTTGAAGCTCCTAGTCATTCAGAAAAGACCCACTTTTAGAGTGCAAACACTACATAAGGATAAAAATGGCTTCTGGGGCAAGATATCACCATGTGACTGCCACTGAGAGAAAAGAACTAGTGAGGGAAAAGAAAAAGATGATCTGCAAACTCATGAAAAAGCAGCCTATACACCTGGGATTTCCTTACAAACTGCAAACTGGGATATTTGCACTTTTCTTCAGGCAACTTTGAAAAGTGGATCACAGCTCAGGTATCTCTTGCTAGAAGAGGAATTGTGCTGACCTCTCCGTAGACCTTTGTTCCTGATAATGTTCAATCAATAGCAGTCATCATTGTATATACGTCTAGCCTTGGAAATGGAGCAGAGAGATAAGGAAGAATGAAGGAGAAAAGCAGTTATAGAGGAAGGCAGAATGAGAGCTGCCATTCTGTCCCTTAATCCCACTCCAGTTGGTGATAAGCAACCAGCCTCTTCTTTAACTTCTTTTCTGCCCTGGCAGTCATCATGGAAATGCTTACACATAAAGCTAAAAGAGCTGGTTGTGAAATGACAAGAAAAAATTTCTGAGATGTTCTACATTAAAATTACAGTGGACAGAGGGTGGAAGGAAGAGATGCAAAGGGGTTAATCAGTTAACTGCAGTGAAAAACCAAAAAAAGACTGCTCACACTCAGTGCATTACTGGAATTATTATGTGTATGTTGAAATTATTAAATTAACTTCCAGGTGGTTATTTCTGGGATTATCTAAAAAGACAGAATAGCCAGGTTCAAGTCGAATCCCAGGAGCCTCTGCTTCTTGGACTCTGATGTGGACTCTGACGTGGACTCTGCTGTGCCTATCCTAGAACTAGCCCTACTTCACCTTCTCCCATCCCTTTTGTCTCCAGCTAATATAAATTATTTCAGAATGGCTTACATCTTTTCCCCCCCTACTCAATGCATAAAAACACTTGCAAAACTTAGAGATGATGGACATGTTTGTCTTTTCTACCTAGCCACGCTCTTGGTGGTTCAGACTTCATGCCGCAGGACTAGTCTTCTTTTTTTGCTAGCAATGGCCTAATAAATCCTTAAAAAAAAAAGACTTTCAGCCATGGAAGCTAAAATTTTTGTTTAACAGAAACAACTACTCCTCCTAAGGCATTCAATAAGCCTCTGTTAACTTTATAACAGCTCTCTTCAAATAACTTTTAGTTTCTCCCAACTTTAAAGGGTATGTATACGAGAAAAATCATGCTGCAAAACTTATTTTTCTGCATATTTTTACTTAAATTTTCTTCTCAAAACAGGGAAAATATAAATAAAGAGAAGAAATACCATTTCTGTTTACATTTCTCATTCAGTTTTTTTAGATTCCACATGTAAACAGAAATAAGTCTCAGAGACACAAAGGAAAAACTGAGGGTTGCTAGTTGGGAGGGGGTGGGGATGAGGGACAAGGGGAAGGGATGAGATAATACAAATTGGTAACTACAATATGGCTTCAGGGATAGAAAAGACAGTCTGGGGAATATAATCAATAATGTTGTAAATATTTTTTAGGGGGCCAGATGGACTCATGTCTTGTTAGGGAGACCACTTCATAGATGGTGTAGAGGCCTGACCACCACACTGTATTTCTGAAGCTGATGTTGAATAATATTGTATGTCAACTATAATTATATGTACATATAGTCACGGGATGTGAAGTAGAGTGTGGGAATGGAGTCAATAGAATTGTAATAGATAAGTATGATATCGGGGGTGGGAGGGCAGTAGATGGGGGAAGGGGATTGTTTCTTTTGAAGGGTGAAAAGGATAACTATTGCATTGTTCTGTACACCTGAAACTAATAATAAAAAAAAGAGAAGAAATACCAAATAAAGAATAAATCTGATATTAAGAACTTCCTGTGACAATGGAATACATCAACCAGGGAAGCAGGTGAGTCTACTTTAATGAAGATGAAATAAAAGGCAGAGACATACTTACAGCACAGGATTTTTCAACCTTTAGCACTATGGACATTTTGGACCAAAGAATTATTTGCAGTGGGGGCCGTCTACAGCCTCCTTGTTTAAGAATCACTGTTACAGTAAGATGGACCAGATAGCCTCGAATCTGCTCAAATCCAGTGATTTACCAGAATAACGGGATTTTTATCAGATGACCTTAAATATTTTCCAGTTCTAAGATACCACAAGTCTGTGTCTAAGGATAGAAATAATAGTCAGCAAAGGGTGTAGTGAGAGAACATTCAGAGATCACTACACTGATTTCAGATAATAATGACAACAGATATTTATTAGTGTTTGCTATGTGCCAGATCATGTTCTAAGCACTTTACATGAATATTAATGTTGGAATGACTCATTCATTCAAAAATGTATTAAACAGAATATTTACTGAACTAATTTTAAGATTGAATTAGAGCTTATAGGAGAAAAATGAAATAAAAATATAAGGTTTCTGGCCTCAAGGAGAGTACATCTAGTTAGGCTGAAAAGAAATGCACCATATTTTCAACTGAGTGACTATAAAAGTGATATCATAAGGCCGTTTATAATTCAAAGTTATATAGATAACAAATGAGTTATATAGATCACAAAGCTTTATGAAGTCAGGATGGGCAAAATTGATTAGGAAACGATTCATGGAAAAAGCAGATAAATCTTATGCTGAGACTTGAAAAATAGTAAAGATTTCAGCAGAAGAAAAGTGTGAGATACAATATGAGTTGAAGGGAGCAATGTGAGCAAAGATATAAGGTAGGTATGTATAAAACTTTCTAAAGGATGAGAAAATAGATCATCTTAGCTGAAATATGCTACATAGAGGGTAATGGTATAAAATGAGGATGGTAAAATAGGTTAGGACCAAAATAGGTATAGGGTTCTGAATGCCAGATTAAGAAAAGATGACAGGAGGTTCTGGTTCCAGAAATGTCAGAGTAGATCCTATTAGGCCAACCCTTCCATAGAATAATAACTATAAACACTTAACAAATTATAAAGGCAATGAAGAACAACCAAAACCAGGCAGAAACTGAATGGGAGTTGACACCTGGAAGAAGAAAATGGCACTGGGTGAGTTTCTTGTTTTCACAGCCTTTTACCTGAGAGAAGGCACTGGTTGGTTTTACTCAATGATGGATAAAAGTCAGATAGAAATGCTCAGTGTCATGGGCTTGAAAAACTAGAAAACAGAGTTTGGTACAACTACAGCAATTAGAAAATGAGAAATCTCAGAAAAGAGAGAAACACAGAGGGAGGCTCCTAAATTCTTGGTAAAAACTGGGCCCAAAGCTCTGGCTGATCTATATATATGTGAGGCAGACTCCAGGCAGTTCAATTAAGCATAAAAAACTGAACAGAGATTTCAGCTGCTGTCTACCACAGGGGAGAAAAAGTTTGAAATTTGAGTTTAGCGAAGTTATCTGCCTGATAAAACAAACAAACAAATAAACAGCAGTACTCTTTGTAAAACTATAACAGAATCCAGAGTCACTACAATGGATCATTCAAACTGTCCAGACCACAAAATTACTAAATCATGGAAAACCAGGAATACATGACCCATATTCAAGAGATAAGAAAATCAGTGTAATTGATGCTGAGGTAATCTATATGTCAGAATTAATGGATGAGGATTAAAAGGATCTATATCACTATGCTCAAGCATATAAAGGAAAATAAGCTTGTAATGAATTTTAAAAATGGGAAATCTCAACAGGGGAATAAAACTTATTTAAAAATTGAAAATTATAGAACAGAAAACACAATATCTGAAATAAAAATTCACTAGATTTGCAAACTGTAGTTCCAATCTAAAGATGAGAGAGAAAAAAGATTAAAAAAGCTGAATCGAACCTCAGTGATTTGTGGGACAATATGATAAGATCTAACATACACGAAATTCTGGTTCCAGAAGGAGAGGAGAAAGAGAATGGAGCAGAAAAATACTTGAAGAACTAATGGCAACATTTTCTGAATTTGACAAAAATACACAAACTCATAGACTTAGAAAGAGAAAGAGGGCGCTGGGCTGCCGTGAGTTGCCTGCAACGGCATAGGCTGCAGTGGGACTGGCTGGCAACTGGTGTGTGCTTTCGTGAGCTACCCTGAGCAGCCATCCAATGGCTGGCAAGCGACTGCCTCACCCAGGAAGAGCGCAATGATAATACCAACATGGGCCAGTGAGGCGATGTCCTCCACAACTAGACTGAAGAACAAAAGGACAGCAACTTGTCTGTTTCCTTTCCCTGATTCCCCAATAAAATCTTAAAAAAAAGAGAGAGAGAGAGAGAAAGAAAAGTCGTGGGGGAGAATATGGGAAAACACAAAAACAGAAAACAAATAATAAAATGGTAAATCTTATATCCATCAGATCAATAATTACATTAAATAGAAATAGACTAAAATCTCTAATTAAAAGGCAGAGATTGTCAGACTGACTAAAAAAGCAAAACCCACTATATGCTATTTATAAGCAATAAATTTTAACTAAAGATACAGATACTTTGAAAGATAAAGTATAAAGAAAAATATACCATGTAAGTATTAAGCATAAGAGGCTGGAGTGGCTATAATATCAGATAGATGTCACAACCAGAGATAAAAAAGGACATTTCATAACAGAAAAAGAGTTAATTCATAGTAAGACTATCAGTCATAACTGTTTATGTGACTAATAACAAAGCTTCTAAATACATGAAGCAAAAATTGATAGAATTAAATGGAGAAATAGAAAATCCACAATCATAGTTGATTTCAACATCCTTTTACCAATGAGACAAAAAGTTAGTAAAGATGTAAACAGTCTGAATAACACAATCAACTATCCTAACCTAATTTACATTTATATAATACCACATCCACATTAATACATTCTTTTAAAAAAATAATGCCTGAACATTTTCAACCTCGTTAAGGTCATAAAGGTATTAAAAAATAGATTAACATAATTCATGTACCTTTTTCTAGAATGAGAAGCATCAAAAATCAAATACAATAGGGGCCGGCCGAGTGGCTCAGTTGGTTAAGAGTTGGCTTGGGAGCACGAGCTCTGAGCAGCAAGGCCGCCGGTTCGGTTCCCACATGGGCTAGTGATGCTGCACCTTCTACCGCTAAGATGGTAAACAAGAGCTCGACCTGGAGCTGGGCTGCTGTGAGTGGCTGGCAACAGTGTAGGTTGCAGCGGGACTACAGTGGGCTACAGTGGGCTACCGTGAGCTACCATGAGCAGCCAGCGAAGCTGCTGTGAGCCGCCGTGAGCAGCCGTCCAACAGCCCGTGACCGACTGCCTCAGCCGGAAAGAGCACAATGATCATAATACCAACGTGGGCTAGTGAAGCGGTGTCCTCCACAACTAGACTAAAGAACAAAAGGACAGGAACTTGTCTGTTCCCCTTCCCCAATTCCCCAATAAAATCTTAAAAAAAAAAAATCAAATACAATAATTAACAAGAATATATTGCTGACTATATTACATACCCAACTCCTGACTAGCACATGGTAATGGAGTACAGTGAAACTTAATTCATAATTCAAGAAACTCGTCTTGTTTCAACTCTTTCCCTACAAAATCTATTCCCTGAGTAGGAAACATGACTTGTTTGCCTGTCATGTCTTGAATTTCCCTGAAAAAACTGAGTCCTATGATATTATAAGTCTATACATTATCACATTATCCCCATAGGCAGAAATCATGGGATTTGAGGAGCTAGTTATTGCCAAGCTAAGAGCCTGAGGTTATAAAAAAGTAGTAGAGTTTTCAAGAATGATCAACATTTCAAAGAGCCCAATAGAAATCATACGTTTATCTGAGGCAAGGCTGTACATTTGAATCTTAACACTGTCTAATTTTGGTGAAATATATTAACACAGTAGTTCTGTTTTTAGTTGGTAAAATGAGGAGAATAATGTATATATCTTGGAATTCGGTACATATTAAATAAGATAACCTATGTATAGCACTTTGTATGGGGCATATCATGTAACAGGCACTCAACAAAGCTAAATTTAATTAGAGCAAACCAAAATGGCAATTCTGGTTATCTCTTGCTGCTCATAAGCTCTAAGTGGACCTATGAATTAAACAAAAACAAAAAAGACCAACATGTTAATATTTAATTAATGCAGATTAGATTATTTTTTAGGCATAATATTTCTAAACCAGTGGCCACAAGGGGGAAAAAAAGAGTCAGTTATCCTTAATGTGAGAAAGCTGAAAACCTTATTACCAACAGAAGTTCTCTTTCAGTGATCTCATAACATTTTATTGGAATCTTTTTTTTCTCCCATTAGCTCAAACATTTTTTCAATTAGTTCTCACATTTTCCCTGACATTTTCAGTTGCTTACTGATGTTCTCTTATCTTTATCTTAGTCATTTGAGTTTCAGCTGGATCTCTGGTATTTCTGTAGACTCTGTCAACTAAAGACCTAGTTGAATTAGGCTACAGAATATCTAATAACAAAAGTGTTCTATATTCACAGTGCTCTCAACTAATAGGAATTATTCCAGTGTCACAGGTCATTGTTGGAAACTTTATTACTCAAAACCAAGTCAGAGACATATATGTGTTCCAGGATGTAGATTCTAGTGGCCACTCCACCTTAGCAAGGCATGATCTTCCTTCTCCGTATACCACCAATTGCCTGGCTAGGCACGCTACTGTCTCTGGGCCCTCCTGGGATCGTGTTTTACCTGGTAATAGGGCCGAGGCAGTAAGTACCTCATTTTCTTGTGACCAAACCAAAAGAGTGAGGCTCTTCCCTAAACCAGACAATGACCTGATTCACTCCTTTATGTTTCAAGGCTAATACTTTTTTTTTTCTTAATTTTTTTATTGTTAGTTTCAGGTGTACAGAAAAATGCAATAGTTATCCTTTTCACTCTCACAAAGTAACAACCCCTATCCCCCCAAGGCTAATACTT
This sequence comes from Hipposideros armiger, assembly GCF_001890085.2. NCBI lineage: Eukaryota > Metazoa > Chordata > Mammalia > Chiroptera > Hipposideridae > Hipposideros > Hipposideros armiger. The sequence goes on from NW_017731559.1 coordinate 1,265,723, forward strand.
TTTGAAATGGTCATTATGGGCCAAGTACTGGTTAATACTCTTCATATTCATACATGCAATGCTTGCAACCTTGAGGTACAGGTATCTTTGTAGATAATAAAACTGAGGTACAGATTAAATAATTTGTCCGTGGATACACAGTTAGTATGTGACAAAGCTGAAGTCTGAATCCAGGCACAAATGACTAAAGAAGAATCCACTTACCCACCTCACTACGCTCCCCTGTGCTATCTAAGCAAGTAACAGTAAAGTCTCTTTTTCCAACGAAGACGGGTGCTCTGAACACAGAGTACCCTTTGAGTGCATACAAACTCTGATAAAAAGAGCTTTGTCCCTGAAAGTTTGTTAATTGAGGTGTCATTTTTATAGTGCAATATCTAACAATTAGATAGATATTATTAGGTCCCTAGAGAATGGAACAACTTATAAGTATGCACTGTAACTTTTTCCAGAACTACCTTCATTCAGTGCTTTATAATATGCATTATTTTATCTAACCAGTCTCATGAATAATCATTAACTGACTCTCAAAATTTTAAAAACCAAATCATTTTAACAACAAAAGAATGATAAAAATACTTTTAGATAAAAACATTCTGATGTTGGACTGGCCGAGTGGCTCAGTTGGTTAAGAGTTAGCTTAAGAGGGTGAACTCTGAACAATAGGACCGCCGGTTCAATTTCCACATGAGCCGGTGACACTGCGCCCAAGCTGAGCTTCCACTGAGCTGCCAACAAGTGGCAGGATGGCTCAGCTGGTGAGAGCACGTGTTCCTAACAACAAGACTGCCTGTTCGATGGTGGGCTAGACCCTCCCGCAACTAAAGACTGAACTTGGCACCTTGAGCTGAGCTGCCACTCGAATGGCTCAGGGGATAGAGAGCGTGCTCTTAACAACAAGGCTACTGGTTCGACTCCCACATGGGATGGTGGCTACACCCACCCGCAACTAAGATTGTAACATAGCACCTTGAGCTTAGAGGCCACAAGCTGCTGATGGGCAGCCAGATGGCGACTGGCGCCCTCCATAACTAAGATTGAAGAACAACAACTTGGCTGGTCCCCCTCCCCAGTTCTCCAACATTGTTCCCCTCCCCCAACTCCCCAATTAAAAGTAAAAAAAACATTCTGATGTTAATTTAAAATGACTGCGTATCTAAGACACTGCTTTTAGATTGGGGAATAGTCAGAACTCACCCTTCTGTTTCACCACCTCATTTTTCTTAGTTCAGCCTCCCCTTCCTCCCTCCCCCGGGAAGAGTCTATAGATGACCCACCAATGCACTTCTACTGTTGCAGGAAAAGCAGCTAAACATCACCTAAAGCTTGGTATCACTGGTGCTACTTCCCCTACATCAAAATTACACAGGCCCAAATTCCAAACTGGAAAGTAAAGGAATAATTAAAAGTAGTCAAGTGTGTGATCCACTCCTGCTCTTGTCTCCTGAGGTCATCTGAACTCCCAGCAGTTAGTTGGGCATCCTTCCTCATCGCTCTACAGAATCTTCTCAAATTTTGCTTTATTCGTCCTTGTTCTCCTTGCCCTTTCAGTTGCATCTGACACTGGTGATTTATTCCTTCCCTCCGTAAAATGCTTTGTTTGGCTTTTCTGATATTCTAAAATCCTGGCATTTGTAACACTCTGACTACTCAGTGCTAGGGGCTGCGAGTTATCTCCAAATAGCTATCCTCTCCTTCCTCAGGTACATGGCTACCCCAAATAAAGACTTTACTTTCAAGCCTCCCTTGAAACTAAGAAACAGCAGGCCAAAGTGATATAAGTAAAAGTGGTGTGCAGTTACTGAAAAACATCCTTAAAGGACGTTGGTGCATTCTCTATTCTCTGTTTTCCTCCTTCTTAGGTGTTGGAATGTAAATGCAATAGTTGGAACTGAAGCAGACATAGGTTATGAATCAAGACGATATAAGAAACTTAGTTTCCTTACACTATAGGGCACCATATAAGTCCTGGTCCACGTTGGATTTTTACATGAGAAATAAACTTGTATCTTGTTTAAGTCACTGTTATTTTGAATTTTCTGTTACTTGCAGTCAACCCTGGTGCTCTCTAATGCATTTCTTCCCTGCTACTGTATACTCTTAGTCACTTCAACTAGACCGTATGCTCTTTGGGAATATAGGTTCTGATACTGTACTTCACAGTACCAAAATACTTAATGACTGACCTAGATTTCAATGAACTTATTACATAATTCTGGAGGGGTCGCCCTGTTTAATATTAGTTGGGGATGGAATAAAATGGTAAATGAAGGCTCTCAATAAAAGAGGTCAAAGATGATTTGGAAGTTCTGAGTAACTGCTTTTCTTCGTTTTTAGTTGTAGTGCTGGAAATTAATTCAGAGAAGGGGAAAAGATTAAAAAAGACTAAGATATTATTCAGACACACAAAATAATATCTATTAGGCTGTGTTACTGAATAGAGATTTTAAAAAAATCTTAAATGAATGGATAAGATTTCTAACTACTTTGTAAATCAAATAGGTGTAACTTATTAGAAGGAACAACTTTTTCTCCAGTCGTCTGGTTTCTCTGTAAACACACTCCTGGCCTCCTGGTGTTTCTCACTGTACACTCTCTCCGGGACATGGAGGACTTATCTGATTGATAAAACTTGGAAGAATGACTGGGACTGTCTGGCTCAGCAAATCTCTTCTCTTCTTAGAGGCAAGTTTACCCAAGGAGTACATACAGCACTCTGTCAGTGAAGACGGACAATGTGCAGGGAGGCCAAGGATTGCCCCATTCAGTTCTATTTACCTTTGACTTCTTCATAAAGCCTTTGCTCACAATTATCTTAAACAAACTTTAGCTTAGTTTCGTTCCATCCCACCCATTATTAATTTTGAATTAGAAGACAATAGAAAAGTTTTGCATCTTCGTTAGTTTTCAGGTATAGGAACAACATTTGTTAACAACAACAGCAACAGTAAACCCTTCTATTTCCTTTGTCCTTATGCCAGAAGCTAGGTTGTCTCTAATGTGTAAAACATATCTCACCATTAAAACATCAACAGTTCCCTGGCGACCTGACAGGATTCATGACCCTCCCTTCACACTTAAACTTTACACAAGGTAGTAACAAAGGCAAGGGCACCCCCTTGATATTGGGGTATTCATATTGCCTACGAAACTCTATTGTATAAGACACATTATAATAATACCCAAGCATTTCTGCAAAGAAAGTAGGTGTTTATATTTCAAGAGGTAGGTTTGCTTGTACTTGCTGTTTAAATAATAAAAAAATGTTCTACCTTGATCAAGAAATAGACGATCCACTAAACCAAGTATTTCACACATTCTAATTCATTTAAACTCTGTGTAGTGAGAAACTGTGATTGGGGAAGTTAAAAATTAATTGCCCAGGATCACTCAATAAGTGGCAGTTCCAACATTTGAACTCAGGCCTGGCTCCAAAGTCCATAGACATTCTTGCATATTACAAAGCCTACCAGAAGCTTTGTTTCCTACTAGATCTCATGCTACAGTACCTATGACTTAGAGCTGTTCTGTCACCTAAGGCAGCAACCCAGCCTTGTGCCAAAGTTTCAGATCCATTTTTTACCTCAGTGATCTTTAAAACTACCTGGCTGTCTCTGGTAGATGGCAAAAATATTTTATAGCTCTTCTCTTCCTGTTAAGAGGCGGAATCTGTTTCCCTACTCTTTGACTCTGAGCGGATCACATGACTTGCTTTGACTAGAATGCAGCAGAAGTAACAGTGTGAAGATTCTCAGCTCGTGCCTGAAAAAGCCTTGCAGCTCTCCCTTTTGCCCCCTTGAAACCTTTTGCCACCAAATGAACAAACTTGGAGTGAGCCTGACGGTGGATGACAGACCATGTGAAGCTAAGATGTGTCAGCCCTGCTGAGGGCTCAAAAGCACAGAGTCGTCCTGGCTGCTGACCACAAATGCACAAATCATCCCATCCAAGACCAGAACTGCCCAGCTGAGTTCATCTCAAATTGTTGGCCCAGAGTTGTGAGCATAATGGTTGTTGGTTTTAGCCACTAAGTTTTGCGATAGTTTGTCATATAGGAATAGCTAACTGACACAGCCTCTCCGACCTAGATTCAGAGATTCCTTGTAGATAAAAATAAATAGGGATAGGCCCAAAGGCCACTGAAAAGTTTACTGACCATTGATTATTCATTCATTCTGCTACCTTCAAGTCCAGTCTGATTCAGTATTAAAGTTCCCTAAACCCAAATAAGTTGGGTCTTCAAGCAGTTAACAGTGACCTGGTCCAAACCTCCCCTCTCATAGGCTCCTCAAGGCAAGAACAATTCTTTGTGTCTCCTCATAGTACCTCACGCTAAGCCTTCCTTATATCAGATATTCTCAAAAAATTTTCTGAATCAATAGAAGACATTTTAACCCTTAGGGAAACTAGAACTTTCCAACAGCTTTGAGGCACAGTGTAATGATAGCATAGTAATAACATATGGCGATTTTGCCAAGTGATGGAAGAAAGCCATGCATACTGGCAACTCCAGGGCTTATGAAATTCAGTCCTTGCATTTCAACTACAGTGTTTTTAAAAGCACTTTCTAAGTCTTGGGAGATAAGCTCAGGCCAAGTATAGAATGAGCAATTTACACATGTACAAAGGGCTTTATGATCTGTACTTTTGGAGCATGACTATGTTTTAGTAAAAAATTAGAATCAAGCCTCACATCTAACTGGATGATGCTTAAACAAGGAATGATGATGAATTTCTGCTATTGCTTAGTGCAAATTTCATTGGAACCATAACTCTGGAACACCATATCAAACCTTCTGAGAAATTGTCACTTCATGGACAAAATAGGCTTTATCTGTAAAAGATAAGAGTTAACTTGTCAAAATTGAATTAGCTCTTACAGTATTTCCTCTTTTATATAAAAATGTTTTTATTAATATAAACTCAACCTCAGTTTTTCACAGAAACAAATGTTTCAAGTATAACAAAAGATACAACTCTACTTTAAATGCAACTCAGAGTGTTCCATTACAGTAATCATGATCAGCTAAAAAAGATTGAGACACAAAAAAGCAGCACCTTTCACAATGACTCTGCTTTAAGATTTTGGAGCTGAACCTGAAACTTAAAGTTGCTAAGTCACTTGCAAAAAATTAAGTTGTATCTGGTGACTGAGTTGAATGATGGTTACTCAGAAATGGTATAAATGGTACAGCTAGTGTCCATCAAGTAGACACTAGCCATGAGCACCTGCAAACTCAGGCGGAGAGAAATGGCACTGACCACCTTTGGAAAAATAAGGATACCTACAAGCTGATTCTGAATATTTTTTACACTTGGGATTTGAGCCAATGAGACAAGATAAGTAGATCCAGGGCTCAAATATGGACTGTGACATGAGGGCCACTGTGTATTCTCTCAGGGGTTTTAACTGCTATTCTCATAGCACGCCCTTCAGTGGTGTCTATTGCTTCTCAGATCTGGGTCCTATGTCAATTCCTAGGTGATTCTAATTTCATTCATTCATTCAACCAAAATCTGGTAAGTACATACTATGCAAAGTGCTACTTCCCATGAAATGATTCAGTTATGCATCTTCCTGAAAAAAAAAAAGGGAAAGGAAGAAGCAGAGAAAAATAATAATTCAGGGGATTGCTTAATCTATGCAAGAAATAATAAGTATTGCTGAAACAAACATGTAGATATATTTTTGCGTCATTTAGAACAAATTAAGTGAAAAGTGGAAAAAAAATTTTCAATAGTACCTGTATCCCAATTCTTCACTAAGATGGATCATATGAAGGATATATGATTCCTTGCTTGTTCCAGTGAGGCCTGGCAACAATAAGATAGTAGGTCTGGTGCTGGCATCCATATAATTCTTACTGTTATCATTATCAAACCAGTCCAGTGAAATCTGTCCTCCATCTGCAGTTTTAATAAGTTCACTAAAATAAATAATTCAAAAGCATACTCATTATGTGTTCAAAAGCATACTCATTAAGTGTTTCAATTTGTGTCTTAATATTAGTCTTAATTCTATAAATATATATTATTTGGTCATCTCAAAATAACTTTTTTTCAGCACTCACTAACATACACGCATATATCACTTTCATTACAAAAATGTTATGAAATTAGTACCATAAAGTACTTCCAGCAACACCAATAAAAGGTAGTATATAAAAATAAACTTCAAAGTACATTAAGTATTTATCTTAATCATTTCCTCATTTTTCTAAAATACCCAGCATTTAACCCCTATTTGATTGAGGTCACCCAAATAATTCAACAGGGAATTATGAATAAGTAAAACACTGATCTGATCACCGCTCTGGCTCTTTGACTCAATAACAGAGTCTCTCCACAGAGTATATTACAAAATTTGCTTCTTAAATATTTTAAAGTACTTCTCACATAGTATCTATGAACATATAGAATTTTCCCAAACAAACAGTACAAGTCAGGCAACAAAAGGAACTCCAGAAGGAATAGATGACTCAGGGAAATTAATAATAGGCACCATTTAAATCTCCTGGTTACTAATATATTCTGGGCCATATCTTTAACACCTCAAGGACATTATCATCAAGAAGCCATTTGTTTATCAATACGAAGTACTTTAACAGAGTGGTCCATTGCACAAAATCCAAATTAATTAACCCTTCTCAACCTCATCCCTAGCATCAATTAATTGGTACATATTATCAAAGGATCTAGGACCTCAGGGACAGATGGAAGAAAAATTGGAAAAGAGTAACCCCTGAACACATCTCTCCTAGAAATAAACCATTTACATCAATGCACCGGGAAAAAAAAATGGTGAAAGGCAATACCTGAATGTTTTCCTGCAGTTGGGTGTGGGGTGGGGGCATACCTTCCATTTTCATTCCCCCTTTGATTTCTATATACTCAGTAAACCAGAGGTTCTATTAACCAAGTACTGAGAGTATACAAAAAACTGACTTTGAATAAATGACTGATAATGGAATTTTACTTACTTCCTATACTGCACCGGGGGCTTGGAAGTGATGAAAGGTCTCAGCAGTGTCTGTCCTCGACTCTCCCAGCACCAGACCGTTGGGTAGTACGTTTCTGTCACCACCGGACAGTGGTCCTGAAGGAAGCGGCTGAAACTCTCACCCCCGGTGACCAACTGGGGCTTCTGTGGGGAAAACCAGTATCAGTGAAGGATCCAGAGCAAAGTTTCTGCCAACCGTAAACCAAAAATGAGCACAGACTCGTCCCTAGCGCACACGATCCCTCGGATTACATCTTCTGGAAGCCTAACTCAAATAATTCACAGTCACAACAGACTTAAGAGTGGTTTATCCAACCCCTCGAAGGAAAGGCGAGAGTTGAAATAAGGGAGTCAGTCTTAAAAATGCTACAGCATTGCCTAGCAGCTTTGCTGGAGAAGCGAATGGTGACAGGGCAGCGCCGCGCGCGCCGAGGTCAGAGGATCCGGGTTGCGGTCTGTGGAACGGGGCCGGACCCACAGGCAGGAGGCAGGGGCTGGGCGGCTTCCTCGCGCGCCCTCCAAGGGCGTCCATCAGATGCTCGGGAAAGGGCAACAACTCCGGAGCAGCATGCACGCCCCCAGGGCGACCCCAGCCACCCGCCCCTGCCAAGAGCAAGCCTCCGGCTACGCCCGATGCTGTGGCTCCAGGCAAAGCCGCGCGGGTAGTCCCGCGCCTCGGCGCCCGCGCCACCCCCCGGCTCACCTTGGCAATGCTGCTCAGGTAGTAGCAGGCATAAGCGACGCTGAAGCCCAGGATCAGGGATATGCCCACGCCGGAACCGAAGAACCCAACCCGGACTTGGTGCTCCAGGTAAAGGGAGAGCTCCCGGGAGAGCACTCGCAGGTCCATGGCTAAGCGCTGCATGGCCCGGGGAGCGCGGCGCGCTGGTCCTGCGGCGGGAGGCCAGCCAGCCCGCGAGCGGGCGCAAGTGGGCGCGGCGGCGGCGCCGACCCTGGAGCCGGGCGTCTCCTGCCCGGCAGAGCACCGCCTCCGCCAACTAACGCCGCTGAGCTTCCCAGGGAGGCGTAGCTCTGCCCTCCGGACGCCGCCGGCTCCGCCCCGGCTTCCCCCGAGCCGCCCCCACCGCCAGCCACTCAGCAATCTTCCAGAGGCGCGGTTCCCAGCCCCACCACCCGGAGGGCTAACAAGGGTCTTCCGGCCAGGTCTCAGTCAGCCTGGGCGAACCCCAAGAATGAGGAGAGCTGGCGCAGACTTTGGAGAAGGAAATGGGCTTGGCAGCGCACCTGCTCCAGTGACCTTGAATGATTTCGCAAGGCGGTGGGTCTCGGTTAACCCTTCCTGTAAACGAGCAGTTTAAGGTGCCCGGGAAGAATGCGTTGGATTCAAAGATTTGGGGAGTTAGCGCCAAAGATATGTTGCTAACTCCCCAAAGAGAATGCACTTGCTTCGTAGTGAAAAAATCCTACATTCTCAGGAAGTTGTGTTGTCCCCGAAGAATATTAAGAGGAAAAATATTCCATAAACATTCAACAGTGAGGACGTTCTTACTTGACTTTAAATCTCTGTGAATTCTTTTAATAGCTAAGTGTGTCTTAAATGAAAGTGTTTCCTGAAAATAAGTGAGAAGATCAAGAATAGGAACTGATCGCTGAAGAGTGCGAACTCTGAACAACAGCAGTTCTATTCCTGGCAGGAGCTGAGTTGCGGCTGAGATGCCAACAGGTGGCAGAATAGCTCAGCTTAAAAAAAAAAAAAAGGAACTGGGATTCAAAACACTTTTAAGGCTATTTGTGGTTCATTAATGTATAGAACTGGTAGACGTACAGAATTTCAGATACCTAGTGTGTGGGCAAGAAACTATTTATGAAGTAGATTCTCCTGAGCTTATTTATGGCAACATGACTAAAGCCAGGAGATACTTACAGACATCTATAAGGGTTAGAAGATTTAAGAGTGTGTTATTATGAGCTTCTCCCACCAAGAGGTACCAAGAGTGACAAGGCTTAAATAGGCCAAAGGGAAAAGATAAAGACTGCATAGACTATGAAAATTTTCATAGAATTATAAATTAATGATATAAAATAGTGATGGTGAAGTGAGTGGGATGGGCCAGATAGGAGCAATTTATTTAGCTTTGATTTGGTCGTTGCAACTTGATGGCTGCCAGTACCCAGAATAATTCAGTTACCTTCACTGAGCCTTTTTTTTCAATTTGTAGAATAATAATTTCTACTTTACAGAGTTGTTGGGATAACTAAATGAAATAATGTATGTGCTAGCCTCCCCCTCTCCCTCCAAATATAAGTAATTCTCTTTCACTCACTGGCTCTTGTACCAGAGCACACCCAGAAAACACAAATGTACATGGTGATTGCCATACTTGACATTTACATGCGACATTCTTTATAATGCCTGCACCTACCTTCTGCCCTGCCCACCAATAAATACATGTATATTTCATTTTGCTTAAGTTTAAAGTGACAATATCATAAAATAAACTAAGATTCTTCATAGGCATCAGTGTATAGAAAGCTTGCTGACCTGGGAGTAAACAACTCTGAACTATTCTACCAATCGTACACAAATCACTGACACTTTCAGAGCCTCAATCCTTGTCTATAAAATAAATGGTTGAGATGGAAGATGTTCAAGTTCTTTCCTGTTAGAACATCACAATCTTCTTTAAGACAAGTATTATTACTTCCAATTTTGATGAGGAAGTGAGAGCTCAGACCCTAACATGACCCCAATGATCTCTTCCGTCTGGTGTCGGTGCCTTTGTATAATCCCTTCCCCTTGAGTGCAAGTAGGACCTGTGACTTACTTCTAACCAATAGACTATAATAAAAGTGAAGAGATGTCACCACTCCTGTGGTTACATTATGTTATATGGCTGTAGCTTAGCACACTGGAGCTAAAGGCTCTCCTGCTTCTCTTGAGGAAGCAAACAGCCATATGCATTGCCTATGGAGAGGGCCACATAGCAGAGAACCAGTGGTAGCCTCTAGAATTTGTGGGTGGCCTCTAGCTGACAACCAACAATGGGGTCCTCAAACCTACAACTCAAGGAAATAAATTTTGCCAACACCCTGAATGAGCTTGGAAGCAGATTCTTCACCAGTCAAGCCTCTAGATGAAAATGCAGCCTGGGGCCTGCCGAGTGGCTCAGTTGGCTAAGAGCGTGAGCTCTGAGCAACAAGGTCGCTGATTTGATTCCCACATGGGCCAGTGAGCTGCGCCCAAGCTGAGCTGCTGCTGAGCTGCCTACAGGTGGCAGGATGGCTCAGCTGGTGAGAGCACGTGTTCCTAACAACAAGGTTGCGGGTCTGGCTCCCACACGGGATGGTGGGCTATGCCCACCTGCAACTAAGATTGAACACGACACCTTGAGCCGAGCTGCCCTGAGCCGCCGATGGCGGCCGGATGGCGACTGGACTCGGAGCTTAGCTAGCTGCACCCTCCACAACTAAGATTGAAGGACAACAACTTGGCTGTTTCCCTTCCCCAATTCCCCAGTAAAATCTTAAAAAAAGAAAAAGAAAAAGAAAATGCAGCCTGTCCAACATATTGATGCAGACCTGTAAGACCCTCAGCAGAGGACCCAGCTAAGTTGTGTCTAGACCCCTGACCCACGGAAAATGTTAGATAATACAAATGTGTTATGCTAAGTTTGTGGTAATTTGATATGCAGCAATAGAAAACTAATAGAAAATATAAAAAGGTCCTACAAAATCATTCAAAGATTAGTGAATATCAGTGGCTCATTTTTTTGCCTACCAATGTATTTACTGTAGGGATGATTTAAGTTGAAGATTTCATTTTAGTTCTTTCAATCAATATTCAAAATTAAGAAACTCATTGAAAGATTTTTTCTTCTTTTTAAATTTTTATTTTTTATTTATTTTTTATTTTTATTAGTTTCAGGTGTACAAAACAATGTAATAGTTAGACATTTCACCCCTCAGATTTTTGGTTTTTTACTTTATACTTTTTTTTAATGGTCACAATGAACATTTATTACTTTTTAAACAGTAAAAAAGTTATTTAAAAATATGAAGCTCATTATAAAGGAGTAAATCACATGAAAAGATATATAGCTGAAAGGAAGGCTAAAACATTATAAGATGTAATAGAAGACAAGTTTTAAATAGGAACACATCTTCACAAATTTTGTGTAATATGCCCTGGTTCCTTTTATTGAGGAATGGTATTTAGAAACCAAGATCTGGGCGCTGAGTGTGGTCATTGCTACTGAGGTGTCATTGTGTTCAGGCCCTCTGAGCTAATATATCTACATCTATCTATATCTATACACACACACACACACACACACACACACACACACACACATGCTGGGGGTGCCAAAAAATGTATACAAGTGGACGCTTTGGTCAATGTTGCTCAATCAGTAGTTCACCGTAATCAGAAGTGTCTGGATGCTGATGGTAACCACTTGGAGCACCTCTTGTAACTGCAGAAGTCAAATGTGACTTGTGTTGTTGTTATCGGTATATACTGAGTATTAAAATTTTAATACAGTTTTTTCCTTTCTTAAAATGTGTATACTTTTTTTTGGAACCCTCTGTGTGTGTGTGTGTGTGTGTGTGTATATGCACACACACACACACACATGTAATTGCACAGTGGAAATTTCACAAACTTAATTGTCTGAACTTCATATATAGTTATGTCTGTATCTAGCCATCTGTATTTATATTAGCTAAAGATGAGTTAACAGTATAACTCTTTTATGTGGACGCTCTGATGGCTTTTAGGAGGAATTGAACCTCTTAATTAGCAATGTTTCTGGGGTTTTTTCTTTAATTTTTGAATAAAGCGATATTCTATCTGTAATGGGAAACATCCTATATCCTTAACCTCCTCAATTCTATGGCAAATCAGCAACAGTAATCAGGCAGAGGACAGAATGGTTTATACTTACAGAGAATGCCAGAACTGAAAATCACATGATATATACTTAATGAAACAAAAAGTTTAGGTTACATCCAATAAGAAAAATATTGTACTTCTATATGAATTGTTACCAAAAAATTGCAAATGTCACCAAATTATTTATTAATAATTCTCTGTGACCCCAAACTCCTCAGTTTTAATACTTATCATTGCACTAGTTGTAGCCCTATCTTTAGCACTAACAATTCCTAACGCTAACAAAACCCAACCTTAGCACTAACAATATGATTTCCAACTGATTGATTTCTTTGGAAGAAGCACTGTACCCTAGGAACTGAGGCCAGAGTAAAATAAGGAAGAGCTCAAGTATCAGGCAAAAAGTCATGTCGGAAAGGAGGAATGAACTTGTGGGACCCCATGTGGAGGCTTAAGGAAGAAGTTGAACTTGAAGGCTTAAGAAGTGGTCAGGGGTCCAGGAAAGTATGTGGTCCTTAGACTCCAGTTCCAATTTGTACTGTTAGACTTATCATTGGAGTTTTGGGCAAAAATCTGCTTAAAGCTTTCCTTAAGGTTAAATTTGTGCGTATGGCAGCCAAATAGTTTCCATAATAGGGAGATAAATTAGCCTCTTCCTCCAAGGTAACTAGAGTCATTTGGGAATACCTTTCCATGGAGAGGTTTAATTTACAGACTATAAATCAACTGCAGGAACATAACGTTGATGCTTCCTCTTCCTCATTCCCCATGGGAAAGCAAAAGACATGCTTTGTGTAAGATGGAATGATATACAGACAGACAGACAGAAAGGAAAAGTAACTATCAAATGGGTTCCAACTGAAATGGTTGAGATTAAAATTATCTTAATAGAACTTCATTATAATTCCCCTTCATGAAAAAAATGCAGCTTTCTGATAATATGTAGTTGGAAAGAGAAATATATTTGGCCACCTTGACATCTGCAAAAACACCCTGTCCTGTTAATTCCCAAATAGCTTGTTTACAAAGAAATGTACCCATAGTAGACAAGTGTGGAATGGTTATGTGAAACTGCAAGAATGTGCTAAAAACAGTTCTTAAGCCAGGAACTCATTTAAGTGTAAAAAAAAAAAAAAAGGGCAAAAGAGAATAGAATGTTCTTTGTTGTATACCTCTTAACTTACCTGTATAGATACTTGTGTGACTGATGGGATATAGTCCTTAAGGCAGGGGTGGGGGTAGGGGGTGGGGAGGCAGGGAAATGAGACCCAAACACAGGTGAAAGCAATGTTCTTTCCTACCTATGGATCTCAATCTATGGTAGGCAGAATTTTAGGATGTCCTCCTCTTAAGATTCCTCCTAATGTACATACCCTTATGTAATCCGCCCCCCCCATGAGTGTTGATGGGACGTGTGAATATCATTTGTGTGATTATGTTATATTATATGGCAAAGATAAAAACATCTGGTTTTGCAGATGTAATGAAGGTCACTAATCAGTTGACCCTGAGTTAATCAAAAGGGAGATTGTACTGGATAATGAGGTGAGCCCTTTAAAAGAGGGTCCAGGGGTCAGACATGGAAGAAGTCAGACTCTTTCTTCTGCTGGCCTCTAAGAAGCAAGCCTCCATGAGTTCTACAACTGCAAGAAAATGAATTCTCTGAACAACCACATGAACTTAAAAGAAAACCCTTAGCCTTAAACTACAGCTATGATCATTGAATATTACATTAGCTGTGGGTTTTTCATAAATGCCCTTTATCATATTGAGAAAATTCCATTCTATTCCTACTTTTTTTGAGGGTTTTCATCATGAAAACATGCTGGATATTTTTAATGTTTTTTCTGCATTAAATGAAATGATCTTGTGGTTTTTTTCCCCTTTCATCTTGGTAATGTGGTATAATAGTACATTGATTGATTTTCATATTCTGAACTACTCTTGCATTCTGGGATAAATCCCATTTAGTCATGATGTATAATCCTCTTACTGTACTGCTGGGCTAGGTTTGCTAGTATTTTGTTGAGGATTTTTTTCCATCTATATTCACACGGAATATTGGTCTCTAGTTACCCTTTCTTGTGTTGGTTTTGTTTGGCTTTGGTATGAAGGTAATGCTGGTATCAAAGAATGAGGAAGTGCTTTCTCCTCTTTTATTTTTTGGAGGAGTTTGAAATGCATTGGTGTTAATTCTTCTTTAAATGTTTGGTAGAATTAACTAGTGGAGCCTGCTAGTCCTAAGTTTTTTGGAGGGGAAAGGTTTTTGATTACTGATTCAATTTCTTTACTTGTTATAAGTCTGTTCAAACTTTTCTATTTCTTCTTGAGTCAGTTTTTGTGGTATGTGCTTTTCTTGGAGTTTGTCCATTTCATTTAGGTTATGCAATTTGTTGTCATACAGTTGTTCACAGTATTCTCTTAGAATCCTTTTTTTTTTTTAAGGTCTGCAATAATGACCTCATTTTCAACTTGATTTTAGTAATTTGCATCTTCTGTTTTTCTTAGTCAGTCTAGCTAAAAGTTTTCATTCCAAAGAATCAATTTTTGGTTTCAATGATTCTATTGTTTTTATATTCTCTATTTCACTTATCTCTCTTCTAATCATTATTTCCTTCTGTCTGTGAGCTTTGGGTTTAACTTGCTTGTCTTTTTTCTAGTTTCTTAAGGTATAAAGCTAGGCTATTGATTTGGGATTTTTTTAATATGTTTATTTTTATTATTTTACTTTATTTTTTTTTTAATTGAGGAACTGTGGGGAGGGGAACAGTGTTGGGGAATTGGGGAGGAGTACCAGCCAAGTTGTTGTTCTTCAATCTTAGTTGTGGAGGGCACCAGTCGCCATCTGGTTGTTCGTCTGCAGCTTGTGGCCTCTAAACTCAAGATGCTATGTTACAATCTTAGTTGTGAGTGGGTGTAGCCACCATCCCATGTGGGAGTCGAACCAGCAGTCTTGTTGTTAAGAGCGCATGCTCTATCCACTGAGCCATCCGGGCAGCAGCCCAGCTCAAGGTGCTGAGTACAGTCTTAGTTGTGGGTGGGCGGAGCCCACCAATGAACAGGCAGTCTTGTTGTTAGGAGCACGTGCTCTCACCAGCTGAGCCATCCTGCCACTTGTTGGCAACTCAGTGGAAGCTCAGCTCGGGTGCAGGATCACTGGACCATGTTGGAATGGAACTGGCAGCCCTGTGGCTCAAAGCTCGCGCTCTTAACTCTTAACCAACTGAGCCACTCGGTCTGCCCCTGGGATCCTTTTTTAGATATAAGAATTTTCAGCTATAAATTTCTGAGCCCTACTTTTATATATTCCATGAGTTTGGGTATGTTGTGTTTTCATGTTCATTCACCTTAAATTATTTTCAAATCTCGCTTTTGATTTCTTCTGTGACTCACAAAGTGTTTAAGAGTATGTTGTTTAATTTCCACATATTTACGAAATTTCCAAGTTTCCTTCAGTTATTGACTTCTAGTCGCATTCCATTGTGGCCAGATAAAATACTTTGTATGATTTCAATCATTTTTATTTTATTATTTTTTTTAGCTGAGTCATCCTGCCACCTTTTGGCAGCTCAGCGGCAACTCAGCTCGGGCCGGGCATCGAACCGCTGTTGTTCAGAGCTCAAACTCTTGAGCGAGCTCTTAACCAACT
Organism: Hipposideros armiger; assembly: GCF_001890085.2. Lineage (NCBI taxonomy): Eukaryota > Metazoa > Chordata > Mammalia > Chiroptera > Hipposideridae > Hipposideros > Hipposideros armiger. The sequence goes on from NW_017731559.1 coordinate 1,281,224, forward strand.
GAGCCACTTGGCCGGCCCAATTTCAATCATTCTTAATTTATTGAGATTTGTTTTGTGGCCTAACATATGGTCTACCCTGAAGAAATTTCCATGTACAGTTGAGAAGAATGTGTATCCTGTTGCCGTTGGTTGGGGTGTTCTATACGTATCTGTTAGGTCTAGTTGGCTTACAGTGTTGTTTGAGTCTTCTATTCTTTTTTATTGATATTCTGCATGGTTGTCCTATCCATTACTGAAATGGCATATGGAAGTCTTCAACTATTATGAAGAATTCTCTATTTATCCCTTCAATTCTTCTAGTTTTTGTTTCACATGAGGTAAGACAATTAAGTTTGTGAACTCATCCTAGAAAAAGTGCTACATACTTCGTTGCTGAATATCGCTAGTCACCTTCGAAGTACTCCCCTTGGGAAGCTATGCATTGATGCCAGCACTTAGTCCACCTTTCAAAGGAATTTTGAAACTCCTTTTCTGGAATGGTCATCAGAGCTGCTGTTGTACTACCCTTGATGTCCTGAATGTCATCAAAATGCCTTCCTTTCAATATTTCCTTTATCTTTAGGTAAAGAAAGAAGTCATTGGGGGCCAGATCAGGTGAGTAGGGAGAGTGTTCCAATACAGTTATTTGTTTACTGGTTAAAAACTCTCTCATAGACAGTGCCATGTGAGCTGGTGCATTGTCGTGATGCAAGAGTCATGAATTGTTGGTGAAAAGTTCAGGTCATCTAACTTTTTCACCCAAGCTTTTCAGCACTTCCAAATAGTAAACTTGGTTAACTGTTTGTCCAGTTGATACAAATTCATAAAGAATAATCCCTCTGATATCAAAAAAGGTTAGCAACATTGTTGCAACGAGTCCGTGAATTTAATTGTCAGACCTTGTATATTTTGGGACTCTCTTACTAGGTGGATATAATTGTTATATTTTCTTGACGGATTGTCCATCTTATCAATATGTTTTTCTTTCTTTTTTGTTAACAGTGTTTTTACTTAAAGTATATTTTGTCTGCTATTAATTTAGCCACCCCAGTTGTCTTTTGGTTACTATTTGCATGTTGTAGTGGATTGAATAGTGACTACAAAAAGATATGTCTAAGTCCAAGCCTGATACCTGGGAATGTGACCTTATTTGGAAATAGGGTCTTTGCTGCAGATATAATGAAGGGTCTTGAGATGAGATCATCTTGGTCTTAGGGTGGCCCTTAAATTCAATGACAGGTATATTTATAAGAGAAAAGAAAGGAATCTTTGAGAGACACACAGAGCAGAAGGCAATGTGAAGACAGAGGCAGAGACTGGAGTGATGCATTTCCAAGCTATGGATGCCAGCAGCAACCAGAAGCTAGGAGAGAGTTATGAGATAGATTCTCCATCAACCTCAAGAAGGAACTAACCTGGCCAACACCTTTATTTTGGACTCTGGTCTCCAGAACTGCAAGAGAATAAGTTTCCACTGTTTTCAGCCACCCAGTTTGTGGTAATTTGTCATAAGAAATGAATACAAATGGAATATTTTTTCCATCCTTTCACTTTCAACCTTTTTATGTCTTTGATACTAAAGTGAATCTCTTGTAGACAGCATGTAGTTTGATCATACTTCTTACTTATTTTTTCCCTTTGTTTTGCCTTGTTTTGAAAAACAGCTTTATAGAGGTATAATTTACATACTATATAATTCATCTATTTAAAGCGTATAATTCAATGGTTTTTAGTACATTACATTGTAAATTATTTTTTGCTTTTTATTAACATTATAAATTTTTAAAAATTGTGGTAAAATACATATAACAAAATTTGTCACTTTAACCATTTTTAAGTGTAAAATTCAGTGACATTAATCACATTCAAAATGTTGTACAACCATCACCACTTGTATGTCCCAAACTTTATCATTGTCCCAACAATAAACTCTGTAACTATTGAGCAGTAACTCTTCATTGTCCCTCCTCCAACCCCTCTGGTCACCTCTAATCTACTTGCTGTCTCTATGAATTTGACTATTACAGATACCTAATATAAATGGAATCCTGCAATGTTTATCCTTTTCTATCTGACATGTTTCACATATTATGTCTTCAAGGTTTAACCATGTACTTAACTTCTTTTTATGGCTAAATAATATTCCACTGTATGAATACACCACATTTTGTTTATTCATTGATGAACACTTGGGTTTTTCCTCCTTTGTCTACTGTGAATATTGCTTCAGTGAACACTGTCATACAATTATCTATTTGAGTGCCTGCTTTCAATTCCTTTGGCTATATGAGGTGTGAATGTTTAAATAAAAAAAATTTATTACAGTAAAAGTCACATTGCCATTATAATACTAAAAAAACTCCCCTTTGCTTTGAACACACTTATCTCATCATTCGTGCCATTTTATGAAGTTCTGGAAGTCCTCTTTCATGAGTGTCTTTATTTGTGCTGTCATGGCTGCCTCAATGTCCTGAATCATTTTGACTTTGAGGGAAAGCCAGAAATTGCACGGTGCCAGATCCGGTGAACAAGGTGGATGAGGACACACCGTAATGTTTTTATTTGACAGAATTTGCCATATACCAGAAGCGATGTGTGACACAGAGCATTATCATGATGGAAGATGATTTATTGCACGCTTTAAAACACACCTCTCAACCACAGCTCATGCCTGACTGACTGCATCCAACAAGTTGAAACTTGTCTCACACTGTTATTAAGGTTTGAAGCACCTCATCCCACATTGAAGATCCCTGCCTTTCCATTGGATGGCACTTGGCAGTAGCATTCACTTAAGTTTTGATCATAAAGGAAAGGTTCCCTGTCATACACATTGCTTCTGGTATGGTAATTTCTGTCAAAAACATTACGGTGTGTCCTCACCCACCTTATTCACAGGATCTGACACCATGCAACTTCTGGCTCTTCCCCAAAATCAAAATGACTATGAAAGGTAAACATTTTGAATTGATTCAGGACATCGAGGCAGTCATGACAGTGCAACTAAAGACACTCACGAAAGAGAACTTTCAGAGCTGCTTTAGAAAGTGGCAAAAATGATGGAATAAGTGTGTTTGAAGCGAAGGTGAGTATTTTGAGTATTATAATGGCAATGTGTCTTTTACTGTAATAAATTAAAAAAAATTTTTTTTATTGGGGAACAGTATGTTTTTCCAGGATCGATCAGTTCCAAGTCAAGTAGTTGTTTCAATCTAGTTGTGGAGGGAGCAACTCAGTGGCCCATGTGGGGATCGAACTGGCAACCTTGGTGTTATGAGCACTGTGCTCTAACCAACTGAGTTAACTGGCTGCCCCTCAAAAAACCGTATTTTTTTTAATCACACCTCATATACCTAGGTGTGGACTTACCAGATCATATTGTAACTCTTGTTTTTTTTTTAATGTGCAAAACATACATAGAATTAATCATTTAATCATTTTTAGTATACATAGTGTAGTGGCATTAATTATATTCAGATTGGTATGCAACCATCACCACCATCCATCTCTACAACTTTTTCGTCTTCTTCATAGAACATTCCAGTGAAATGTTATAAGTGTGGTAGATCTTGGAGGTAGAGAAGTAACAGAGAGAGGAAAGTTTGTATGGTTTGGCACTAGGAATTATAATTGGGTTCACTGCCAATTTGCTTCTTTTTCTACAATGGAATGCCTGGGAACACTCAAAGGATTCATGGTGGGCTGGCTGAGTGGCGCGTTGGTTAGAAGTTGGCTTGGGATGCCAGCTCTGAGCAGCAAGGCCTCGGTTCAGATCTCACATGCAGGCCAGTGACGCTGCACCCTCTACAGGTAAGATGGTGAACAACAGCTCAATCTGGAGCTGGGCTGCCGTGAGTCGCTGGGCTGCAGCCCCTGCTGCAGTGGTCTGCCATGAGCTACCTTGAGTGGCTGGCAGCCAGCGTGAGCAGCTGGCAGCTGGTGTGAGCTGCCACGAGCAGCCGTCCAATGGCTGGCGAGTGACTGCCTCACCTGGGAAGAGCGCAATGATACTACCAACATGGGCCAGTGAAGTGACGTCCTCCACAACTAGACTGAAGAACAAAAAGGGCAGCAACTTGTCTGCTCCCCTCCCCCATTCCCCAATAAAATCTTAAAAAAAAGGATTCATGGTAACATGAGGAGTTGCTGGAATTTATGTTGAGTGTCTGATCACATGCCAACAGGAAGCGAAAAATTGCTTTGTAAAGTTTTCCTCGGGAGAACAAAACAAAACAGATCTAAGATTTCATGAGTGTTGTTGCATTCCTCAAGCTCTCACTATTGGTGAGTCTAACTTGGGAAAACAAAGGAAAAGAAGTGCTATTTGTTGGTTGGGATCTGCGGTGTTGGTACAAATATTTGGGGATGATATAAGTAGGCCTTAGATCACAAAGACAGCTTCTGACAGGCCATGGGTGTGTGGGAGGCTGATATGGTTCCTACTTATGAGCAGAGTGTCTTCAAGAGACAGATTGGCACACAGGTCAAAGATTGTGGCCTCTAATATGCTTTAATTTCTGACATTTGGTTACAGAAATGTTTGCTATGACTCCTCAGACACAAAACCTTGGTACTTCTCAAACCTAAGCATGTAATAATAAAAAATGAACCAAGAATCGGGCAGCCGGGTGGCTCAGTTGGTTAGCGCGTGAGCTCTGAGCAACAGGGTTGCTGGTTCGATTACCACATGGGCCAGTGAGCTGTGCCCTCTGCAACTAGATTGAAGACAATGACTTGAGCTGAGCTGTTGCTTAGCTGCCGGTGGGCGGCCAGATGGCTAAGCTAGAGAGAATGCGTGCTCTTAACAACAAGGTTTCTGGTTTGACTCTTGCATGGAATAGTGGGCTGCGCCCCCTGCAACTAGATTGAAAATGGTGACTGGAGTTGGGCTGAGCTTGCGCCCTCCACAACTAGATTGAAGGACAACAACTTGACTTGGAGCTGATGGGTCTTGGGGAAGAAAACACACTGTTGCCCAATAAAAGTTAAAAAATAAATAAATAGATAAAAATAAAATAAATAATAATTAAAAAATGAACCAGGAATCATTATATGTACAAATATTATTAATTCCTTTGTCTTACATGTGAGGCAACTGGAACCAGAGAAGTTAGGTGATTTGCTGAAGCTCATAGAGCTTTTTTCCCCACCACATTGGTTCTATTCAAAAGGCTGACACTGTCTAAAATGTCAGATGATTTCCTCTAAATCTGTTTGAGAATCAAACAATTTCAGTTTAAGCACTGCAAGATAAGTTTAACATAATCATTAGTATTTATTTCCAAAACATTTTTTTCTTGTGAGAATTTATTCCATTTTCTTTGACACTGGTTTCCTTGCTTCCACTCTTGGACCAAGTGCTTTGGATAGAGCTGACAGTGTACCCAACTGAAGTGTGACATGAAGCCCAGGCCTATCATGATCTCAGAGTCTGATTCAAGGATAGATACATGATCCATTCAGTCACTGTGTCACAAGGAAACTTCTGTTGAGACTGTTGGGAGAGTGGGTAACTTTTTCCTGCTGGAACTTCTAGCAGTGAGGATGAATGAAGCCAGGAGCTTTGGGCTACTTGTGACTACAAACGAAGCCAAGAAAAGGAAAGGCAGAAATGAGAACTGGGGGAAAGCTGAATCCTAAAGATGTGGTTTGAGCTCCCAAGTCAGTATACACATTAATTTAGAACTTCTGGTTTTTTTCAGTTATGTGATTTAATAAATTTCCCCTTTTGGTTAACCCAATTTGAGTTGTTTACTGTCCTTTGAAATAAAAAGATTCTAACTAATATAACATTGTTATGATTATCTAGAAAAATAATTTTAGAAAGGAAGTCACTAGAGAATACATTTGTTCAGTAATACAATAAATGAGTTAAGAATTGGAAATTAGTTGAGATTGCTTTCAGCTTCAATTTAGAAAAACAACTGAAAAAGAAGGATCTAAAAACAACTTAACAATAAGGATATTTACAATCTCATATAAAAGAAGTCTAGAAGCAGAGAAGCAAGAAAGTGTTACTGTGCAAAAGGTCTGGCTCTGGCTGGCTTGCTGCACCAAAGCTAAAACTCGAGAGGCAAAATTGGTGGCAAGAAAAGCAGGTTTTATTCCAAAATGCCAGCATTAAGGGAAGACAGTGGACTCCCTGTCACAAAGACTGCTTTCCTCTCTTAATACCACCAAATGGTTTCATAGGCACGCAAGGAGGGGCAGAGCAAAGAAAGTAGTTGGCCAGGCAACTCCAGGAAAAAGTGTTTCCGAGAGGCTGGTCAGCCCCAGGGTCAGGAGTGAATCCCCTACAGATGCAAAAAAATTCTCCCAAGTTACCTGGCCAAGCCTGTACACTGGCCCAGAAGTAAACAGAACCATTGAAACTGGTATGCACAGTAAATAAATAGCAAACAGAGTTATTAAGATTTGGGGGGGAGGGGAGGGAGTAAAAGAAAAAAAAAGAATTAAAAAATCCTAAGCCAAACTTCAGTCAAATGGAATTACATCAGAGGTTTAAATTTCAAAAATAGAAGGTATAGGGTCACTGTTACAGAAATACCGGGGCTGGTTAATTCATCAGTACAATGATATCATCAAGGACCCAGAATCCCTTTTATGTAAAAGTTGGGGCATAGATTGGAAAAAAGTGGGGCCCTGAGACTTAGAATGAAGGCATTTGGGTAGATTCAGACAAATCTGAGAAAGTTGAATCCCCCAGTCCCTCTTAGATCCCTCTCTTCCTCCTCCCTCCCTCCTTCCCTTCTTCCTTCCTCCTTCCTTTCTCTCTCTCTCTCTGTCTTTCAACTTCTTATTTTATTTTAAAGTGTTTAAGATTCATAATAAGTTGCAAAAATAGCATAGACTTCCCATATACACTGTGCCCAGTTTCTTCCAATGATAATATCTTACATAACCATAGTATCTTGTAAAAGGTAGGAAACATGGGTAAAAATATTAACTCAGGTACAGACTGTATTCAGATTTTGCCAGTTTTACACACACTCTTTTTTTAGTATACATGTGTGGATCCTGTAACTATCATCACAATCGGGATTCAGAATTGTTCGATTACCAAAAGAAACTCTTGTGTTACCCCTTAATGGTCACACCCTTCTGCCAGCTCTACCCCATGGCAACCACTGATCTGTTCTGTATCACTATAATTTTATTATTTCAAAATGTTACATAGATGGAATTATATAGTATGTAACCCTTTGAGATAATTCCGTTGAGATCCATCCAAGTTGTGTGCATTAAGTTTGCTCTTTTTTACCGAAAAGTAGTATTTCATTACCTTGATTTTATTAGGGTAATAAAACATTCCTTTTTCCCATGTCTGAGGAGACTAGCCTTCCCTTGATTGAAGACCCTGTAGTAAATTCATCTGAAGTAGTTCCTTGTCTCACCTAGGAGCAGATAGCCTATAAACCCACCAAGTTGCAAGATTTTGCAAATTTACATTGCTGGAAACCTAAGAATATGTGTGGAAATGGCTTCTACAAGCGCCAGAAAAAAAAAAAGAACAGAACTTGACATTGGACTGGACTGAACTTATCAATAGGAGAGTCCTTATTAGATTTTTCAGATATAATGTGTAGCTTGAGCAGTAGGTCAGCTGACTGAAAATAGGACTTCATGGTGGTTTGCTTTCAGTAGGTGGAGACATCAAAACTTCCCTGGTATAGTTTCAGGGATGGAACACAAAACCTCCAAGAGCAGGAAAAATTGTCCCAGAGAGCACCTTTTCACTAAGACATTGAGAAATGCATTGATTTGGGGGTCACCAGCATCTTTAAAAAACTCAGGTCAGGGATCAGGGTGGGAGATTTCACCATTGAAATAGATTCCTTGATTTCAAGCCAGAGTAACAGAGGCCAGGTGTCAGGTCTTAAGCACCAGAGACTAGGTAAATGCAGTTACTAAAATGGGAGCTAGGACCAGAGTGGCAGTAAGAATGTTTTAACTCACCTAGATCTTTGATGGTGGCTATTAATTACAGTGGATTAAATAGACAGGCACTTTACTTAAGTCATTTTTGATCTACACAATCAGACAAATTCCAGTCCTGGTAGTGAGATGCCTTCTCTTTTGGAGAGAAAGAGTGAAGGCATATATTTTCACATTAAGTGGAATGGCTGCATCCTGTTAGGCAGATGCATGCTGCTATTTCTTTGTTATATGGAAGTTATATGGAAGTTAAGCATGGTAGAATGGTGCTGAGTACCCAACAGGTTACTCTTTGTGGGAGACTAATGGGAGACCATTTGACAAGAGGAGATGCCTTTTTTTTTTTAACTTTGTTGGGGAACAGTGTGTTTTTCCCAGGACCCACCAGCTCGAAGTCAAGTTGTTGTCCTTCACTCATAGTTGTGGAGGGCACAGCTCAGCTCCAAGTCCAGTCGCGGTTTTCAATTTAGTTGCGGGGGGCGCAGCCCACCACCCCATGCAGGAGTCAAATTGGCAACCTTGTTAAGAGCACGTACTCTAACCAACTGAGCCATCCGGCTGCCCACTGGCAGCTCAGCTCAAGTTGTTGTCCTGAATCTAGTTGCGGAGGGCACAGCTCACTGGCCCACGCGGGAATTGAACTGACAACCCTGTTGCTCAGAGCTCACGCTCTAACCAACTGAGCCACCCGGCCGCCCCAGGAGAAGCCATTTTTTATTTCTTGCTTCTGTTGGAATTTCCAGCAGCTTCTGGGTTCCTACTAAAGCAGGGAATTTCCAGGGGCTGCAGTGGCAGAGTGTGCCCTGCACGCATGGAGCTCTGGCTTTGGCAATGGTAGTGACAATGGTAGGCAACTTTGGGCTCCTGGTACTGTGCAGCTTCAGTGTGGGCCTGGGCTTCTCTTACTGCAAAAAAGCAGCAGTTCCAATATTAGCAGCCTCAATGGCACGTTGATCACGGGTCCTAGGTAACATCATTTTCTCTTTTCCTCCTCTAGTCCTGGGGTACGGTGTTTTCCAGTAGTTACTAATCTTTTTGTTTTTGCAGCCCTTCCAACACTTTTGCAAACAATTGGCTATATTAAATTCCTTTTGTTTGAATAGAGTAATCTATGTTTTTCTAAGTGGACACTAGATGATACACTTTTCTTCTTGGGCATCCAACTAAGCTACATTTTCCCTCCGTTTTAGTTAGATGTAGCTGAATTCTAGACTATGGAATGTGACTAAGTGATATACGCTAGATATAACTCTGACTTATAACGTCACTCTACAAATATTTTACATTTCTATAGACTGTGAAGCAGCCACAAATTCATTCATGGTAGTAGAATAGTAGGTGAATAGCAAAACTACTTCATTTCTGGGGCAAAGATTTATTTATTTTATCTTACTTATAGTTGGAATAAAAATTGTACTAGTTTTTTTTTTTAAAGGTTTTTATTGGGGAATTGGGGGGATGGGAACAGTGCTGGGGAATTGGAGGAAGGGGAACAGACAAGTTGCTGTCCTTTTGTTCTTCAGTCTAGTTGTGGAGGACGTCACTTCATTGGCCCAATTTGGCACCATCATTGCGCTCTTCCCGGGTGAGGCAGATCAGTCGCCGGCTTCTGGATGGCCACTCACTGTGGCTGCTGGCCGCTCACGCTGGCTGCTGGCCACACACAGTAGCCCATGGCAACCCACTGCAGCAGGGGCTGCAGCCTAGCTCCAGGTTGAGCTGTTGTTCAGCATCTTAGCTGTAGAGGGCAGTGTCACTGGCCCTCATATGTAGAATCTGAACCAGGGTCCTCTGGCGTCCCAAGCCAGCTCTTAACCAACGCGCCACTCGGCCGGCCCAAAACTGTACTAGTTTTGAATGACCCTAAATATTTTTGAATAAATGGGCAGATAAGCAAACATATGTGCAAAATGACTGGATTCTAAATATGACAGACACATGTATGACACAGTGGTCAAAGTGGGGTGTGTCTACTTTGGAGAATACCAATTTAAACATATGGGGAAGCAGAAGGCAATCTCTAGAGTGAGGGTAGAAACTATCGAAACTTTGCTATGTATTTTGTATCTTATCCTCTTATAATTTCTATTTTGAGTATGTTTTATAACATATGTAACATGGTAGTACATATATAATTTATACGTAAATACATATATAGGAAGTACATATGCAAAAATCTTGTACTGAAAGGCTGTATGATCAAAAACATTTAGAGATCATTGGCAAACTATATTAATTTAAAGGTCTTGAAATAGTATAAGCAACATGACAGTGTTATAAATTCACAGTGTATTTAATAAAGGGGTGGATGGATAGGAAAGTGTTTAATATGAAGAAATACATCTAGAATTAGATGGGTTACAGTTTTAGCTCTATCTCTTCCTCTATAATACTGGACAAGTTAATTAGCCCTGGCCTCATTTCTTATCAAATATGATTAGGCTAATTTGAGGTTTTCATATTTGTACTCAGTGTACTCCAGAGGTTTTAAAGAGTTTCTGCAGAGCCCCTGTAAAGGTGGGAGGAAGGGAAGACTACAGGTGGCTTCTAGCCTTGCTATATTGCTTTATCTAGAGTACCTAGCTCCCTTTGTACAGGGTGAGAACAGAGGGGTTGAAAGAGAGGGGAAGAAAAGAAAACCATGGGGCTAGATAACTTCTTAAGATCCTTTTTCATTTTAAGGGCAAATAAAATTTAAAGTTATTATAACTAATCTCCGGTATTAAGAATAAAAACCTACCTAAATATTAGACTATATCTTAGTAAGTATAAAACTCCAGAGTGAGATAAAACACAATTAAACAGTGAAAGCCATTATTAATATACTGTCTGATGTAAAATACAAGGTTGCACTATTAATAGTCTAACATCTCAGTTGGCCTTTACTTAACTCTACTTACTTTACAAAGTCAGTGACAAGTATAACTTCTGCAGTGGCTATATTTTTTTCATATATATATATATATATATATATATATATATATTTAAGATTTTATTGGGGAATTGGAGGAGGGGAACAACATTGGGGAATTGGGAAAGGGGAACAGACAAGTTGCTGTCCTTTTGTTCTTCAGTCTAGTTGTGGAGGACGTTGCTTCACTGGCCCACATTGGTATTATCATTGCGCTCTTCCCAGGTGAGGCAGTTGCTCACCGGCCACTCATGGCAGCTCATGGCAGCTCATGCTGGCTGCTGGCCGCTCACGCTGGCTGCCAGCCACTCACAGTAGCTCACAGCAGCCCACTGCAGCAGGGGCTGCATCCTATGCCATCGCCGGCGACTCATGGCAGCCCAGCTCCAGGTAGAGCTGCTGCTCACCATCTTAGCTGTAGAGGGCAGTGTCACTGGCCCTCATGTGGGATCCGAACCGGGGCCTGTTGCTCAGAACTGGCGTCCCAAGCCAGCTCTTAAGCAACCCACCACTCGGCCGGCCCCTAAAATATTTTTATCGACTTATTTATGTGATTAATTTAATTGGTTAATAGGGAAAGAAGGAAACCAAAAAAGATCCCAGAGAGAGAAGAAAGAGTTGGCAGAACAAGAATAATTAACAGTGTCCTTAATTAAATGGTTGCAGTTGAGCACCTCTTGCAACAGCACATTAAAAATTTCCAGGATATTGGGGCGGCCAGTTAGCTCAGTTGGTTAGAGCACGGTGCTCATAACATCAAGGTTGCCGGTTTGATTTCTACATGGGCCACTGAGTTGCGCCTCCACTACTAGTGAAACAACTACTGAACTTGGAGCTGATGGCTCCTGGAAAAAACACTGTTCCCCAATTAAAAAAAAAATCCAGGATAACACCTGAAACTAATAAAAAAAATTTACAGTATGAAAATATTTGAAACTGACTAGAAATTTGGCTGGCCTGTTCTGAGCAAATATTTTATGTGTTGTTTCTAAAATTACCTCTGTGTGGCCTTTGAGACTCCATATTGGTATTTTCCTGTTTCATTTACATGAAAAATTGAGAACATTTTATTTCACTACATAATTTATGGGCTACATTTTACACCCCCTTTCTTTCCACTTGATTGTTCAATTCCGTTGGGGTATTCCTGCTCCCTTGACTTCCAGAAAAAGCACCAGTATACTTACAACGCATCCGTGCTGGGCTGTGAAACAGTGTTTTTAAATCCTATATATCATAGTGTCATTTAAGTAACAGCAACAGTTCCAATATTAGCAGTCAGAAATCATTCTTACAGTCCTCTTACTTTCCTTTCAAAGTTGTATTTTGCAATTGGGGCTGAATTATGTCGGGGGAGTTATCAATGGGCAAGGCGCTTGTAAACTCTTTCCCTGAAGCTTGCGCTGTTTGGAGTCTACTTACCATCCTGACTCCGCAGGAAAGCAAGACACATCATTCAGTACCATTTTGCTCAAATCACCCACTCTGGTTTGAAATGTTTTCAATTTACATATACAAAAATACAGGTTACCCTCATCTATGACATAATCTGTCCTACTCCCCGCCCCGTTAAAAAAAGACTAAAACAACACAGAATCCCACTGGAACTTAATAAAAGACTGACATCATAGCTACCCACCGCCGGCAGCCGGGATCTCGTCTCAAGCCTCACTTCCTCCAGCCCCACCTCCAAGCCCGACAGATTTCCTTGCCCCGCCCCTGCCCTCACAGCCAATGGGGCGTCCCGCACCACCGGTAGCAAGTCTAGGGAGCCGCCCTTTCATCGCCCCAGGCTGAAGCTGGGCATTTACCCCACCTTTTCCGGGTTGCGCGCATGCGCGCTCTCACTGGGTCCTGGAGAGACGCTTAGGGATCGATTTTCCTTTCCTTTCTTTCCCGATCGCGCGACTCTCCAAAACCCTTCCCACCCTACTGTTGCTGAGGATCCTTCTAGTCATTCACAGAAGGTGCTGCTCCGGCCTTGGGTGTCAGTACCCGGATGTGGAGCCGGTCTCGCCTGGCGGGGACTCTGTGGCTGGGCGGAGCGCGGCGGCTTGTGTGGGGGCAGAGAGAAGGGGGCCCCTGGGCCGTGGCGCTAGCCGGACGCCGGGAGGTACCACCGCTGCCCACGGGGGAGGAGGCGGCCCCGGCCCTCGGGCGCCCGCCCCAGAGCGAGGGGCTGGGGGAGAAAAAAGGCCGGCAGTTAAGTTTGCTCCCCGCCGCCCTCGCCGTCCCCCCCGGGCTAGCCTCCCCCGGCCCCCTGCGCTCTCCGTGCTCCCAGCCGGGGGAGAGCGTGGTTTCCTGGCGGCCGTCGCTGTAGCCTGGCGGGGGAGCCCGGAGGAAGCGGAGGAGTCCCCGCCCACGACCCTCTCCCCTCTGCCCGCCCGCCGCCGCCTCAGAGCCGCTGCGGTCCGGCCTCCAGTCTGAGCCGGGGGCGCGGCGGCGGGGGCAGGGGCGCTGTGGGTTCGGCGGGGATCGCGCCGCCCGCCCCGTGAGTTATTCCCACGTCCCCCGGGGCTCGCTGCCGCCCCCGCCGGCGCCGAGAATCCGGCCCGGGCCCAACTCCCTCACGGGCCCCCCGGCGGCAGCGGCGGCGGCAGCAGCGGAGCCCACCGCTCGGGCCCTGATGAGTAACTCCCGGAATAACCGGGTGATGGTGGAAGGGGTCGGGGCCCGAGTAGTGCGCGGCCCGGACTGGAAGTGGGGCAAGCAGGACGGCGGCGAGGGCCATGTGGGCACTGTCCGGAGCTTCGAGAGCCCGGAGGAGGTGGTGGTGGTGTGGGACAACGGCACCGCCGCCAACTACCGCTGCTCCGGGGCCTACGACCTGCGCATCCTGGACAGCGCGCCCACGGGTAAGCCATGGCCACCTGGCCCCCGGCCTGCGCGCGTCGAGGGACGGGGCGAGGCTGGGGGTGGGGGTGGGGGGCCGGCTGGGAGAAGCCCTTGGCGAAACGCTTCTCCCGCAGTGTCAGGCTGGAGTGAGCGGAAAGGGAAAGAGCCAAGGCGAGTTTTGTTTACCAGGTTAAATACCTGGTAAACAAAAACTTGCAGAAAAGATCCCCTTCCCCCCCCATCCCCAAGGGAAATGATGGCAGCACTATCACCAGGATGCTTTCAAGTCTGAAAGGCACAAAGCACCGGGGAGACAACAAACAGGCAGTTCCCCTCCTCCTCCTCTAGAGAAGTGGTCTGGAGAGATCTAATAAGCCATTGAAATTAATCAGCCACCAAATGATAACTGTCTGAGGGGAGGCTTGCCTTGCCATATGGTGTTTAGTTGACCGGTTACAATTGCTGAGGGGCCCTTGGTACCTCAGATTTGTTCTCGTGCCCCCCCCCACACACACACACACATAAAGACTTGGAGTTCAGTAGCCAGTTTCTTGGGACCCTGTGGAATCAATTTTCACCTAAATTGTTTCATTTTATATCGCTATGCCAATAGAGTGAAAAAAGTCTAAGCTGGTGAATCATTTAATTGTTACTTTTTTAAGCGGAAGGTAGGCATAGGGGACACTGTATATAGAAATAGCTATATATATATATATATATAGTTAAGACCTCATTGCATATGTAAGTTTATGTTAGAGACTTACTGATTAACACAGTAATGAATCTGTCTTGATTCATAAAATTTCAGGGATCTGTTATGAACTCTAGAATTTGTATATAATATAAACTGAAGGCTTGCTCTCACAAAATAAAGATCTAATTTATTTTTTTTAATTTTTATTATTTTTTATTTTTTAAGATTTTATTGGGGAATCGGGGAAGGGGAACAGACCAGTTACTGTCCTTTTGTTTTTCAGTCTAGTTGTGGAGGACATCCCTTCACTGGCACATGTTGGTATTATCATTGCGCTCTTCCTGGGTGAGGCAGTCACTAGCTGGCCATTGGACTGCTGCTCAAGGCTGCTCGTGAAAGCCCGCTGCTGGCCAGCTGCTGGCCAGCCCCACTGCAGCCTACGTGGTCCCTGGCGACTCCCTGCAGCTCAGCTCCAGGTTGAGCTGCTGTTCACCATCTTAGCTGTAGAGGGCGCAGCGTCACTGGCCCTCATGTGGGATCCCAGCCACAGCCCTGCTGCTCAGAGCTGGCATCCCAAGCCAACTCCTAACCAGAGCACCACTTGGCGGGCCCCAGATCTGATTTATTTTAATCAAATTAATTTTCACATAGATTTATCCTTAACACTCTCTTCAGTAGAAAATAGTTCAAATTTAAAATTTGATACTTGTTAGAATGTATAAATAAGATACTTCTAAGGCTCTGTGATTGTGTTTGACAAAGCCTAACAAATCCTGAAATGGGTACATAGTTATTGTTTACACCAATAGAAAGGGAAATAAACACAAGCCAACTCAATTTTTGAATAGATAATTCATAAAATTGTGTTTCTTAGCTCAGTTTTTATTTATTTTTGTTTATTTTTTTTTTGGTAGCAGAGTTTAGTTTTATTAGAGCAGAAAGTAACAGCTCTCGAAACGAGAGGGGGTCCCAACTGGGATGTCACGCTTAGCTCACTTTTTAAACATTGAAAAAGGTGAATGTGCATGTAGGACCAAAAGAAAAGTTTTAACCATACAAAAAGGGGCAGCCATTATTAACAGTTTCTTGTGTATTCTTACACAATACTCAATTAATTGCAAGCATATATATTAATATACTGTAAATATGCTACGCTTTTAAAGCACAAATGGTAATAAATTATATTTTCTACACTTTTGTTTCTTAACTTAATACATATTGGTGACTGTTGTTCCATGTTAGAGCCTTATTCTATCATAGCTGCATAGTATTCCAGTGACTGGATGCAGTATTTTATTTCACCAGTCCTTTTTTGATGGACATTTACATTGTTGCAGGTATTACTTACAATGATGCAGTGAATAAATCTTTGTACATGTGTTCTTGTGCGTATGTGCTGAATACTTATGAAGTGGAATTGCATCAAAGGGTACACGTATTTAACATTTTGATAGATATCAACTAAAGACATTTTACCAGTTTACACTCCAACAGCACTGTATGAGCCATATACCTGTGTATATACACTCTTAAAAAATTTTATCATGCTCGCTCAAGCTGAGGTTGGACCACAACTCAGTAATTTGGAGGCATCTTGGGATCAATAATTCTAAGTTTATGGGGAAATTTAAATATTTTTCCAGGGTAAAGGTAAGGTGTAACAAATCCTGTACTACAGTGACTTTTTAAGGGATATTAATGTTGTCTATATGTTTTGTATTGTAGTATGGAATATATCTGTTATATAGATAGTTTCATTATCTTACATAAAGCAGATATTTTTCAAAGGTAATTTTTAAAATCTAAGTTTAATTTACAAGATAATTTTACACATTATTTACTTTGTTGCTTTGTAGCAGCTCATCTTGTTCATCTGATTCTTCTAGCAAACATTTTAAAAGCACTTCCAGATGCAGGGTAGCTAGTCTTCTTATGAAATGTTGGAACAAATTACAAGCTCTTGGCTCTGGCTTTGCCCCAGGAGTATCATACTACTTTCAGTGTTTTCTTTTTCCTTCAAAATATTTAATAATTGATGTCCACTGGCATTTTATTACATTCTGAAGATTTACTAAATATTATATTTATTATTTACAGTACTTGATATTTATTTGCATAATAGTTAAGATAAAAAAAATTTAACCTTTCATTCTGAAATAATTTCAGGCTTACAAGAAAATTACAAAACTAGTAAAAAGAGTTCCCTTTGGCCTTTCAGCCATCTGCTTCAGATGTTAGCATCTTACAAAGTATAATTATTGAAACCAGAAAAAGAATATTAATACAATACTTTTAACTAAAATCTACAGATCTTATTCAGATTTCACCAGTTGTCCCTCTAATTTCCTTTTTCTGGTCCAGGATCCAACCCAGGATCACACATTGCATTTAGTTGTCAATCAGTCTCTTCCAATGTGGGCCAGTACCTCAGTCTTTATTTGTCTTTCATGACCTTGACACTGACCAATAATTTTATAGACTATCCCTCAAATTGGGTTTGTCTAATATTTTCTCATGATTAAATTAAGATTATGTATTTTTGGCAAGAATATCATAGACGTGATGTTTTGCACTAAGAAGAACATCATATCAGTAGGTATAGGCTACTCATATATCTCATTAATGAGGGTGTTAACTTGGCCAAGTCACCAGTATTTTTACCCACCATTACTTTGAACCATCAGTGCAATGCCAGCATAAAAAAGGCAAATATAGTCTTGGTATTGTTTTGAAAATACTTTTGACCCATGAAGACCCTGAATGGGTCTTGGAGACTACCCTAGGGATTCTGGAACCACACTTTGAAAATTACTTCCTGAGATAGAATTTCTTATAGGGTATCAAGAGGCTTGTATAAGAATGTTCACAGCAGTGTTGTATGTAAAAGCAAACAATTGGAAAAAACTTAAAGGTGCATCAACAGGAGAATGGATAGACAAACTGAATTTATATACTAGAGCTCTGTACAGAAGAGAAAATTAATGTTAAGACAATAAAGCAAGAAAATAGTTTCTTGGAAAAGAACACCTATTGTGTTAAAGTGCAAAACAGTACTGTTTATTGTTTAGGGCAGGGTTGCTATTTTGGACGGATTAGATAATTTTTTGGTGTAGGGGGCTGTCCTGTGCATTGTAGGCCAGCGTCCTTGGCCTCTACCCACTAGTTGCAGTTATGATACCCCAAAATATTTCCAGACATTACCAATATTCCTGGGGAGTAAAATTGCCCCTGATACTCATTGGTATAGGGATATGATTGAGACTCATTGGTTTAGGGATATGTGCATGTATGGTAAAAGTATACTAAAAAAGTAATGATAAATGCTAAATTCCAGGGAATATGGATATCTTTATGTTGAAAGAAGTGGAATGCAGTTGATAGTAGTACCCCCCAGGGGCTGTAATTATTTTGGTAATGTTTTATGTCTTAAACTGGGTGGCGGATGCATAGGTGTGTGTTATATTTTTATGCCTTTTTGTGTGCTTGACATACGTATTTCATAGTTAATTTTAAAAAGTCTTAAGATATTACCAGAAAGACAACTGAGATTGTTTGATTATTCATTTTTTGTTCCTTTATATGAACAGAAAATTTACCCACATTATATGAACGGAAGATTTATTGCTGTATGTTTGGGAATTAAAAAATGGGTAACCTTTAAAATAAAATTCTGTGAAACTTTTCTGAGAGTTAAGGATTCTGGAGTGGTTGGGTCATTATGAATCTTTCTAATATTTCTTTATTGCACGTTGGAGATTTTGTGTTGGGGTTGTATGTGGGGTCTAATATTTTGGCATATAAGCTTTATTTGTTTCTTTTAAGGGACACATAAAAGTTTGAATTTATGGTCTAGGAGAGTCAAACCTTGGGAAGAGGAGCATTTAGTATATATTTGAATGATACAATTTCTGTCTTATATGCAGATATGTTTGACTAATTTGTAGTGAGCAAGATGATGGTGCAAATATATTTGTTATTATCGGAGTCAATTTTGTGAAGTCTGTAGTCAAGTACGTATAGTTGATCTTTTATTACTTAGGTACTGTTTGTATAGGATTTGGGGAGAAATGTGTTTTTATTTAATGCTTGTTTTGTGGACCCTTGACTATAGTGCTGTATTGTTAACCAGAGAAAGTGGAGAAAATGAATTTGGGTTTCCTATTAAAGTTCTTTCTACCCTCTTGGGTATGGATAAAAAAGTCAGGGGTGTAGATGATTAGGTTTATTCAGAAGTAGCCCCCATATTGTTTGTCCAGTCTGTTTTGGGGGCAGTTCCTTATACTTTTCTTCCACCCCTAGCAAAGAGGGCTTCCTGGGTGCGTCTAACACTGTCTTCAGATGTTAGTACTTAATTGAAGGTCTAAAAGTGCTCACCTTGGATACAAAAATGAAATGGATTAATTACCTTCAGATTTTCCTTTCTGAACCCCCCTAATTCTCTTCTGATCTATTTCTAGACCTACAGGAGAAAAGAGTATTATTAGGGAACAGAGCCTTAGGAAAACACAGGACTTATGGGAACAATGTTTGGGGAAGAGGATGCCAGACCTGCTAAGGGTGGAATGTTATGAGATGTTTCTTACTAATGGCATCTGTAAGGAAACCATGATTTTCCTATAGATCCTATCTGTTTTAAAGACTTACGTGAAATGTCTTTCCCTTTTTAATCTCCATATGCTAAAACAATGTTTTAAATGATGAAAGTCCACCTGACTTTAATGCTCCCCATAGAATGTAGCTTGGTTGAGCTCAACAAAACTAGTAACCCCTCTGTTAGTACTTCTCAAACTTTAGTAAGCACACAGATTGCTTGAGGACTTTCAAAAATGCAGATTATGATTCAGTAGATATGGGATTCAGCCAGAGTAGTTCTAACAAGCTCCTAGGTGATAGAGATGTTGCTGGCTTACGGACACTGTGAATAGCAGGATGCTAAGTGACTATGTGTCTATTTGAGATGCTTAGGCTCTCTGTTGTCTTCTTTTCCCCTGAGCTGATTCCAAACCTTGATTGTCTGTCTGTAATAGATGTTTTCAGTTTTAGACATTGATGTTACTAGACAGGGTGAAGAGAAGAGTGTACAGCTGAAATAAAGGAACATGGAACAGCTTTTTAATATATGTATCTGTTTGCAAATATAATGCTATCTTAATATATATTTTTGGTTCTGGACTGCCTTATCTCCCTCTGGTTGGATTAGATATTTCTTTTTGAATATGTTTCCAGGTAGCCACCTACCAGGGTCTCTCCTCCACCTTCTTTAATTGCTAGGCATTTAATTCCAATGCATTCTGTGCTTCTGTTGCCACAGGTATGTTGTGTTGTAATTGTCTTTTGCACTATGTTATTATTGGGTCGTCAGGAAAGTCATGATGCATTTTTGCATTGAAAAACAGAAAAATACGTCATGACTTTCCTGACTACCCAATAGTTTGAGGGTATGGAAAGTGTGTGTGTGTGTGTGTGTGTGTGTGTGTGTGTGTGTGTGTGTGTGTTTGTGTGTTCCTTGGATCCATTTCCTAGCAAAGCCATGGCTCTGAATGAATATTTTCTGAATAAAATGCTGTTTTCAAAGAGCTTTTGACTCATTTGATCTGAGGTTAGATTGATTTAGATTGATATTAACCTAAAAAAAGGAAACTGAGTTTCAAAGAGATTAAGAAACTTGTCCAGCGACAGAGATGGTGAATGGCAGATGTAGTGATGAACAGTCAGTTCATTGCTTTTTCCTTATCATTCTCTCTTCCGTTTATAGTGTAGTAGTTAAGAAATGATCACCGTTTGTACTACTTTTCCTGAAGGAAAATTGATTAGGAAATTTAAATAATTTATGCTAGCCTGTGTTATGGTTATTTGATTCATGTACTGTAACACTGTTGTTGGACATTAATAGTTTTTCTGTGTGTTTGTATATGGAATGTAACAGGTAGTTTGTTATATATAATTACACTTAGCCTCCTGTAAGAAAACATATCAGTCCTGTGAGAGATTTGCTGTCAAAGCAAGTAATTGAGCTGCACACGAAGCTGTCAGATTCTCCAGCTGGTCAGCCTTTACTATCACAGTATTGTGTTTTTACTTTACAGGGGATCTTATTCTTTTATGTTTTCTTTGTTCCAAATAGTGGGTCAAAGTCCCAGTCATCCTATACTCTTGAAGCCAAGCTGGGCCCTTGGCAGAAGATATGACATTGTCATATCTACTAAACTATCAGATCTTACCCAGTATTCAAATTACTGAAATCTCACTTTGATATGCATGTATAAAGTTTCTTTTGTGAGAAAAATTGGTCCATTAATATTTATGTTTATATGTGTGTGGTGAGGGGCAGCATAGATAATTATATTACCTGGTATGGGAGAAAATTTTCAATTAGAAGTTAGAAGCCAGCTAGCTGTCTTTTTCCTTTATCTATGAAATAAATGGATTAGATTAAATATAAATTTTCCTCCAGCTTTGTACTGTGAAGCTGGGCTGAGACTTTGCACACAGTATTTCTCCTTTGCCTGCTACAACCCTGTTGTCTCTGCCAATAGGGGATGCTAGAAGGAGACTGGAAGACTGCAGGGGGAGAAGGGACTTCCTGTTTCCCATTTTGTTTGCTCTTTCTGTTGGTAACACCTCACACAGCAGGATTTCAGTATCAGTATTTGATTCCAGTATGCTTATTTCCAGAAACAGTCTTGATGTGCCCCCACCTTAGTGACCCCAGCACCAGCTAATCCCAACCCCTCTTTAAAAGCCTGGATCATAGCCCTATGGGACCCCTCTTTTAAGCCCCTTAGATTTTAATAATTACATTTTTTTTTCATTTTTTCCTCTATTGCTGGAGGTGATGAATTGGTGTGGTTTCTGTCTCCTGACTGAACCCTGACTAATACAGTGTGTCTATCAAGTCTTGATCTTGTTTTTCAAACTTATTTATTAGTTAAGTAAAAAAATTTTATTGAGGACTTCTGGCCAATATGGTGCAGTAGGTAAATGCTGTGCTAACCTCCTCTCATGACCACATCAAAATTAGAACTAAACTACAGAACAATCATCATGAGAATTGCCTGGAGTCTAGCTGAAGCAAAGTCCTACAACTAAGAACATACAGAAGAAGCCAACTCAAGACTGGTAGCAGGGGCAGAGATGCAGAGTGGGCTTGTCCCACACCCATGTGTAATCATTAAAATTGGGAGGGATATCTTGCTTTCCTCAGCTGCTGGTAAGGTGCTTGGTCCTTCCGAGAAAGCTAAGTCCGCTTTGGGGTGAGGCCCTTACTTCATCTGGCAACGAGCACTGCGCCTAGCAGCACTCGCTCAGCACTCACCTGCACCGTGACCTCCGTCTTGGAGCTCGCCTGCATCTACTCACTCGGTCCTCATCCTGCATGATGATGAGGTGACAGTCACGGAGGATAAGATTAATGCCCTCATTAAAGCAGCTGGTGTAAATGTTGAACCTTTTTGGCCAGGCTTGTTTTCAAAGGCTCTGGCCAATGTCAACATCGGGAGCCTCATGTGCAATGTAGGGGCTGGTAAACCTGCCCCAGCAGCTGATGCTGTACCAGTAGGAGGTCCTGCCTCCTCCACCATTGCTGCCCCAGCTGAGGAGAAGAAAGTGGAAGCAAAGAAAGAAGAATCTGAGGAGTCTGATGATGACATGGGCTTTGGTCTTTTTGACCAAACCTCTTTTGTCAGTAACATGTTCAATAAAAAGCTGAACTCTGAACAACAACAAAAAAAAGCCGAGAGGGATATCTTGGCTGCAGAGGCTTCCCCCTCCCCCTTCACCAGAGGAGCAAGGGGTCTCAGCCCCACACCAGACTCACCAGCCCAGAGTTTCAGTGCCAGCGAGAGAAGTTCCCATAACTTCCGGTTGTGAAAACCAGTGGAAATTGCGGCTGAGTGAGACGAAGGCAGCTGCAGTCCCAGGTGATCCTCTTAAAGAGCCTGTGCATAGACTTACTCACTGATGGACTCACTCACTCTGAGCTCCAGTGCTGGGGCAGCAGCTCAAAAGGTGCCAGGGATATACAAGGAGGAACTGAGTTGTCTGGCTGCAGGGCAAGCGCTGGAGGGGCAGCTTTCTCCTGGCCAGAGGAGCTGGTGGAAGCTATTGTTTCGTTGTTGAGCCCTCCTCTGTCTCGGTGTGCAGATGCAGGCGGCCACCATATCTGAGTCTCCATTAATCTGGCTAACTTGGCTTGCCCTGCCCTGGTGATTCTGAGACCCTGCCCCATCCAACTTTTGGGCACACCCAAACTGCTTTCAGTGGCTTTTCCCAATAAACAACCTGCCTTGGCTCATGCTGCAGACTTTCCTAAAACCTCTCAAAGGTTCACAAAACCCTTATAAGCAACATCTGGCTTTGGTGTGTCCCATACCTCTGGCAGCTCTAGCCCAGCATTAGTGACAGCTGGCCTTGGTTTGCAAAATGGACTCTCGAGGCACCTCCAAGCATAGGGTGGGTGGTGACCATCTGTGGATTGCTTTGTGGCTCATGCCAGGTGGCCCTGGTCAGAGTACAGGCTGTGACTGAACTTGGCCTGCAGCAGGTCCCCTCCCAGGAGGACTTGGGGCTAGCACACCTAGTGGCCAGCTTCGGACCGAGCTAGAGAATCACCTGGCTACCTCCAAGGATGACACACCCAAAGGGCAGAATGGGCAGGCACCAGAGCCCTGCTGAACTGATCCTGCTCTGTAGGGTCAGCCCCTGCACCACAACTCCTCCACTGTAGTCATGGCCAGCCCTCACAACCAATCAGCCTGAGGGTCAGTCCCTCCTATTGATGTGTAAACAGTAACCAAGGCTCCGTTACAACAGAAGGGTACACACAACCTACAAAAGGCATACCTGGAGCACCCAGCTCAGGTGACCGGTGAGACTGCACCACTGGGACCCACAAGACCTTTACTACATAAGGCCACTCTACTCAGACCAGGAGACAGCAGCCCTACCCACTACATAGAAACAACACAGGGAGGTAGCCAAAATGGGGAGACAAAGAAACATGCCCCAAATAAAGAATAGAACAAAGTTCCAGAAAAAGAACTAGACAAAACAGAGACAAGCAATCTACCAGATGCAGAGTTCAAAACTGGTTATAAGGATGCTCAATAACCTCAGGGAGAGCTTCAGCAAAGAGATAGGAGACATAAAAATGGAGATAGAAAACATAAAGAACAGTCAGAAATAAAGAATACAATAATGAGGGCCAGCCAAATGACTCAGTTGGTTAAGAGCCTGAGCTCTGAGCTGGTTCAATTCCCACATGGGCCAGTGAGCTGCACCCGAGCTGAGCTGCCGCTGTGCTGCCAACAGGTGGCAGGATGGCTCAGCTGGTGAGAGCACATGCTCCTAACAACAAGGTTGCCGGTTCGACTCCTGCATGGGTTGGTGGGCTATGCCCACCTGCAACTAAGATTGAACACAGCATCTTGACCTGAGTGGCTGCGAGCTGCTGACAGGCGACCTGATGGCAACTAGACTTGGAGCTGAGCTGCCTGCGCCCTCCACAACTAAGATCAAAGGACAGCAACTTGGTTGTTCCCCTTTCCCAATTTCCCAACACTGTTCCCATTCACCAATTCCCCAATAAAAAAAATCTTAAAAAAAAAGAATACAATAACAAAATGAAGATTGCCTTAGAGGGAATTAAGAGTAGATTAGATGAAACAGAGGATTGAATCAGCGATTTAGAAGATAGGTAAGAGAAAACACCTAATCAACAACAAAAAGAAAAAACCCCAAAAAATGTGGACAGTTTAAGGAACCTCTGGGACAACATCAAGGGTACCAACATTCACATCATAGGGGTACCAGAGGAGAAGAGAGCAAGGAATTGAAAACTTATTTGAAGAAATGGTGACAGAAAATGTTCCTAACCTGGAGAAGGAAATGGATATTTAAGCTCAGGAAATGCAGAGTCCCAAATAAGATGAACCCAAAGAGGCCCACACCAAGACACATCATAATTAAAATGCCAAAAGTTAAAGACAAAGACTCTTAAACGCAGCAAGAGAAAAGCTGTTAGTTACCTATGAGGGTGCTTCCATAAGACTTATCAGCTAATTTTTCAACACAAACATTGCACGCCACAAGGGAGTGGCCTGAAATATTTAAAGTGATGAAAAGCAAGGACTTAAAACCAAGATTACTCTACCCAGCAAACCTATCATTTAGACTTACAGGAAGGTAAAGAGTTTCCCAGACAATAAAAAAGCTAGAGGAGTTCAACACCACCAAACTAGTATGGCAATAACTACATAGCTCCCAACAATTACTTTAAATGTAAATGGATTAAATGCTCTAATCAAAAGATATAGGGTAGCTGAATGGATAAGAAAACAAGACCCATACATATGCTGTGTGTAAGAGAATCAGTTTAGATCAAAAGGCACACAGACTGGAAGTAAAGGGATGGGAAAAGGTATTTTGTGAAAATGGAAATGAGAAAAAAAGCTGGCGTAGCAGTACTTATACCAGACAAAATAGACTTTAAAAACAAAGTCTGTAACAAGAGACAAAGAAGGACCCAGTAATCCCACTTCTGGGTATTTATCCAAAGAAACCCAAAACACTACTTTGAAGGGACATGTGCATCCTTATGTTCATTGAAGCATTATTTGCAATACCCAAGTTATAGAGGCAACCCGGGTGTCCATTAATGGTTGAATGGATAAGGAAGAGTTGGTACATACAATGGAATATCACTCAGCCATAAAAAAGAGTGAAATCATGCCATCTGCAACAACATGAATGAATTTAGAGGGTATTGTGCTGAGTGTATTAAGTCAGATAGCGAAAGACAGATGTCCTGATTTCACTTATAAATGCAATCTACAGAACAAAATAAGCAAATCAAACAGAAACAAACTCATAGATACAGAGAACATTTTGATGGTTGCCAGATGGGAGGGGGGTTGGGGTGGGTGAAAAAGGGGAAGGGATTAAGAAGTACAAATAGGTTATTACAAAGTAGTCATGGGGATGTAGGGTATAGCATAAAGAATGTAGTCAATAATAGTGTAATAACTGTATGGTGTCAGATGGATACTAGATTTATTGGGGTGATATATGGGAGGGGAGTTGAGGGTAGGGTGAAAAAGGTGAAGGGATTAAGAACAAATTGGTAGTTACAAAACAGTCGTAAGGATTTAAAGTAAAGCATAGGGAATGTAGTCAATAATATGGTAATAACTATGTGTAGTACCATGTGGCTACTAGACTAGTCAGGGGTATCACTTTTTTTTTTTTTTTTAAGATTTTATTGGGGAATTGGGGGAGGGGAACAGCGTTGGGGAATCAGGGAAGGGGAACAGACAGGTAGACAAATTGCTGTTTTCTTCAGTCTAGTTGTGGAGGATGTTGCTTCACTGTCCCATGTTGGTATGATCATTGTGCTCTTCCCCGGGTGAGGCAATTGGTCGCCGGCCTCTGGACAGCTGCTCACAGTGGTTCCCGGCAGCCCACTGCAGCCCCGCTGCAGCCTCCGCCCTCGCTGGCGACTCACAGCAGCCCAGTTCCAGATTGAGCTGTTGTTCATCATCTTAGCTGCAGAGGGTGAGCGTCACTGGCCCTCAATGTGGGATCCGAACCACAGCCCTGCTGCTCAGAGCTGGCGCTCCCAAGCGAGCTCTTAACCAGCTGAGCCACTCGGCCGGCCCAGGGGGATCGCTTCTTAAATCATATAAATGTCTAACCATTGTGGTGTACCATGAAATTAATATAAAAAATATTGAATATCAACTGTAATTGAAAAATTTTAAAAAGATAAAGGGGAATAAGGTTAAAATAAGGGGAATAAGGAATAAAATAAAATAAGTCTTGGGTTTGTAATATACAACATAGGAAATATAGTCAATAATATTGTGATATGGTAGTATGGTGTCAGATTGTTGCTGTACTTAATGGTGATCACTTCTGTAGGCATATAAATGTTGCATAACTGGTGCATACCTGAAATTAATATAATATTATGTGTTAGCTATATTTTAATAAAAATCTTTTAATTTTTTATTGAAATTTAGCTGGTAGTTTTCTATTTTTTGTGATGCTAATCATTTCTTACAAATGAATTAGAAGGTGTTTCACTTTATATTTGAATAAATAAATTCGAAATCCTGAATTTAAAATGTGTGGGGGGCATGATTGTAATTTTATTATTCACGCTTGTAAAAAAGTAGAGTAGGAGAAGCCACAAAAATAGATGAGAGAATAACTTGTCCAACAGAAAAGAAATGATGAAGAAGTAGTAGATTTTGGGTGAGACACCTTCAAAGTTATTTTCTTAATGTATTAACAAGAATTGGTTGGAAGTAGATGGTGTTTCATATCACACTGTTGCAATTAACTAAAAAATAGATAATCTTTTCAATGTTTAAAATCTATCTTTATAAGATTTATTTGAATGTTAGAATAGGATTTAGTAGCATCTATTTTGAATTCAATAGGTTGAATGGGGAACATGATGACCTAGATATGTAATTATTTTTCAGATAAGGTCAGAGCTAAGTAGGAAAAAAGAAAAGGAAAGAAAAACCTGGCGGAGTGAAGAGTGTCAGAGGCCAAGCTTTGTAATCAGATCCACCTGGGTTTGAATTTGAACCTGCCACTTAACTAATGTGTGACTTTAGGCAAGTTACTTCTCTGAGCCTCAGTTTCTTCAAGTGGGGATAATAATGCCTACCTTTTAGGATTGTTGGGAAGGTTAAATAAAATGTGTGTGAAGCACTGAACTTGGTACTAATAAATAGTGGTTAGTATTATTAATGATAATTCTGTTTCATTAATTTAGTATTTCTCAAGAATAAGGAATGTGGAATATACCAACAAGGTGGTGGCAGGTCACCAAAGCCTCAGCCTCATTAGGAATTTCAGGGAAAATGAGATACATACTCTAGTTGTTAAATAAGATACATACCCTAGTTGGTTAACACTTTTTTCTTTTTTTTAAGTTTTTTATTGGGGAATTGGGGAGGGGACTAGTGTTGGGGAATTAGAGAAAGGGAACACTGTGTTTTTCCAGGACCCATCAGCTCCAAGTCAAATTGTTGTCCTTCAATCTTAGTTGTGGAGGGTGCAAGCTTAGCTCCAAGTTCAGTCACTGCTTTCAGTCTAGTTGCAGTAGGGCGGGGATGGGATGGGGTGGGGGTGGGCACAGCCCACTATCCCACCCTGTACAGGAGTCAAACTGGCAATCTTGTTGTTAAGAGCATGCGCTCTCACTAGCTGAGCCATCTGGTCACCCCTTGGCAACTGAGGCGCAGCTCACTGACCCATGTGGGAATCGAACCAGCGACCCTGTTGCTCAGAGATCGCACTCTAACCAGCTGAGCCACCTGGCGGTTCCCTGGTTAACACTCTTAATCTCTGTAAATATTTTGTCACATTGATTTGGGGTTAAAGTTGAATGAATCCATAAGTCAGAAATAGGATTACTTGGTTGGTTGAATGACAACAACAATTATGCCACGATAAGTAATTACATTTAAATACTGGTTAATAGCTTTTATATATATATATATATATATATATATATATATATATATATTTATTTATTTATTTTTTTTTTTAGTGTTAGGCTAAATGTGTTAATTAGGGCAAAAATTTACAGGGTTAACTAGGCAACGTCTACTAGGGATTTTTATTTTTTTATTTTAAAAAGTTAAAAAAATTATCACATAATATTTAAATATCCAAGTAAAGAAATGATTAATAAATACCTGTGAACCCATCTAGAGAGAAAAGATTATTAATATATTTGAAATACTGTGTACTTCCCAATTTCATTCCTTTCTTCTCCTGAGGTAACCACTATCTAGAAATTATTAATAGTTATTCCCATGGGTTTCTTTACATTTATGTTATATTTTTCTACATCTGTAAACAATATATAGTGCGTTATTTGCAACATTTGTTATTCTCGTATAATTAAAAAGTTCAGCATTGCTGTCCATTCATGTTGAATTGTGTTGCTGTTCATTTTAGTTATTCCATTTGTATACTTAATATATTATGTTGCCACTTTCTTGTTAATGAACAATTATATTGTTTACTTTTGCTATTATACAAAGTGTTAATTTAGATATTCTTGTTCCATGTTGAAGTACTTTGTATAGTGAACTCCTGTAGTGAGAACTTCAGTTCTTTCAATGGTCTTTTCTATCTAGAAGTTCAACATCTTGCTTATATAAATCAGTGCTTTGCAAATTTGAGCTGTTTTCATTGGCTGTCTTGACTTGTGGTTATTGACCTTGATTAGCATGTTTTACTGTTCTCATAAAATTTTCCAACAAAGAAACTTAAGCTATATAAATTCTCAAGTTATTGAATTTAGGGGAGATGCCATTAAAATGTAGAGCAGATGGTCATTTGAGCATTAGTAGAATGAGTCAAAAGCTATCAGGTGGTTCATTTAACAGTGGCAGATGTCTTCATAAAGCTTAGCAAAGGGAAAGAACATTAACTCTTGAGGGTAACGTGGTATCCTATAGGAAGGAGAAAAATCACCAATAGGTTTAGTTAGGGAATTAAGTTTTATGAAATGAAAATTTTAAGAAATAACTCTTGCCAGAGCCGTGGAAGTTCAGACTGGGAGGAAATGGTTTTAGATGAGCATAAATTGGCTGGATGTAATAAGAGGAAACAAAAAAAGCTACCAGTGTGAGACATCAGTTAAAATTTTGGCCTTGTTTACTTAATGCCTTTCTCCTGTTTTATGTTTTCTTTAAATATCAACTTTTATTTTAAGTCCAGTTCACTGTATTTTCATTCAAAATTCTGTAGTGCTCATTTTGGTAGTGGAGTGGGTTTCTTTGTTTACTTTTTTCCAATTCTCAGCATTAGTCTGTTTCACAGCTGTTCAGTAGCTTTGTTAGTGTTTGAACTGTGGGAACCGAAAAAAGGATTTGGATGTGCTTTTGTGTGCATTAATGGTTTTCCTGAAGTATTCTTTAAAACCATGAATTGTAGAAGGGCTTTTTTTTTTTCAAACCAGTTATTATTGTGTGTTTAAATGGCTGCTTTTAAAGAAAGCCTGTACTTTATGAGCTCGTGACTTTTATCATTGTACTTTGTGGAAAATGAACATAGAAATGAAACATATGTAAATAGCTGAAAACTGCACTTTTCTCTTTCTGGTCAGGAGGTTGGGAAATATTTTCCCTACGCTTTTCATCAACTAACTCTCATTTGAAGAGTGCACAGATAGTTTAGGATAAACCTCTAAATGCATAGTGGTAAGTTACCATTTGTGTAGTGCATTTTACTTTTTGTGATGACATCAGAGACCTATTTTAGACTTTGTTCAGAAACTTAACCATGTTCGGACATTTACTATTACTGCTATTTGATATTAATTATGATGTTCTTGATCATGGTACTTTCCTTTAGTTAGACAGATTAGACTCTTAACTTCAGGTATGTGGCAATGAGAAATATGCTTTGATAAGGTATATATTTTCTTTCCATAATCATGGAATAGCTCAGTTAGTATAAGGGTTAAAAGTAATAAAACTTATAAGTAGCAGTTACATATCCTGTTGCTAAAGTAATTATCTAAAAGTTGGTTTCTGTAAATATTTACTTAGAGTCGCCCATGTTTTTGTTTGTTTTAGCTTTTAATTATAAATGATATATACCAGCATTTCTGATGTTTATACTGCATATTAAATGCCCCTACTCACTGAGCTGCTTTCTAGAATTAATACACACTCAGTGTAGAAAACTTGGAAAACTACAAAGGGTAACCCCCATCAGCACATTTTGGGGATTATATTTCTAGTTTTTCTTGGTACATGATATATATATATAATGTAATTTATTTACCAAAATGGCATACTGTAATTCTTTCTAAACTGCTTTGTAAAATAATAATATAGTTTACTATGTCAATAACATTTCTTTTACAGCATCGTTTAATAATTGCATAGAATTCCCTCTATGAATTACCATAGTTTACCATAAATAGCCCCATATTTTTTGTCATCAGTTATGTTAAATTTTTGTTTTTATCTACTACAGTTTACTACCTTTGGATGTACCTTTTAAAAAATGTGAAGGCAGGGTCGAAGTCTTTTAAGGCATTTGAAACATTTTGCCAAGTACCTTCTGTAGAGGTCGCATTGATTTTATTTCCCTCTTAGCAGTATCTGACTGGTCTCTTGACACCATTTTCACATGCAGTGACATTATATTTAATCTGTGTCAATTTGAATGGATAAAGTTGGTTATCTATTGTTTTGTGTTTTCTTCTTAAAATTAGGGAATTTTAATATGCTTGTAATAAAACTAAAGAATTCAAAAGTATATAGAAGAAAAGGTGAAAAGTGCCTTTTTCTTTTCCATCTGTGTACCCCCAATCATTGTCAGCAGTTTGGAGTGGGCTTTCAGGTTTTCTGTTTATATTATGTATATATATGTGTGCTCACATGGGCATGCATGTGACTTCTAGATTTTGTGTCGTGCTTAGAAAGACTATTAAAAATTATAAAATGTGCTGTTCAACTTTTTTTCAAGCACTTTCATGATTTTCTTTTTGAATATTTAATTCTTTAATTTACTTTTGGTATGTTGTCCTTAGGGAATTATAATTTTTTTGTGGCAGAGTAGCATTCCATTTTATATATGCATATGTACCACAATTTCTTTATTCAATTATCTGTTTATTGATGGGCATTTAAGTTGTTTCCATATCTTGGCTATTATTAACAGCGCTGCAGTGAACATAGGGATACATACATCTTTTCACATTCGTATTTCGGATTTTCTTGGGTGAATACCCAGGAGTGGAATTGCTGGGTCATAAGGTAGTTGTATTTTTAATTTTTTGAGGAGCCTCCATATTGTTTTCCATAGTGACTGCACCAGTTGTCAATCTCACCAACAGGGCATGAGGTTTCCCTGCTCTCCACATCCTTGCCAACACTTGTTTGTTGATTTATTGATCATGGCCATTCTGACAGGTATGAATGAGGTGATATCTCATTGTGGTTTTAATTTCTTTTTGCATTTCTCTTATGGTTAGTGATGTTGAGCATTTTTCATAAGTTGGCCATCTGTATGTCCTCTTTGGAGAAATTTCTATGTAGGTCCTCTACCCATTTTTTCAACTGGATTATTTGCTTTTTGGTGTTGCGCTATATGAGTTTTATAGATTTTGGATATTAACTCCTTATCAGATGTATCATTGGCAAATATGTTCTCCCATTCAGTAGGCTGTCTTTTCGTTTTGTTGATGGTTTCCTTTGCTGTGCAAAAACTTCTTGGTTTGATGTAGCCCCATTTATTTTTTATTTCCTTTGCCTGAGGAGATACACCAGTAAAAATATTACTAAGGGTAAAGTCTGAGAGTTTACTGCCTATGTTTTCTTCTAGGAGTTTTATGGTTTTGGGTCTTATATTTACGTCTTTAATCCGTTTTGAGTTTATTCTTGTGTATAGAGTAAGAAGATGGTCCAGTTTCATTTTTTCGCATGTATCTGTCCAATTTTCTCAGCACCATTTATTGAATAGACTGTTTTTACCTCAGTGTATAGTCTTGCTTCCTTTGTCATAAAGTGACCGTATACATGCATGGATTTATTTCTCGGCTCTCTATTCTGTTCCATTGATCTATGTGTCTGTTTTTATGCTAATACCATTCTGTTTTGATTACTATAGCCGTATACCCTGTTTACCCGAAAATAAGGCATAGCTGAAAAATAAGCCCTCACATGATTTTAGGTGCCAAAATATGGCACCTTGGTATACTGAATATTTTAAGCTGAAGGAGTTTGTGGAAAAGGCACCATTCTCCCTGAAACAGGTCATAAAACCCTCATATGAAGGGTGCGTGCCCTCCATATCCTGGAGGAATCATGCTAGGGCTTCTTCCCCAGCTAGGTCTTATTTTCGGGGAAACATGGTAGTATAGTTTGATACCAGGTAGCATGATATCTCCACCTTTGTTCTTTCTCAAGATTGCCATGGTTACTCAGGGTCTTTTATGGTGCCATATAACTTCAGGGTTATTTTTTCTAGTTCTGTGAAAAATGTCATTGGTATTTTGATAGGGATTACATTGAATCTATAGATTGCTTTGGGTAGTATGGACAATTTAACTATATTAATTTCTCCTTTCCACGAGCGTGGTATGTGCTTCCATTTATTTATATCTTTAATTTCTCTCTTCAATGTCTTATTATTTTCTGAGTACAGGTCTTTTACTTCCTTGGTTAAATTTATTCATAGGCATTTTATTTTTTTGATGCAATTGTAAATGGCACTGTTTCTTATCTGATAGTTTGTTATTGGTGTATAAGAATGCAACTGATTTCTCAATATTAATTTTGTATTCTGCTACTTTACTAAATTCATTTATCAGTTCTAATAGTTTTATTTTTGTGGAAAATTTGGGGTTCTCTTTTTCTTTTCTCATTACTGTGGCTAGGACTTCCAGTACTATATTGAATAAAAGTGGTGAAAGTGGACATTCTTGTCTTGTTCCTGATCTTAAAGGGATTGCTTTTAGCTTTTCCCTGTTGAGTAAGATGTTAGCTGTGGGCTTATCATATATGGCCTTTATTATGTTGAGATATGTTCCTTCTATTCCCACTTTGCTGAGAGTTCTTTTTATCATAAATTGATGCTGGATTTTTCACACACTTTTTCTACATCAATTGATATGATCATATGATTTTTATTTTTCATTTTGTTTATGTGGTATATCATGTTAATTGATTTGTGGATATTGAACCAATCTTGTATACCAGGAATAAATCTCACTTGATCGTGGTGTATGATCTTTTTAAAGTATTGCTAAATTTGGTTTGCTGATATTTTGTTCAGGACTTTTGCATCTATGTTCATTAGGGATATCAGCTTATAATTTCATTTTTTGTAATGTCTTTGGTTTTAGAATCAGGGTAATGGTGGGCTCATAGAAAGCGCTTGGGAACAACCCCTTCTTTTGAAATTTTTGGAATAGTTTGAGAAAAATAGGGGTTTTTTTTTTGTTCTTTTTTTAATGTTTGGTAAAATTTACCTGTAAAGCCATCTGTTCCAGGACTTATTTGTTGGGAGCTTGTTGATTACTGATTTGATTTTGTAGTAATTGATCGATTCTAATTTTTTGTTTCTTCTTGATTCTGCTTCGGAAGAGTGTATGCTTCTAGGAATTTATCCACGTCTTCCTGCCAGATTATCCAATTTGTTGGCGTATAATTGTTCATGGTACAGTAAAACCTTGGATTGCGAGTAACTTGGTTTGCGAGTGTTCTGCAAGACGAGCAAACATTTCTATTAGCGGCATTACTTTTGCACAACCTAATAATACATTTTAACTTGTTAAACGAGTGATGTCGTGCGATATGAGTAGTTTTATTGCGTGTGGCAGGGTCCCAGAAGTCACAGGATGTGGCCAGTTGGTTTTACATTGTTAATGCAGATTCAGCTCTTGCACTAATAAAGAGCAAAATGCCCTGAGAACACTGCTGCCAGCCACTGCTGGATTCGGGCCTGGAGATCCCTGAGAGCTGCCCAAGAAGGGCTGCAGTCTGAGCTGGAGTTGACTGCCTGCCACCGAAAATTTCCCAGGCCACTGCAGGCTGCTGCTGTACAAGCCTCCCACAGCTTGTAGGCCAGGGCTGGCTGCCCAGGAGGTGAGGGTGCCCCAGGCAATGCTATACCAGCTGAGTGGGTTCCAAGGAATTCACCAAGGGAGTGTGTGCACGTGTGGATTTTACCAGACGTGTGCAATCTCAGATTTGGTTCAATGGGGGCTCAATGGGGAAAAGATGGTGCCCTCCTGTAGGCTACATGTGTGGCCGCTTCTCACATGGATAACGGCCACTGTTTCTCTAGCCCTCGCCTTGAAGCTACACAACTCAGTCTTTCTCTGTATATTTCTGGAGCCTCTTGAGTCACCAGAGTGAGTGCCTCTGAGTGAGTGAGTCTAGGTGCAGGCCATTTAAGAGGATGTCTGGGTTCCAGCCACCTTCTGTCTCACCAGGATGGACAGAGAGAATCCTCGCTAATTTTCCCTGCCAGATGTTGTGGGGACTTGTTTTCCTGTCACAGGATCCCTGTACTTGGGAACCCAGTGTGGGGCTGGGACCCCTCACTCTTCAGGGCATACCTCTGCTGCTGAGGTATCCTTCCCAGTGCTCAACCACTACCTGGGGGTTTGGGGTCAGCCCGTATTGCATCTCTGCTCCTCCTACCAGTCTCGATGTGGCCTCTTTATATCCTTAGTTGTAGGGGTTCTGTTCAGCCAGTCTTTAGTTGTTTCTCACAGTTGATTGTTCTGTAATTTAGTTGTAATTTTATGCGGTCCTTGGAGGCGGTGGACATAGCATTTACCTATTTTGCCATCTTGCACCTTCTAGTCCAAGTGCTTTTTTTTTTTTTCTAGAGATTTTTACTTCTTATTCCTTAAGAAAAAAAAAACAGAACTAAAACAAACTCAACTATAGTATATTGTTATCCTTTAAACTGGGAAACTTGCTTGCTAATCATTTTCTGAAGTTTATTGTTTATGCTGAAAAAGTTCTTAATACCTAGAGATAAATGCTTAATAGTTTGCTTTTATGATACCATGAGGATAAAATTGTCTTTTCTTTTTAGTAATTATTTGCTTGGAGAATAGGTTCAAATCCCTCAAAAAATTCCTGAGTGTTTGAAGTCTAAAACATCTACTTGGTTTTAAAGGATTCTTTCTTTCTCTGGATTGAACCTAAGTTTCAGTTTGTGGATGAGAACAGGAAAATGCTACTGAAAAATGTTCTTACTAATGATGAAAAGAAGGGATAGAAAATAATTAGTCTGTAGTTTGTGCTTACTAAAACATTTGCAAATCTGTTATCTTGAAACTATATATGGTACATTTGAAATATTATTTCCTACTTTACTGAAACACATTGTAAAATGCTGTGTTTGTATTTTTCCCCTTAGGGAATAATATACAAGTAGGTAATATCTGTAATTAATGTAAGCATGTATTCTTGTTTTAATAGGTATCAAGCATGATGGAACCATGTGTGATACTTGCCGTCAGCAACCAATCATTGGCATACGATGGAAGTGTGCAGAGTGTACAAATTATGATTTGTGCACAGTTTGTTATCATGGAGATAAACATCATTTAAGGCATCGCTTCTATAGAATTACTACACCAGGAAGTGAGCGGTATGGGAAACAATTTTTTCTTCAGTTATAATTCCTTGTTAGTATTAAATTTTTTATACTATGGAACCTTAGAATTAGAATTAGGAAAGCTTCTGACAGCTGCTTTAGTCAGGAGGTAGCAAATAAAAGGCTAGATATGGACCAGTCCTGCCATATAGCAAGAAAAGAGCTCTGTGAAGATAGGGCTATATGTGTTTTTCCAAGATAGTCTGGGCTGTTCTTTCTCTCTTATAGAAACTTAGCACTGCTCAGTGTTTGGAAATGCAAGGGCAGCACAAGAAAGGCTGATTATTTTCTTCTTGCAATGCCTTCTATTCTATTAGTTGATACCACTAGGGCCCACTGATTGAATCAAGAGGCATTTATTAAGACTTTGGGATAGTATGCTTGTGCAAATTCAAGGACAAATAAGGCACAGTATTCCTTAGTAGTTTACAAGTTAAGGGATTATTTGATCAACAGTGATTATCATGTGATGTTTTGGACTCTACGCAGAGATATGTATTAAGTGTCTTAGTAGCAAGAGAGAGGAGTGTTAACTGTGAATGAGTGCAGAATTTCAGGCAATTTAGTCTTCTCATGTAGATACGGATATACATAGGAGTAAGAATCTAGCCAGTCATAGGGAGGCAGCAGGAGTAGTGTGGATTTTGGTGTCATAGTGTCTCAGTTCAAATTATGGTCCTCCCATTTATTAACTAAGCAATTTTGAACGAGTTATTTTTGTCTTTTGGTTACAATTTTTAAAGTTAGAGTATAATTAAGACATTTTAAAATCGAATCGGATAATGAGATAAATGTAGAAAAAAAAAAGAACCCTTCCTCTCCAAATCTTTTTGATTTTATGAATGAGAAGGATTGTAGAAGAGGAAGGACTAGGTGGCCTTGGAGAACCCAGCTGGTCCAGATAGTTGAGTTTTGAATCTTTATCAGGGTCCAGAATCTTCTGTAGGTATGCTATACATTGGAGACAGGCTAGTGTAGGTCAAATCCAGGCCACAGATATATTTTTCTTGGCATATAAAGTGCTCTTATTTTTGAGCAATTGCTAACCTTTTGAAATCAGGTGATTTCACACAAAAATCAAAGCTTATGAATTCTTAACACACACCCACACACGCTCCCTCCCATCCACGCACCTACTCCAGAAGACTCAAACACTGAACCTGCATTTGTTCATGGCAAGAGTTGGCTGAAGCACAGGAGCACCTGTACCCTTTAGACAAATCATGCTCTTGAGTTCAGCAAAGTCCCTACCACTCCCTGTTGTCTTCCTAAGCCGTAGGTCAAGTGCCACTTGCCTGCCATTTGTCATTTTTGTGGTGCTGTCTTTCTTAGGCCCTCATTATATTATTTGCCTCACAGTTGTAGGGATTTGAGGTTTCCATCTCTAAAGTAGTGAAGAATGTAATGATACCCTGAAGTGGTTAAACTGGGTTCATATGTGGATTCCATTACCATTTAACATTTGTGACCTTTGGTAAATTACTTAACTCATTAAGACTCAGTTTCCTTCTTTGTAAAATGGATAATATAAAAATACCCTCCTCTTAAGGAGTGTAACAGAGTTTACATTTCTGTAAGTACTTTTATGTATAAAGTTTCAGTAAACATTAGCTGTTTATATTATTCCAGCTACTACTGTCATTGTCATCACCACCTCTGGAATGTAGAAGGTATTCCTATAACATGCTATATTAACCAGAACAAAGAAACATTTTTATATTTTCAAAATAACCTTTTATATTATCTTGTTTTAAAAAATAAATTATTGTTACCTATTTTTATATACATTTGAAAATAAATAATTTTATTTTTAGGGTTCTGTTAGAGTCTCGTAGAAAATCTAAGAAGATTACAGCCAGAGGGATCTTTGCAGGTGCCAGAGTGGTACGAGGAGTAGACTGGCAGTGGGAAGATCAGGATGGAGGAAATGGACGTAGGGGAAAGGTAAAATTTTTTTCTTAGTTCATCATGTGATTCTAGAATATGGTATGTTCAGGAGATTTTTATTACTATAATTGAATTTCTTGGTCCATTTTTTCCTATGTCAATAACAATTTTAAAAATCTTCATTTCCCTTTTTTTTGAAGGAAAAAAGATTGTTTCTGCTTTGTTGTGTATATTGGCATTTCTTGAGAAGGTTGTTGGGTAGATTTTATCTTTCCACCTTTAGGCTTTATATTGCCATTTTGTGCCCAGAATGGCTTCCTGAACATCCTGTTTGGTCCAGTCCTTGCAAAGCAGTATCTCATCCTTTCAATTTTCTTGCTATTAAAATTTCATTTAAATTTACTTGTTTTATATTCCATTTCCTTAGGGACCTTAACTCTGTTACTCTTCTCAGGTAGTGTGTAGAGCTGTCTAGGGGTCAATTAAAGCAGTTACTCTGAAGGGAATTTTGTAGAACCTGTTTCACTGGAGTAGGAGAGCCAGAGATATTAGGCTAAGTGGGTTGTAATTTTATTCATTTTGGATTTTAAGTTGCTTTTGCTGATTATTCATTCATTGGTTCAGTCAACAAATACTGAATATGTATATTCTGTGTTATACTAGGTGCTAGATGTACTGAAATGAGTAACATTTCACATTTGAGACTTAAATGTCAATCGTTATCAGTTCCATGTTACTTTCCTGAAAAATTGTTTTTAGCAATGAGGAATGATGATTTTAAAGTCTGTATCATCTGAGGAACTCTTCACAGGAACCCGAAAGCCTCTTTTGTACAACTTGGTGCTATATAGATTCTTTTGAGTTAAGAATTTTAAACTTTTTTTCAAATAGATGTTTTCTAAATTCAGAGTATTTTATATTGATTTCATTTTAAGGTATGAGGTCTAACTTTAATGTTTGGAAGTCAGAGAGATATACTTTAGCCATAATATTTTAAGTATTTTGATTTTTATTAAGGAAGAAAACGTGATTTTAAAAAATTCAATAAATATTAATTTAGTACTTACTATATGCAGAGTTCTTTTCCAGGCATCAGGGATATAGCAATAAAGAAAAGAGACAAAGTTCCTATTCTCCTGAAATCTGTATTCAAATTAGGGGAGACAGACAAATATAAATCTGAATTCTGTGACTGTAGTGTTGCCTGTGGATCAGCAGCATTGGTGTCACCTGACATCTTGTTAGAAATGTAATAGGTCCCCTTTCCCCTAGACCTTCTAAATGAGGTTCTTCATTTTAACAAGATCCCTAAGTCATTTATATGCACATTAAAGTTTGAGAAGCACTGCTCTGAAAAGAAAAATAGGGTAGTGTGAATTTGGAAAAGGTACCACCTCTAGATGAATGGAGTGCTAATGAGGACATGGTTGGCAAAGCAATGGCAGTGAAAAGGAACTCCTTTGGGAGGCAGGGGGCGTAGGAATAGCCTTGCCGCAGCACATAACATCTTGGTAAGAAGAGCTTGGGCTGGATGCTAGCCTTTGCTCTTCTCCTTGGCGAGGCCCCTTGTGCAGTGAACAACTTCCACAACCACTTATAGCAGTCCTGTATCACACAGGGCAATGTTTAAAATGTAAAAAGTGTGGTCAAACAATACTGTGAATGTTTAAATAAAAAAATAATAAAGACACATTGCCATTAACCTCCCTCAAAATACTCCCCTCCCCCTGCTTTGAACATACTTGTCCCGTTGTTCTTGCCAGTTTCTGAAGCAGTTCTGGAAGTCCTCCTTTTTGAGTGTCTGCCTCCATGTCCCGAATCAATTAAAAACGTTTTCCTTTCATGGTCATTTTGACTTTGGGGAAGAGCCAGAAGTCGCAAGTGCCATATCTGGTGAATAAGGTGGATGAGGACATACCGTAATGTTTTTATTTGACAGAAATTGCCGTGCCAGAATTGATGTGTGACACGGAGCATTATCATGATGAAGGATGATTTATGGCACACTTTAAAACACACCTTCTCTCAAGCGTAGCTCACACCTAACTGACTGCACTGAACAAGTTGAAATTTGTCACATACCATTACCAAGACTTGACGCACCGTTTCCCATATTGAAGATCCCTTTCTTTCCATTGGATGGCACTCGGCAGCAACATTCACCGTGTTTTTTGATCACAATGGAAAGAAAGGCTCCATGTCACACATAGCTTCTGGTATGGCAATTTCTGTCAAATAAAAACATTACAGTGTGTCCTCATCCACCTTACTCATCGGATCTGGCACCATGAGACTTCTGGCTTTTCCTCAGAGTCAAAATGACCATGAAATGTACCATATTTTTCCGTGTATAATGCACTCCTGTGTATACTGTGCACCCAAGGTTTTGGCCCAAACTTGCAGTGAAAAAAATCTTTCGTTTTAATTTTTTAATTCCAATTTTTATTCATTTATATTTAGTTGCTTGTTTTTTGTATTATAAAAGTTTTAGCATTTATTTATTTATTTTTTTAAAAAGATTTTTATTGGGGAATTGGGGGAAGGGGAACAGACAAGTTGCTGTCGTTTTGTTCTTCAGTCTAGTTGTGGAGGA
>NW_017731559.1:1321295-1337179 GCF_001890085.2 Hipposideros armiger
GCAGCCTACGCCGTCGCCGGCGACTCTCACGGCAGCCCAGCTCCAGGTTGAGCTGTTGTTCAGCATCTTAGCTGCAGACGGCAGTGTCACTGGCCCTCATATGTGGGATCCGAACCGGGGCCCTCTGGCATCCCAAGCCAGTTCTTAACCATTGTGCCACTCGGCCGGCCCTAAGATTTAATTTTTGACATACCAAGTAGCACGCACAAATATAGCTATTGTAAGGACATTGCACTTTTAGATGAAAGCTCCCAGGAGAATATGAAACTGAATTGAGTGTCTGGATAACCTTTCTTGCTTCCCTTGGAATTTTTGAGTCCTGGGGTAGTCAGTGGGCAAGGTCATTAGTGAGTCCTGGGAAACACAGGGATCAACACAGGACATCAGGCAGGGCAAAGTATGGGACAGGTGGTGGGCATTGGGCAGGAATAGGTTCAGGAAAAGATACAGGATAACCATGTATCTTTTGCATCTAAACTTACCATGATCTACCTCAAAGTTTCAGGAGTAGGTCAAAGCAGAGTGTTCTGTGGGGTGAGTTGAGAAACCTCAGCTGCTATCTAGGTCGCAGGGAATGGAGGATGGAGGAGAGAGTGGGAACTTCATCATTACATAGTCCAACAAGCCAAGTATACTTGAGAAATTTGGGTCAGGCTTACTTGGGCAGTGTCCTCAGGTCAATAAAATGGTACAGTGGCAGTGGGAATCTTGCTGATAGAGCCTTCAACATTGGCCTGTGAATTACGTGGCTGTAATTAGGATAGATAACCCTTAATGCGTGGTGCCCAGCAGTCACCCTGGAAACTCCCTTTGATGGATGCCTTTGCATCCTGGCTGGATATCATCTGTATCTCATTATATCATCTTACTTAGCTTACTCTTTTCTTTGGTAGAGTACACATTTTAGTAACTTTTTCTGAAAGAGTTCATGAGAAGTAAAATTTTAATACTTTAATTCTAAACATTTTAAAATTTTATATTCTTTCCCATGCTTAATTTTATGATTAGAAGGTTGAAAATTCTATTTTATCAGCTTTTGAAGGCAGCTTTTTAAAACCTGAAAGCACATAGTGGGACTTTCTCCGTTTATTTTTATATTGGCACTCTTGGGTGATAAAAAGCAGGCATTCTTGAAGTTGTGACCAAGTCATCAATATTACATTTTTGATTTGTTATTATTTAATACATGTTGCATTTTGAGAACAAAAGAGGAAAAATAAATGAAACAATCTTGCATATGTGACTGAGTGAGGGAACAATACGTAAGTCTTCAAGGTGACATTGTTTGAGAACATGTTTGAGATCAAGTGTAATTTTTATTGTTTGACTTTTTTTTTTTTTTTACCATGTGTGTGAATGAAGAAAGATTTTTTTTTTAAAGATTTTATTGGGGAATTGGGGGAGGGGAACAGACAAGTTGCTGTCCTTTTGTTCTTCAGTCTAGTTGTGGAGGACGTCGTTTCCCTGGCCCATGCTGGTGTTATCATTGCGCTCTTCCTGGGTGAGGCAGTTGCTCACCATTGGACGGCCGCTCACGGTGGCTCATGAAAGCTCACGCCAGCTGCCGGCCAGCCCCACTGCAGCCTATGCCGTTGCCTGCGACTCACAGCAGCCCAGCTCCAGGTCGAGCTGTTGTTCACCATCTTAGCTGTAGAAGGCGCAGCATCACTGGCCCTGTATGTGGGATCCAAACCAGGGCCCTGCTGCTGAGAGCTGGCGTCCCAAGCCAACTCTTAACCAACGCACCACTCGGCCGGCCCAAGAAAGATTTTTTAAGTCCCCTTTTCCCTTCAATGCTGGTTGCTCTGTCCCTGTTCCTTTGTATAAACCCATATGAATAGTGTATAGTATATATTTTTTCTTTCTCTATCTCTCTCTCTTTCTCTCTCTGTTCAAGATTCCCACGCTACCCTCATGTGTCAACCATATGGCTAGTATTAACTATATTAAGGGGGTATATACCAACCTAGGCTGATGTTGCAATAATCATGCAATCTATAGCCCTCCACTTTTACCATGATTTGCATGGTGAAGACAGTGTTCACACACAAAAATAAACATGTCAACTGTAGTCTTTGACAAACATAATGTAAAGACATCATGGAAGTGTGTAGTAGTATATTCTTCAAGGGTTTCTTAAGTACCACCACCTATGTTCCTATGTTAGTATTTTAAGACTTTTTATTTTACAAATGCTTTTGAATATGTGTCAGTGTTTCACATAGGTACA
Organism: Hipposideros armiger; assembly: GCF_001890085.2. Taxonomy (NCBI): domain Eukaryota; kingdom Metazoa; phylum Chordata; class Mammalia; order Chiroptera; family Hipposideridae; genus Hipposideros; species Hipposideros armiger. The sequence continues at coordinate 1,323,526 of NW_017731559.1, forward strand.
CTAGATATATTTCTTTTTAAAAAAAACTTTATTATGGAGAATTTCAAACATACCCCAGAGTAGAAAGAATAGTATAACAAATTCCTATGCGCCCATTACCCAACTTCAAAAATTATCAACATTAAAAAAAAATGTCATTTATTTGTTGAAGAAACCAGGTTCTTTGGATTTGGCCAATTGATTCTTCATGATATTTTTAAACTTGTTCCTCTAACCTTTGTATTCTTATAAACTAGTTGTTAGATGTAGAGGCTTGATTAGGTTCAGGTTCAGTTTTATTTTGGCAAGAGTACCTCCTAAGTGGTGCTGTGTACTTTCTATTGCATCACATCAGGAGTCTCATAAAATCTAATTATCCTATTAGTGATGTTAAGATTTAAGATGATTAAGGGATGCAGGTATGGTCAATTTGATCCTTTATAGAGTTTCTCAGCAACCTTTTATCTAATGGTTTTGGCAGCCATTTTGCACATACTTCTTAATCAGAATTCAAAGTAGAAAATTTATGGTAGTTATTTTCTTATGCTTTCTACTTTGTTTCCCCTTCAGTAATCAAATTGTATTAAAAAATTAAGGAATTTCATTTCGTGATTCAGAGCTTGACTAATGAACTTGCTTATATCCCAAGTAATTTGAAATTTAGGATGAATTTGATTAAAATAAAATTTGTAGTCTTTATTTTTAGTTAGTCAAATGCTTTTTGTCCCTCTTATAAAAATAGACATTTAATCTAGCATTGTATTTTTTAAAACAAAGGAAGCAGAATCTGACTATTAAAATCAGAAAGAATTTTTTTGCTAAAGATTGTATATTTTACTTCAGAATGTTAGAAACTTGCTTTGTAATGTTATACAGTGGTTAGCTGTGAAAACCATAAAGCAAAGCAAGACAGCAATGAACTCTAAATTCAGGGTGGTAGTTATCTCTGTTAGGAGACAAAAGGATGGGATTGGTAATATTCTTTTTCTTAGGCTGGTGTTCACTTTATTTTTAAATTACTCTTTCAAGTTTACCTGATGTATACTTTATTTCAAAATTAAAAAGAATAGACTCATTTACCAACAATTTGAAATATTTCTCAAATAGTTGATTAAATCTTAAACAAAAAAACGTTATCTCTACAAAAGCACCATAAAGTATGTAGCTTCCAAAACTATTTCTTTAATACAGGGTAAAAATGAAAGGGTCATTATGTATTTTATTTGAAAGAATAGTCTGTTTTTAAGCCTGTGTCTCAAAAATTATATTTCACATAGACCTGGCTGTCTAAGTAACTATGAAAGATGGCTGATTTTACATGTTAAGATGGAGAAAAGTAATAAGTTGTGCATAAACTTCCTAGTCTTAGCTGTAGACTGGTTTACTTGAGAATACCTGAGTTTAGTGCTCATGGTGTATCATTTTTGTGTAGTTGATTCTTGGCCCTTAAGCAATAGTAGCCCCATTATTTTTTCTTTTTTTAATAGTGAATGAGTTTATGAATTGGTCTGGTGGCATGTGGGGCCTAGAGATTCTGTCTGGGTTTCCATTGCAGGCATGGTGTTTTAGCTTAGATGGCCTGCTTTTGGGGACAACTGAGGGAACTACTAATGGAAAAGGGGAACAGACAAGTTGCTGTTGTTTTGCTCTTCAGTCTAGTTGTGGAGGACGTTGCTTCACTGGCCCAAGTTGGCACCATCATTGCGCTCTTCCCGGGCGAGACACATCAGTCGCCGGCTTCTGGACGGCCGCTCACGGCCGCTTCTGGCCACTCTTGCTGGCTGCTGGCTGCACATGGTAGCCCATGGCAACCCACTGCAGCAGGGGCTGCAGCCCATGCCGTCGCCGGTGACTCACGGCAGCCCAGGTCCAGGTTGCGCTGTTGTTCAGCATCTTAGCTGTAGAGGGCAGCGTCACTGGCCCTCATATGTGGGATCTGAACCGGGGACCTCTGGCGTTCCCAAGCCAGCTCTTAGCCAGTGCGCCACTCGGCCGGCCCAACTCAATGCCATTGAGCTTTGTGCTTGTCAAGCTTTTAGCTGACCAGGGAGCAGGTTAATCTTGAATCATTCTGGATATTTGGTTAAAGATTTTAAATTCTGTATTCAATAATGAATGGGTTTAAGAGAATTCATTGTTCATAAAAGGAACCCTTTAAGAGTAAAGATTTTGTCACCCCAAGACATTTTAATTTAAAAAAAGTAAAGATTTAAAATTTTGTATTGAATTGTACAATATATTTTCTGATAACCTATTACTGTAATCACTAAGTCTCCTAATTTAAAATTTCCACAATGGTTTTAGAAACTAAATTAAAATTCTGGAAAAATACCTCTGATTATAATTCAATTATATGTTAGACGTGACATATTTGGCAAATAAGTATTTTTTATGATCTTGTTACACAGGATGATAGCTTAAATAAATTTTAAGATATGAACATAATTAAAAGAACTAGCCCCTCCCCTTTTCTTTTTAAAAAATTATTTTCTCAAAAAATTCTCTTAGGTAACGGAAATCCAAGACTGGAGTGCATCAAGCCCACATAGCGCAGCATATGTTCTCTGGGATAATGGTGCTAAGAACCTTTACAGAGTTGGTTTTGAAGGCATGGTAAGTAGTAAGAACCACAAAAGATGAAAATATTGGGTGGATGAAAGAAGGGAAATAAAAATATCCCTTGTATTCGTTTATTTTTTCTTTTGTTATCTCTTTTTGTCAAAATACAGCCATCTGAATCATGGATATGCAATAGAAGGGAAAATCTATAAAGTGAAAATTTAATAAACTTTACATTTTTACTACATTTGTTTGAACTATTTAATAGTCAGGCTGATTTTACCTTCATTTAATGTTTGGGTAACTTACTGTATATTGATTGTATAGAGTTGATCCCTTAAATGTAAGTCAGGGGTTTTTTACTAAAACCAATCAAAAAGATTTAGAATCATGTGTAAGGCTGCTCCTTGGCATGGACATGGAAAATAGTATTATAATGAGGTTTTTATGATATATTTGTATCCTAGGCTTTGGTAGCCAATAAAAATAAATTACAATAGGTGTTCAAGTTATTTTTATTCAATTTTTTTTTTTAAGATTTTATTGGGGAATTGGGGAAGGGAACATTGTGCTTTTCCAGGACCCATCAGCTGGAAGTCAAGTTGTTGTCCTTCAATCTTAGTTGTGGAGGGCGCAGCTTAGCTCCAATTCCAGTTGCCGCTTTTGATCTAGTTGCGGGGGGCGGTGGGTAGTCTGCCATCCCATGTGGGAGTTGAACTGACAACCTTGTTAAGTGCTTGCGGTCTCACCAGCTGAGCCATCTTGCTACCTGTTGGCAGCTCAGCGGCAGCTCAGCTTGGGTGCAGTTCACGGGCCCATATGGAAATCGAACCGGCAACCCTGTTGCTCAGAGCTCGCACTCTTAAGCAAGCTCCTTACCAACTGAGCCACTCGGCTGGCCCTTAAAAGTTATTTTTAAGGAGATTTTTGTTTCACTGTATTTTTAAAGTGTAGTGTTGATAATTGAAAATGATTGACCTAGAAACACTTAGAATTACTTCAGTGTTCAAGAGAATAATGTGTTTTTTTTAATGCATTGCCCTATATTTCTGCTTTTTATGGATCATTATTCAAATGTTTACCTCAGCTATTTAATTTATAGGGTATAATTAAATATTACATTAATGCCAGTATATGCCTTTTATATTTTCTCCATCTTGAATACATTCCTCATTGAAAGAATTCTTTAAATTTTACTTGTTTTCAACTGTTTTATGCCCCTCCTTAGGAAGGCGAAATGTCCTACTATCCTTTTACCTTAATTTATTCCATTTATGTATAAAAGCCAACCATGTGATTCTAAACAAATACTTTACTTGCCAATATTTATAATTGTATATAGCATTGGTTATCAATTTTTTATTATAATCTTCATGTCTCTTTATTTTTAAATTATGGATTTTTGTAGGATGCTGACTCCTTACTAACTTGCTTCAAATGAAGCCTTACGTGCTATATGTGCTCAGGTACTTAATACATATTACATGTATAGATTGTTCCCATTCTTTTTTGATGGCTGAATAGTATTCCTTAGTATGGTTGTACCATTATTTATTTAATGAGATTTTTGTTGATAGGTATCTGGGTATTTTTTTCATTGTTGCAAGCTGTGTTTCAATAAGTATCCTTGTACATATGTCTCTGCACATATATGGGTGTATTTCCTTAGAATAGATTCCTAGAAGTGAAATTGCTGGGTTCAATATAGCACTAAAATAATTTGACCATTGTGTCTCTGGTTAGGATTTAGCTAAATGTGATGCTCTAATGGCAAAGGAGCTGTAAAAAAGTTGGGTTCTGTGTGTGTGTGTGTGTGTGTGTGTGTGTGTGTATATAAAAGAGCTCCTTTCCTTGATAAATAAATATATACTGATCACTTATTGTACATACATGTATACATCAATATGTATCAGGTACTATTAGGAACTTTTATGTAAATCTCCTTTTTCACAGTTCCCAAAGTTGCTTTTCTAAGATCACATTTTCTGTACCTTTTCATTATACGACCACTGCCTGCCAATTCAGATACTTAAATAATAATTTGTTTTCTTATACAAGCTAAGTGCGCAGGAACTTGAATTAACCAAGTTATGGTGAAGTAAGGACTCAAGTTGATGTAAATAGTAAAATTAACTGGACAAGGAATCAAAGGACTGTATTTGGTTCTGTATCTCATAAAATTGATTAGAAAGATCAAATGAGTTGAGTTCTTTTTTGGTGAAAATACCTTTAAAATGGAATGTGTTATGTACACTTTAAATACTACATATTTGTTAGAGTCATCCTCCCCCCCTCTTTTTTTTAGCATGTGTTTCTGAAAATATTATAATGGTAAAGATCCAGGCATTTTAATGTTGAACTTTAAAAGAAGCTAAAAGTTAATGAAGTATGACCTATCTGAAGATCAGGTTTATAGTTTTTGGTGGGTGTTTTAGAAAGCAATGTTTAGTACTCGTATTCATGTTAACCCAGAACTACTCTTCCACTGAAGGTATGTTTTGAATGAATATTTCTGCGTATTTTAGGTATTGAGCTATATTTGAAGTTTTCAAGGGTGATTTTTCTGTTTTCTTTTCTTAGTCTGATTTGAAGTGTGTCCAGGATGCCAAAGGAGGTTCTTTCTACAGAGATCACTGCCCTGTGCTAGGTGAGTTAGCAGACTAGAGAAAATTACTAAATAATGGGTCAGAGTTCATGGAATCAGAAAAACATTTAAATTGGACTTTTAAAAGATTTGTTACCATTAAAGCTATTTAAAGGGATACTTTTTTGGTTTTATTTTTGTTTTAAAGAATTTCATCTTTTTAAATGATTTATGCAGACACTGAGCTTGAGAATTGATATGGCATTTATGTCATAAGGTATTTGAAACTTTTGTCTCTTAACCATAAACTTATTTTATTTTAAAAGATTTTATTGGGGAATTGCAGGAGGGGAACAGCGTTGGGGAATCAGGGAAGGTGAACAGACAAGTTGCTGTTCTTTGGTTCTTCAGTCTAGTTGTGGAGGACGTCGCTTTACTGGCCCATGTTGGTATTGTGATCATTGCACTCTTCCTGGCTGAGGCAGTTGGTCGCCGGCCATTTGGACAGCTGCTCACGGCGGCTCACGGTAGCCCCCTGCAGCCCATGCCTTTGTTGGTGACTCACGGCAGCCCAGCTCCAGGTCGAGCTGTTGTTCACCATCTTAGCTGTAAAGGGCACAGTGTTACTGGCCCATGTGGGAACTGAACCAGTGGCCTTGCTGCTCAGAGCTCACGCACCCAAACCAACTCTTAACCAACTGAGCCCTCGGCTGGCCCAACCATAAACTTAGAGTGTTGAAAAATTTTGTGTTAGATTATCATTGTTACATCTCTTACACTATTGCAAATAGGATCTGACAATTTAAAACTTATAAATTTCTTAGAATTTTTGTATAATTGCTTTTTTAATACAAAAACAGTTTCAAGATTAAGGTAATATAAAAATATAATTTCACATATCATTAAAATAAAAAAAGAACAAGAAAACCAAAACTACCCTCATTTCATAGATTCTTTATTGTTGCTATGATGAACATTTACCACATTCTTTTGATAAGCCTCTGAATGCTTCCCTTTCTCATGTGAACTCTGTGTTCCTCTTTCCAAGTCATTGGATTTGCCTTTTTGCCAAAAAATGCTGTTTTCTTGCAGCATTCTTTATTTATTTTTTTTTTAATAGGAGAATGTAGAAGTAAAACCTGTTTTTGATGAGATCATTTCTTTTGCTTTCCGAAACTTTCTTGTTTGGTGTCTTGCCTTCACAAGAAAAGTATAGAATCACCATGTACATTTTGGCTCCCTCAATGTAGTGTTTTATGACCATGAATCCTTTATCCCAGAACTAGCTTTGAAAATAATCTAGGGAATGGGCTCTGAAATATTAAAAATATTTAGGTAAAAATCACAAAAACCATTGGTAAAAAATAGTAGTAAGCACTTCAGAGAAAAAAAAGTAATTCCAGGACTCTCTTTAATTAAAGTTAGTTATCCTGGCTCTGATGTGGTGATAGTCAACAAGTAATCCAGGCAAAAAAGTAAATTTTTCAGCATCCAGAACTTGGTGTTCTGATACAGGGTTGCATTGGCTTTTATAGATTCTGCTCCTTTTCTGTCATTGTTATAAATCATCACATCATTTCAATTTTTGAGTCTGATATTTTCTCTTTTTTAAAGATCTCTAATTCTGGACTCTGATACAGTATATTCTCAAAACGTTTTTAGATAATATGACAACTAAAACTAAAATATAAGCTTGTTCTTGTTTAAAAATAATGCAATTGCATGTTGTTGCTGTGACTTTCTTTTTTTTTTGTCAACTCCCTCCTTTACAGGTGAACAGAATGGCAACAGGAATCCTGGTGGATTGCAGATTGGTGACCTGGTAAATATAGATCTTGACCTAGAAATTGTACAGTCTTTGCAGCACGGTCATGGAGGATGGACTGATGGCATGTTTGAGACTTTAACTACAACTGGAACTGTTTGTGGCATTGATGAAGATCATGACATTGTAGTACAGTATCCAAGTGGCAATAGGTTGGTGATATTCCTTAATTTTTCAGTAATGACAAATAAAGTTAGTATATAAAGAACCTTGAAGAAAGCAAATAATATGATACTCTTGGTAGATAAAAGTTCAGAATATGTGAGTGAGAGAGAGAATATTTATATAAATATCTATGATACAATGTTCTGTGCTCTTTATTTTCCTTTAGGGAACAGAATAAACACATTGTTTTGTCATTAGGTCCAAGTATAGCAAAAGTTCTGTCTTGGTTATGGACCATGACAATCTATCCTGAATAAGGAGGATAAAATTGAAACTCCTGGCCCATATCTCCCGGGTTATCTCTTGGTAATGCAGCTCTCTCTTGCCACAGACACATAGTGCACGCGTGCACACACACGCGCACACACACACACTAATCCTTATCAGCAACATAGAATTGCATGTGTTTTCTCACTTCTGTTCCTTCGTACATAACACTCTCATGCAGAATACCCTTTCCTCCTTTCTCCCTTTGTCTCTGGAATAACTCCTCTGTATCCTATAAATAACGAGTTTATATACTTTGCGAATCTCCTTTTCCTTCCGCCATCCCTTGTGTATACATATGTTATTCATCTGTTTAGGTTTACTGTTATCTATTAAAATGGTTACTTATTTGATCTTGGGGTTGTGAGTTTTTTGGAGACTGGTCTGTGCCCTTTATTTATTTGCCCCTAAAAGCCAAAATATATCCAACTTACTTGTACATTTATAGTATTTTAAAGAAAAAGCAGTAGTTAAATTGAATAATTGTCAAACTTTATTACTAACATGTATGTAAGGAAACTCTCTGAGGTTCTTTAGGGGAGGGATTATATAGAGAATAAGAAAAATTGACATTAAGTTATTTACCAAAGTATAAAATTAGTTCTAATTGTGTTCATATCTTATAACATGATTATAGCAGGGAGCATAGGACAAGCATTTGACAAAATCCAACACCCTTTCATAAAACTCTAAATAAACTAGGAACAGAAGGGAACTTCTTCAGCCTGATAAAGGGCATCTATGAAAAACCCAGTTAACATCATACTCAATGGTGAAAGACTAAATGCTTTTCTTTTAAGACCAGGAACAAAACAAGATTGTCTGTTCTTCCCACTTCTATTTAATATTGCCCTAGAGAGTCTAGCTGGGACAGTTAGGTAAGAAAAAAAAAGAAAAAGAAAAAAGGTCAAACCATCTCTGTTTGCAGGTGACAGTGATCTTATGTATAGAAAAACGTAAGGAATCCACAAACTATTAGAACTAATAAACTAGTTCAGCAGAGTTGCAGGATACAAGATCAATATAGAAAAATCATTTGTATTTGTATATTAGCAATGAAGAATCTAAAAATGAAATCAAGAAAACAATTCCATTTACAATAGCGTCACAAAGAATAAAATACTTAACAATAAATTTAGCCCCAAAAGTACAAGACTTGTACACTGAAAACTATAAAACTTCAAAGGAAATTGAAGTCCTAAATAAATGGAAAGACATCTCATGTTTATGGATCGGAAGATTGGTTTTTTTTAATTTTTTATTTTTTTTAAGACTTTTTTTTTTTTTAATGGGGAATTGGGGGATGGGAACAGCACTGGGAAATTGGGGGAAGGGGAACAGACAAGTTGCTGTCGTTTTGTTCTTCAGTCTAGTTGTGGAGGACGTTGCTTCACTGGCTCAAGTTGGCACCATCATTGCGCTCTTCCCGGGCGAGGCAGATCAGTCGCCGGCTTCTGGACGGCAGCTCACTGTGGCTGCTGGCCGCTCACACTGGTTGCTGGCTACACACGGTAGCCCATGGCAACCTACTGCAGCGGGGGTTGCAGCCTGCGCCTTCGTCAGCGCCTCACGGCAGCCCAGCTCCAAGTTGAGCTGTTGTTCAGCATCTTAGCTGTAGAGGGCAGTGTCACTGGCCCTCACATGTGGGATCTGAACCAGGGTCCTCTGGCATCCCAAGCCAGCTCTTAACGAATGCTCCACTTGGCCGGCCCTGTTTTTATTTTTTTATTTAAGATTTTATTGGGGAATTGAGGGAGGGGAACAGTGTTGGGGAATTGGGGAAGGGGAACAGCCAAGTTGTTGTCCTTCAGTCTTAGTTGTGGAGGGCACAGCAAGCTCAGCTCCAAGTCTAGTCATGCCGCTCAGCTCAAGGTGCTGTGTTCAGTTAGTTACTGGTGTGCGTAGCCACCATTGCATGCGGGAGTCGAACCGGCAGCCTTGTAGTTAGGAGCATGTGCTTTTACCAGCTGAGCCATCTGCCACCTGTTGGCAGCTCAGCGGCAGCTCAGCTCGGGCGCAGCTCACTGGCCTATGTGGGAATTGAACCAGCAACCCTGTTGCTTAGGGCTCGCACTCTTGAGCAAGCTCTTAACCAACTGAGCCACTCGGCTGGCCCATGGATTGGAAAATTTAATATTGTTTAGATAGTGTATTAGTTTCGTAGGGTTGCCATAACAAATTTCCACAAATGGATAGCTTAAAACAACAGAAATTTATTCTTTCACAATTCTGGAGACTAGAAGTCTAAAGTTAAAGGTTTTGGCAAGATTGGGTTCTTTTGGGGGCTCAGAGGGAGAATCTGTTCTATTCCATTCTCCTACCTTCTGGTGGTTGCTGGTAGTCCTTGGTGTTCCTTGGCTTTTGTAGATGCATTTCTCTGTCTCTGTCTTCACTAAGCTTCTCCCCTGTGAGTCTGTATCTCTATGCCTTCATATGACCTTTTTTCCCCCGAGTACAGATTTTATTTTGAAATGCATTCAAATCAATTTCTAGTCAGGTTCATACAGTTCTAGGGAGTTCATTTGAGATGGAGAGCCATATAAATAATCCCTCAGTCTACTATTTTATTTTTGTCAAGCCATTATTTGTAGCTTAATCTTCCATGAAGAAAGAACCCTGAGGAGACATAAAAGGAAGTTAACTGAGCTCATGAAAATTCTAATATCTTTTTCATAGAAAATGATCAAAGCTATTTTCATATGACCTTATAAGGATACCAGTCATTGGATTTACGGGACTACCCTAATCCAGTATGACCTCATTTTGACTTGATTATATCTGTAAAGACCCTATTTCTAAATATGGTCACATTCGGAGATATCAGGGATTAGGATGTCAACATATCTTTTTGGGGGATATAATCCTACCTGTAATAGATGGCAATATGCACCAAACTAATCAACAGATTTAATATAATCCCTATCAAAATCCTACTGCCTTTTTTACAGAGATTGGTGGACTGATCCTAAAATTTATACAGAAATTCAAGGGATCTAGAATAGCCAAATCAGTTTGAAAGAGAGGAGCAGAGTTCGGAGGACTTACATTTTCTTATTTCAAAATTTACCACAAAGCTACAGTCATCACTGTATTACTGACATAAAGATGGACAGGTAGATTGATGGAATAGAATTAGGAGTCCAGAAATAAGCCCTTGCATTTAAGGCCAGTTGATTTTTGACAAGGGTCCAACACAGTTCAATAGAAGAAAGAATAGTCTTTTCAACAAATGGTGCTGAAAATATATACAAATATCAAATCATCATGTTGTACACCTGAAATAATACAATGTTTAATGTCAAGTATACCTTAATTTAAAAAATAAAACTACAATAAAAACAGGTGCTAAGTCAACTAGATATCAACATGCAAAAGAATGAAATTGGACCCTTGCTAAACACCATATGAAATATTAAGTCAAAATGGGTCACAGATCTAAATATAAGAGCTAAAACTATAAAACTTTTAGAACAAAACAGGCATAAATTTTCACGATATTGGATTAGACAATGGTTTCTTAGCTATGACCCTAAAAGCAGAAACAACTAAAGAAAAAGTGAATAAATTGGACTTCATCGAAATTAAAACCTTTGATGTTTCAAAGGAAAGTATTGAGAGTAAAAAGAAAACCCATGGAATGGGAGAAAATATTTTCAAATCATATGTCTGATTAGAAACTTACATCTTACAACTCAATAAAAAATAACCCAATTGAAAAATGGGCAAAGGATTTGAATAGATATTTTCCCAAAGAAGATATGGAGATGACCAGTAAGCTCACTGTATTGTCTGCTAGGGCTACAGTAAAAAAAATGCTTCAGACTGGGTTGCTTAAACAACAGAAATTTGTTTTCTTACAGTTGTGAAGGATGAAAGTCTTAAGATCAAGGTGTCCTCGGGTTGGTTTCTGGTGCAACCACTTCCTGGCTTGTAGACTGCTGCCTTCTCACTGTGTCCTCACACAGCCTTTTCTCTGTGCATGCTCAGAGAGCGATATCTCTGGTACCGCTTCCTATTATTATGAAGGTCACCTATCCTGTTGGATTAGCATCCCATTCTTTTTTTTTTTTTTTTTTAATTTTTTTTAGCTGAGCCATCCTGCTACCTATTGGCAGCTTAGCGGTAGCTCAGCTCGGGCCAGGCATCAAACGGCTGTTGCTCAGAGCTCAAACTCTTGAATGAGCTCTTAATCAACTGAGCCACTCGGTTGGCTAGCATCCCATCTTTACAACCTCATTTAACCTTAATTATCTCCTTAAAAGCCCTGTCTCCAAATACAGTCACATTAGGAGTTAGAACTTCAACATAGAATTTTGGAGGGACACAATTCATTCTATAGATACACCTATGAAAAGAGGCTCAACATTAGTAATTATTAGGGAAATGCAATTCAAAAGCACAAATGAGATACCACTTCACATACTAGAATGACTAGAATAAAAAGGTCAGATAATTATAAGTGTTGATGAGGATGTAGAAAAATTAGAACTGCACTCTCATACACTGATAGTAGGAATGTGAAGTGTCTAAATGCTGTGGATAACAGTTTAGTAGTTCCTCAAAATGTTATATGGAGTTACCATATGACCTTAGCAGGTCCACTCCTTGGTTTATACCCAAGAGAATTGAAAACATGTCTACACAGAAACTTATACATGAATGATTGTAGAAGTGTGAGTCATAACAGCCAAAATGTGGAAATAACTCAAAGGCCTATCAACTGATGAATGGATAAACAAAATGTGATATATCCATACAGTAGAATATTTGGCCATAAAAAGGAATGGAGTACTGACATGCTGCAACATAGATAAATCTTTGGAAACATCATACTTCTAAGTAAAAGAAGCCAGTGACAAAAGCGCCCATATAATGTGATTTTATTTATATAAAATGTCCAGAATAAGCAAACCCATCAAAACAAAGTATACAACTGGTTGGTAGGTACTAGGGAGGGGATGAATGCAGAGTGACTGCTAGTCATTATGGGGGGTATCTTTTTGCGGTAATGAAAATAAAATTAGATAGTGGTGCTTGGTTGTACAACTCTAAATATACTAAAAACCACTGAATTATATACTTCAAATGAGTGAATTAAATGAGTGTATGGTATGTGAATTAACATCTCAATAAAGCTGTTAATAAAAAAGAAAGAAAAACTTGTAACAAAGTTCAGATTAGTTTATGTACTAACATACTTTGTGTTAAATATTATCTTGTTAGGTTAACACAAATTAGGATTATTACTTCCAGAATTCTTTCTTGGTCAAAATTCTTTTTTGGGCAATGGTGTTAAGAGCGATAATGACATTTGACTTCTAGAAAATAATCTTTTTATTTTTTATTTACTTAATGAAAATTTATTAAGTACTAATTTATTAAATACTGTGTTAGGCCCTGGGATTAGTGCTAGGATTACAAAGACAGCTAAGACATGGTCCCCTGCTTTGAAGAGGTTTCCCTTTTAGTTTGGATAGACAAAACTGGAAATAATTATTAAAATGTTGTAAGTAATTATGATAGGTGAGTATTCAGGATATTCTGAAGGTACAAAAGAAGAGTGGTCATTTCAGCTGGGCAAATCATAGAGAACTTCAGAGAGAAAATTATATTTGGAATTAGTTTGAAAGATCAACTCGGTATTCACCAAGGCGGGGTAATATTATAGACAGAGGGAACAACTTGAATAAATTCTGCTTTGTTCAAGCACTATAATAGGTCTAGTAAATTTTGGAATATTGAGTGAAGTAAAGGGCACTGTGATTGATAAGGGTAAAAAGAAAACTTTGTGTATCTTATTTTTATTCTTAACTGGTCAGAGACACTTCTTTCTCTTTTTATTGGGGAACATTGTGTTTTTCCAGGATCCATCAGCTCCCAGTCAAGTAGTTGTTTCAATCTAGTTGTGGAGGGTGCAGCTCAGTGGCCCATGTGGGGAATGAACCGGCAACCTTGGTGTTATGAGCACTGCACTCTAACCAACTGAGCTAAGCAGCCGCCCAACACTTCTGTCTCTTTGTGGTTGCTTCAGAAAGCAGTTTACATGGTTACAGGAATTTAGTAAACAGGTTTTTATGTGTTGTGGCCTCTCAGTCTTTTTTTTTTTTTTTTTTAAGATTTTTTTTGGGGAATTGGGGGGGATGGGAACAGTGCGGGGGAATGGGGGGCAGCTCACTGCGGCTGCTGGCCGCTCACGCTGGCTGCTGGCTACATATGGTAGCCTATGGCAACCCACTGCCACAGGGGCTGCAGCCTACGTCGAGACGACGATTCAC
>NW_017731559.1:1340469-1351248 GCF_001890085.2 Hipposideros armiger
AAAAAAACCCCAAAATTCTGTTCTGTAGCTCTGTCCATGAAAAGACGTAGAAAACAGTGACCATTCTAGTAATAATAACCAACCTTAGTGCCCAGATTATGGTCTTGAAATAGCCTTTCCCTCTGTAAAGAACTAGGTCTCTTTGGAGAAATGGCTAATTCTAGCTCTCTGACAGGAAGTGTATAAGATGAGCCTCATACCAGACAGCAAGGAAACTATCAAAGATTTCTAGATCATTTAAAAAGATGTAGCAGTCAAGTTGAAGGGTTTCTTACCAAATACAAAGTTAGATGAACCTATTAAACTATACTAATTAGCAAAATTCAGATTGTAAGAAACTTTATAGGATAAATAACCCTGTTTCGTCAACAAATAATTTGCAGAGAAAAAAAATATGTATAGACTTTATTTGGGACTAGATTTAAACTAAAAGAAAATTATCATTTATGAGGCAATTGGGAATTTGAACACTGGCTGGTAGTTTATGCTATTACAGAGTTATCTATAATTTTGGGCTGGTTGATAATAGTATTGTAGATATGTTTTTAAAAAAGATTACATGATAAAATAATAAAGGAGGGAAAAATGGGTAGGGAAAAACGATTGGCCATGAGCTAATAATTGTTAAAACTGGTTGATGGGTACATGAGGATTTTATATACTATTGTCTACTTTTATGTGTTTGAGATTTTCCATATGAACAGTTAAGGAGGAAAAAACGAAGAATGCAGCCTCATAGAGCTTAAGGTGATGCTGGAAAATTCCAAGTGAAAATGTTTAATGTGAAATTAAAATTGGTGTGTGTTGGGGGGCAAGGAGAGGGATAAACATGATTAGAGAAGTATATTTTGGAGTCTTTGGAAATAAGATGGTAGTTGTCAAAGTAGATTAATTTTCAAGAAAGAAAAGTAAGAAATGAAGGAGTAAAATTTGAGGAGAATGAGCAGATTTAGGGATTTGAAGAAGGAAAAGGAGTTAGTGGAGAAAGGGGTGGTACAGGCAGAAAGATTAGACTGTCATCCTGAAACCAAGGGAATAGTTTCAAGAAGTTGGGGTCAGATGCTGTGGCGAGGTCAAGAGAGAAAACAAGTCAAGGGTAATTTTTTCTCTCTGTTAGGAAATAATCAGATATTATCACTATTCTTCACCAATTTTCTAGTGTTACTTACTATTCTGTTGTGCTTAAAAGAATGAGTTTTGGAATTGAGTTTTAAATGGGGCTAATAATAGCTCTTAACTTTCGGGGTTATAGTATTAGGTGAGTCAATACACATAAAACTCTTTGAACAGCATTCACCACATGGTAAGAGCTTATGTTGCTGATTATTATGTACCTGATTGCCCTTTTTATTTCATATTTAATAAGCGTGTTATTTCTACACTTATGCTTTTGAATCAGGCATGATTCCATAAAGGCTTTGAGCCCTTTTTGGTTTAAATATATGTATGTTTAGAAATCAGATTTTATAGTTTTAGGCTAGATGATGGATTTTTTACTACTTGAGTTATAAGTTCTCAAGGTGTATCTTATGGGGTTAAAAAAGAAAGATTAAATATCAAAAAATTAAAAATTTTGTGAATTTTTATGACTAAGACAGACTCATGATTTATTTTNAACCCACTGCCACAGGGGCTGCAGCCTACGTCGAGACGACGATTCACGGCAGCCCAGCTCCAGGTTGAGCTGTTGTTCAGCACCTTAGCTGTGGAGGGCAGTGTCACTGGCCCTCATATGTGGGATCAGAACCGGGGCCCTCTGGCATCCCAAGCCAGTTCTTAACCATTGCGCCACTCAGCCGGCCCAGCCTCAGTCTTTATATGCTAATGGCTATATTGTAAAAGCTATTTGACTAGGGAACTTTTTTTCCTTGAAGTGCCATTTGGGACTAGAGGAAATAAATGTGTTATACACTGTGGTACAGCTATTTGATGGAATATTAAGTAGTCAATAAAATGGTAGCAGCATAAAAATGCTTATGTATAGGGAAGAAAATCCAAATTTGTTTTGCCACAGTGATTACAATCATGTAAAATACCCATGCATGACAAATTAAAACTAAATACTTTTTTTTCCCACGAGATTGGCAGTGGTATGGGGAAATGGGTGCTCTTTGTAGAGCAGTTTGTTTATCAGAATTGTAAACAAATACATACTTGGATTAGTTAGTGCTTCTAAGAATCTAATGAAATACTGACTCCATGTGCACATGTACACATGGAAACGTACATATAGGGATGTTCTTTATAGTATTGTTTGTAATGGTGAAAATTTGGAAATACTGTAAATGATAGTCAACAGGAGAAAGGTTAAGTACATTAGTGTATATCCATGTTACAGAGTACTCTGTGGCCATTAAATTGAAATAAGTAGATACATGTTTGTAACATTGAACAGTAATATACCAAGATGCATTCTCTGAGAAAAAAAGAAGCCACAGAATGATATAATGATCCCATTTATGGAAAAGAAAACAACTCTTTACATTATAAAGGTCACTCAGAATACTGATAGAAAATCTGCAAGGATACACAATGGAATATTAACAGTGGTTTCTAGTGGGATGGGGAATGGTGATCTGGTGTGTTTGTATAAAATGGAACTTGCACTTATCAACAAAAATTCCCAATCTGAAGTACGGAAAGAGGAGAAAACTTTTATTCAGGTGAACAGTTTGAAAACTATGGAAATGCAGCCTCTGGTGGAAACCAAGAGTGGGTTCTATACAGACAAAGGGCAGGATGCCTTTTGTAGAGAAAGTTCCACCCTGGTTCTTGATTTCATCCATTTTTATTCAAACGGTGGATCCGAATTGCACAGTTCTGATTGGTCCAAATGGCATGGTACTGATTGGTTAGAATCGTGTATGCTGATAGGTCATTGTGAAGCACCTCTGATTGGTTGGTATAGATGCAAATGAGGATATAGTTGCACAGCTCTGATTGGATGGGGCAGGTCTCAATCTATTGGTCGAAAGATGATACTAGGAACTGCTTAATAAGGGTTGACTCAGAAGGCAGGAATACAATGCAGGAGACTGGCAGCTTAGTCTGTGGCTTTTTCTTGAAATGCAGAGTGCATAAGAAGCCTCTAGCAATGTCACCTAGACTCTCGTTATGAATTTGGGCCCAGCTAACCACTAAGAATTGTTCTTGGCAGATATATTCCTTCTCAAGGTTCACACATTTTACATGTTTCTGAAATGTTTTAATTTTTAATGGAAAGTATATATTTTATAACAATTTAAAAAATATGTAGAAAAGAATAAATCTAGACAGAGTAAATAAATCTATTAGGGTAGTGAGATTACAATGACTTTTCCCAATTTTGTATTATAAAATTATAAAAAAATACAAATCATTCAGGATGTAATTGCCAAGGATTGTTTTACTCTTTTGATGTGTTATAAGACATTTTTCCTTGTAATGCTTAACAAAAAATGTTGTATTAAAATTAGGTAAACTTACTTATTTTGAGTTTTGGCTTTGATCTTCAGGTGGACCTTCAATCCTGCTGTTCTCACTAAAGCAAACATTGTTCGAAGCGGGGATGCTGCTCAAGGTGCAGAAGGAGGCACCTCACAGTTTCAAGTGGGTGATCTAGTACAAGTTTGTTATGATCTGGAAAGAATCAAACTTCTACAAAGAGGACATGGAGAGTGGGCTGAAGCTATGCTTCCAGTAAGTTTACACAAATTAGTTTTGGACTAGGAATTATACTATACTTATGAAGTTTTAAAAAATACTTTAATTTTAGAAATGAAATTAGCATAATCCTTGAGAATTGTACTCTTTATTGGCAGCTAGGCATACTTATGCCTTTTATTTTCTAATTTATTCCTGTTAAGTTAGCTAGAGAAGCTAATTTAACTGTAAGCTAACTTTACCCAAAAAGGGGTACAGTTAGTATTTTTTGATAGAATCGTTAGTGAAGAATGTAATGAATGGGTAAGGCATTAATTGGGACTAAATACTATTATTTAAAATCAGAATGTTAGGGGAGAAAGAGGGCAAGGGGAAAAACATCTGAATGACTAATTTTAATATTGTACACACGAGGGAACCAATAGACAATACATAAATATTTTTAAAAGAGGGAATAAAGGTTTGCATGTGTGTATATGCACACACAGGGTACCAATAAAATGTATACACACTTTAAGAAAAGAACAAACTATTGGGTTGTTGGAAAAGTCATGACGTATTTTTGCAACAAAAAACAGAGAAAAAATATGTCATGACTTTTACGACAACCCAATATTAAAATTGTCTCAATATATGACGATAACATAAGATGAATACAAGTCACATTTGACTTCTGCAATTACAAGAGGTGCTCAAAATGGTTACCATCAGTGTAATTTTAATATAGTTTGTTCCTTTCTTAAAATGTGTATACATTTTTTTGGCACCCCTCTGTATATATGTTTATATATATAGATATTGTAAATATTACTAGGACAATATAGTTTAATATAAAGTTTTAATATATAAATTTTATTTTAAAAAGAAAATGGAAGTATTAATCAAAGTTAAAAAAGTATATATAAAAAATGAATATGATATAGAAGACAAAAGTAAAAGGGAGATGTCTTTGAATATGTCTTGTTTTATAAATTTGATTTGAAACTATATATATATTTTATACATTTATAAAACAAAAGTTAAATTCAGAAAGGAAACTACTGAAAGTAGAAAATAAATTGAAACAAATGAACATGAATGTCTTTCCTGTTGGCAAAACCATAGAGAGAGGAAATTCCAAGTGATTTTTTTTTTTTTTTTTTTTTGCTGAGCCATCTTGCCACCTGTTGGCAGCTCAGCAGCAGCTCAGCTCGGGTGGGACTTGAACCGCTGTTGCTCAGAGCTCGCATTCTTGAGCGAGCTCTTAACCAACTGAGCGACTCGGCCAGCCCCCAAGTGATTTTTAAACACAGTAATTTGTCTTTATATCTTTATAGGAGGAATATATACTGCAGAACTGCATGGCAAAAGAAATATTTAACAATTTTCAGAAATCTAATTGTGATAATGTTAATAGTCTTACTTTGAGATTGTTGTTGATGTAACATGACAAAAAAAATGAGTAGTGATATGATAATTCTAATTCTGTTATCCCCAGGGACCCTTGAGAACCAGAATGATCAGAATGAGAAAAGGAGATACAGATCTAATATAGAAGAGGTTATGTAAAAACCCTATAGTCTTGAATTGGAAGAGTGTTTGAACTCATGATTTATTTTATCTTTTAAAACAAAATTAAAAAAAACCCCAAAATTCTGTTCTGTAGCTCTGTCCATGAAAAGACGTAGAAAACAGTGACCATTCTAGTAATAATAACCAACCTTAGTGCCCAGATTATGGTCTTGAAATAGCCTTTCCCTCTGTAAAGAACTAGGTCTCTTTGGAGAAATGGCTAATTCTAGCTCTCTGACAGGAAGTGTATAAGATGAGCCTCATACCAGACAGCAAGGAAACTATCAAAGATTTCTAGATCATTTAAAAAGATGTAGCAGTCAAGTTGAAGGGTTTCTTACCAAATACAAAGTTAGATGAACCTATTAAACTATACTAATTAGCAAAATTCAGATTGTAAGAAACTTTATAGGATAAATAACCCTGTTTCGTCAACAAATAATTTGCAGAGAAAAAAAATATGTATAGACTTTATTTGGGACTAGATTTAAACTAAAAGAAAATTATCATTTATGAGGCAATTGGGAATTTGAACACTGGCTGGTAGTTTATGCTATTACAGAGTTATCTATAATTTTGGGCTGGTTGATAATAGTATTGTAGATATGTTTTTAAAAAAGATTACATGATAAAATAATAAAGGAGGGAAAAATGGGTAGGGAAAAACGATTGGCCATGAGCTAATAATTGTTAAAACTGGTTGATGGGTACATGAGGATTTTATATACTATTGTCTACTTTTATGTGTTTGAGATTTTCCATATGAACAGTTAAGGAGGAAAAAACGAAGAATGCAGCCTCATAGAGCTTAAGATGATGCTGGAAAATTCCAAGTGAAAATGTTTAATGTGAAATTAAAATTGGTGTGTGTTGGGGGGCAAGGAGAGGGATAAACATGATTAGAGAAGTATATTTTGGAGTCTTTGGAAATAAGATGGTAGTTGTCAAAGTAGATTAATTTTCAAGAAAGAAAAGTAAGAAATGAAGGAGTAAAATTTGAGGAGAATGAGCAGATTTAGGGATTTGAAGAAGGAAAAGGAGTTAGTGGAGAAAGGGGTGGTACAGGCAGAAAGATTAGACTGTCATCCTGAAACCAAGGGAATAGTTTCAAGAAGTTGGGGTCAGATGCTGTGGCGAGGTCAAGAGAGAAAACAAGTCAAGGGTAATTTTTTCTCTCTGTTAGGAAATAATCAGATATTATCACTATTCTTCACCAATTTTCTAGTGTTACTTACTATTCTGTTGTGCTTAAAAGAATGAGTTTTGGAATTGAGTTTTAAATGGGGCTAATAATAGCTCTTAACTTTCGGGGTTATAGTATTAGGTGAGTCAATACACATAAAACTCTTTGAACAGCATTCACCACATGGTAAGAGCTTATGTTGCTGATTATTATGTACCTGATTACCCTTTTTATTTCATATTTAATAAGCGTGTTATTTCTACACTTATGCTTTTGAATCAGGCATGATTCCATAAAGGCTTTGAGCCCTTTTTGGTTTAAATATATGTATGTTTAGAAATCAGATTTTATAGTTTTAGGCTAGATGATGGATTTTTTACTACTTGAGTTATAAGTTCTCAAGGTGTATCTTATGGGGTTAAAAAAGAAAGATTAAATATCAAAAAATTAAAAATTTTGTGAATTTTTATGACTAAGACAGACTCATGATTTATTTTCTTACATTCTTGTGGAAGTATGATAGTTTTATTTATTAAAATATTTCTTGGGCTGGCCGAGTGGCTCAGTTGGTTAAGAGTGCGAGCTCTGAGCAACAGGGTCGCTGGTTCGATTCCCACAAGGGCCAGTGAGCTGAGCTGCCGCTGTGCTGCCAGATGACTCTGCTGGTGAGAGCACATGCTCCTAACAACAAGGTTGCCTGTTTGATTCCTGCATGGGATGGTGGGCTACGCCCATTCGCAGCTAAAATTGAACATGGCATCTTGAGTTGAGCGGCTGCAAGCTGCCATCGGTGGCCAGATGGCAACTGGTCTTGGAGCTGAGCTCCACAACTAAGATTGAAGGATAACAACTTGGCTCTTCCCCTTCCCCAGTTCCCCAACACTGTTCCCCTTCCCCAATTCCCCAATAAAATCTTCAAAAAAAAATATTTCTTAATACGATGTCAGAGGGGTAATAGATTGGGGGAGGAGGGTTATCACTTTGTGAGGGGTGTAAATGTCTGACTTTTACATTGTTTTATACACCTGAAACTAATAAAAAATATACTTTTTAAAGGTACTCTTTAAAGTTTGTAACGAATAAATAATCCATTTGAATATGATTATCCTTTAAAGTATTTTCTTTAGGAATGAATGAAGTAAAATGAATCCTTTAAACATGTAAAAACTGGTAAAAAGTTTTATGGCATATACTTTAGACTTGGAAGCATGAATATAATTTTTTTTAAAGACTTTAGGTAAAGTTGGCCGTGTACAACAGATTTATTCAGACAGTGACTTAAAGGTGGAAGTTTGTGGCACATCTTGGACATACAATCCAGCAGCAGTTTCCAAGGTGGCATCTGCTGGATCAGCCATTAGCAACGCATCTGGTGGTATGTTGTATTTTATGCTTCTTTGAAAGTAATGTGTTTCACATTAGAAGCTTTGCTAATTCCCAGTCCTCATATACAGACAAAGTTGTATGTGTTCTTGGTTTTCTCCCAGATCATATAACTTTGCTTGAATGTTAGTTATCTTTTAGACTTTTACTAAACGTTTTTTGTTTTGTTTTTTTCCTTTTTTCATACAATGAACAACCTTTGTTCTGGCTGAGGTATGTGCTGGAAAAGTTCCATAAATATGTGCTTTTTCTTGGATATCTCAAGGGCTTCTCCACATCAAATCTAAGATACCTGAAATTCAACATTCTCTTTAGTCAGAACTTTTGTTTTCTGCCAAAGAACCATCACTTTTTTAGACTGTTTTATTTTCTTTTCATTATCAACATTATTGCTTGCAGATGGCTTTCTTTCTGGATATTTTTACATATCAGCTGTATTTTTTCTGTTTCTATTCCATAAACGTTGTTGTACAAGCCGCAATGAGTAGAAAACCATGTTGAGATGTGAATATGCCAGATACTTGGGTAGACTCATGCCCAAAGTCTTTTCTTTTTATGCTCCAGCTTTATGTACACAGATTCAGTTCATTCCACAATAAATTATAAGTTACCGTGTGTATTATGATCCAGAAAAAAAGATAGAATCATAACTTTAAGTAGTAAGAAAGTAAAGGAAAACATTGAGTGACCTCCAAATTTATTTTGCACTGTTTTCTTCTTTCTGTGCTTATATGTCTTCTTTCCTGTTGTAATTTGGTAGTGTGCTTAAAGTTTAAATCTGGTGGTGTTTATTTTTTACCTTGAGGTCAGATAACATCACAAAAGGTTGACTATATACAAATTAAAAGAGTGAAGGATAGTTAATATCCTTCTCTCAAGTCATGTAGACTTGGTGTTTGTCCTCTGCTCCACTTTGTGATTTCTTTGCTTTCCAATAAGAAGATCCAAGCATGAAAGGAGCAGAACTGGGTAGGTTCCTTACTGATGAAGGCTATTTAGAAAGATTATCTTGTGAAAGGTTCTATGTAAATCCCTGGTCCTTTCTTGTTTTAGTCAAAATCAATTGGTACCTTTAAAGTATGTCGTTATCACTTAGATGTCCATTTTCAACTGAAAATTGGTTTGTCCCTAAAAGATTTCTCCTGATATTATAGAGATTACATTGCTTTTGAATCATAATCATTGATTTGTTGATTTATTCTGAGGTCTGAACATTAAACTCAGAGAGTCAGTGTGGTATGCTTAAGACCTGCAAGAAAATTTGTATTATTATGATAAAACCCACTGTGATGTGTTCATTTTTAATATCTTTGGTATGACTTCCAAATCTTGAACTATTATTTGTATGTAACTCTTTAGTTTTCTGAAATTTTAATTTGAAATACATGAATTGGAGAAAACAGAATACTTAGGGGCTCAAATTTAATGCAGCTTTATGTAGTAGTAATTATAATTTGAATGGGTAATATCTGTAGCATAGTACAAAACTAATGTTAATGATAGAAATAGTAAAGGAAAAGTGTGTATTATAGGCATACGAGTAATGCTTGTCTGTTAGTAGTTAAGGTTTGAGATCCTCCTATATTAGCAGCTTTATTTGATGCTTTACAGAAAGACTCTCCCAACTCTTGAAGAAATTATTTGAAACCCAAGAATCTGGTGACCTCAATGAAGAATTAGTTAAGGCTGCTGCCAATGGAGATGTTGCTAAAGTGGAAGATTTGCTAAAAAGACCAGATGTGGATGTGAGCATTTTAAAAATTATTTTGAAGCATACACTAAAATAGAATAGTATAATGAACCTCATACTTCAACAGTTATTTAAATTTTGCCACATTACTTGAATAATTAAGACTTTGCCACATGTGCTTCATCTAGTCCTTCTTCCTTGTTTTTCTGAGGCATTTTAAAGACACCAGGCATCATTCTTCAGTGCGCATTTCTAAAAGATATTGACATTTTGTTATTTTAACACTGACCTTTTTTATTTTATGATTAACAAAATTTACATTTAGGTTTTTAAGTGTTTAGTGTCCTTTTGGGGAAATTCAGTGAATTTTTCTCATATAATTGTCATCTTACCATGTCTTTTAAATCTATTTTAGTAAATTTTATAAACCATTTTCTATCCTTTTAAAAACATTTAATCTAAACTTTATACCCTCCCCTTCCTGTGAAAGTTGACTATTTTGTAGTTTATAATGCAGATGAATTAGAGGTCATGTACTTTGTAAATCATAATATTTATGTTGTCATTTTACTGTTCACATAAGCCATACTTTAAATGGACCATTTTGGTTCTCACTTAGTCATCCATTAGCTTCGCTATTGCTGTCATGCTGGCACCAATATAACGTTCAGTGCCAGCCAAGAGATTGTAAGTGGAGTGGCAATTTGAATCATCACTGTGTTGTGAGGGCTTTTGTCGCCACACCTTTGTATGTAAGTTTGCTAGACAGTTTGAAGATCAGATCTATAATTGTAAGATACAAACATCTTATTCCTATGAGCTCATGCAGCATTTTAGGTTTATTTGAGCGGTATCAATTATAGCAGCACAACATAGAGGTTTCTTGATTGGTTGTGGGATATATCACAAATAACTTGTTTCAGATATTATGTTTTTGTGTTTGAAATATGGTTAGATTTTTTTAATAGTCAAAGCATATTTACATTTTATTATACTTAATTTTTTCCTTTAATTACTAATTTAGTTAATTTTTAATAATGTCATGCAGTCTAAAAATTTAAAGAGAAAAATGTTCTATAAGATTTGTTATGAAAAATGACATCTCTATCTCAATCTTATTTTCCCATTCTTCAGAGGCAGCTATTTTCACCTCTTTAAACCTCTTCCAAACAAGTCTTTCATGTAAGAGGCCATTCCTTAGATGTCTGGTGATCCTTGGTTGTCCATTTATCTATTAGAGTGGTCAGTAAAAAGCCTTGTTTGGAAGCTCGTGCGTGTGTGTGTGTGTGTGTGTGTGTGTGTGTGTGTGTGTGTGTGTGTGTGTGTGTAT
>NW_017731559.1:1352968-1356609 GCF_001890085.2 Hipposideros armiger
GTTGCCGGCCATTGGACTGCTGCTCATGGGGACTCTTGGCCGCTCATACCGGCTGCCAGCCACTCATGGTAGCTTACGGGAGCCCACTGCAGCTCCACTGCAGCCTATGCCATCACCAGCGCCGTCATCGTTTCTTTGAATTATTTTATTTTGTCTTTTCTTTCTTTTTTTTTTTTTTGGTATTTGGTATTTTTTGGTTTTCCTCAAATCTCTGATCCTTGGTTGTCTATTCATATCTGAATAAGACATTGAAAAGCTGATTGGGTAGCTCTCTTTACCTGGACAGGAATTGGTGACTGACTTTGCATTATGGAGATTGTGTGTGGGGAGCTTTTGGGGATCTCCAGATGCCATCATGTAGAGGGGTCGCTTTCTATGGCTATTCAGTTGTTTGAAGGAAGAAACCTTTTTTCATCTAGGGCCTAGATGCATGGCTGCTAATATGCTCTGTCCTTGAGTTTGAGGGGTGGGCTTGGAGTGTGGCCACTGCACATCAGACATATACTTGGAGCTCCTCTGATGTGCTTGCATTTGCAGGTTTTGAGTTTGTCTTGGGTTCCCAGGCTTTGTCTTCTTCTCAATGAAGTCAACTAAAACTTTCCTGTCTGCTTTTTCTTTTTAAAAAATGTATTGCTTTTCTCATTTTCTGATGTTAGCTCTCCTTTTCTCTTTGTCTTTATGTTTTTTTACATTTTAAATTATTTTACTGTCTTTTTAGCGTAGTCTTAGGAGGGATAGGATATAAACGTGGTTAGGCTACCACCTTTAACTATCTTTCATGGTTTTATGGATGGGAGTGAATGTGGTGGGATTAAGGAATAAGCCTTGGGTATGTTTATGGGTAAGTTATACTTTTACACGACATCTGAAGTAAAGAAAATGTTGGAAATCACTCCTTAGAATCACTCCTGAGATTTAACAATACAAATAGAAGTAAATATACAAAATTAATGTAACTAACTTTCAACTTCCCTTTGTTCCCTCCTTCTCTCCCTTTCTTTTTTTAACTTTCCAGATTGCTAAACAGTTCTTTCATAGCTCTTTGGACAATGGGACTTTGTTTTTTTTTTAAAGAAAATGCCTGCATCCCTTCTTTAAATTAGAGAAAACAATTTCTGGTGATGTGTTCTAGAATATATGGAACACCAATCTAAATTATTTTCATAAAATCATAGAGTGTGCTAAAGTTAAACCTACACTATATGTATATATTGGCTCTTTCTGATTTGTGACATTCCTTCACCTTTTTTTTTTAATTTAGGTGAATGGACAATGTGCTGGTCACACAGCTATGCAAGCGGCTAGTCAGAATGGACATGTTGACATTTTGAAGTTACTGTTGAAGCAAAATGTGGATGTAGAAGCAGAGGTAACAAAACTAAGCTTGAAAAATATTTTAAGTAAAAATTAATGTCCTAGAAATGGTACTTGTATATCAGGAGATAGCTTGTTTTCATTCTTGAAATTTAATATTCACCTAAGGCACTTCTGATTGAAAAAGAAAAATTTGACAAAAGACAACTTGAAGAATTCCTTGTTTTTCTGTGATCCCTCAATATTCTAGGCATAACCCCAAGTGGAGATAGGAGCTGATTTTCTACTATGGTAGGACCCCATGCGGTTGGGAGCCCAATTGGGTTCACCCAAAATCATACTGGGGAATTTGAGGGAAGGGGGAACATAGATCTCAAGGAAAGGGAATATGCATCATGTGGGTCAAGATTTTTCCTGATTTGTGACCCTCAGAGGCATCTATTTTATTTTATTTTTCTTATAAGAGAACCAGTATACTAGAAATTGTTTAGTCTTGTTTATTAACCTTAATGTGGATCTTTGAAGATTTTACAATGCATGTTTATCATTCTATGTGTATATTTATGCTTAATTTAGAGTATATTCTTATTAAAGGGAAATAAATATTTTACTATCATTGGAATTTCAGTTGAGAATGTATATGGGTGGTGTGAAGGATGGCTTCCTTTGTTGTAGTTAACTATCACCTTGTTACTTAAAAAAGATATTAGAATTACATTTGTTCAGCCTAATGCAAGATTATTTGGAATAAGTCAAATTTTATCAAATTTACATTAGGCAGAATGTTGCAATTTTGTCCAAATGACATTCCTATCTGAGGAAGTTTAATAAGGACTTAAATTTCTGAGGGCTGAATTGATGGACCAGCCTGTTTGTAGTAATTTAAAAATTTT
Organism: Hipposideros armiger; assembly: GCF_001890085.2. Taxonomy (NCBI): domain Eukaryota; kingdom Metazoa; phylum Chordata; class Mammalia; order Chiroptera; family Hipposideridae; genus Hipposideros; species Hipposideros armiger. The sequence goes on from NW_017731559.1 coordinate 1,355,176, forward strand.
ATAGATACATATTTGAGAAGAGAAATCTTACATTATTTTTGCTTTTTTCTCTAATTTTATGTATTTTGAGTTATTGGACAGCTACTAAAGAGCCATTGGTGTTGTAGGTGTAAATAAATCATCTTTGATGTTGGAATTTTCTTTCGCCTAGAAAGAGCTTGAATTTTAAATTAACGTATTAGATGTTTATAAACTATATGATAGTTTTATTACTGTGAAGTCTTTATAAATAAGATTATATAATTTGAATTTGGTTTTACAGTAGTAATTTTTAAGTCACATCTTTCTTGGTTGTGAATTTAGGAAACCAATATGTATTATAAGGTTTTTTTTGGTAATTCAAGAAAGACTTAATTTAAATTTAGTGTTGTGTAAATGGCAGGCACTTACTTTCTGTTATTGTTTTAGTGTGGTGTGGGGAAATGGATAAAAAGTCCCTGGCTTGAATACACATTTTTTGAATCCAGAAACTACAATAGCAACAACTACTAAAATATCAAAGCCCTTCTGATGCTAGCTAATAAGCTAGCTGAAACACCAAATTTTTTTTTTGCCCACCAAAAAAAATTTTTTTTTTTAAAGTATGCTTTCTGGTTCGGAATTTAAATACTAAACCTGGCAACATAGAAACTACCCATGAGCTTGTGTTTCTAAAGACTTTTTATTCACTGAAGAGGCTGGTTGTGCAGAATAGGGGTGCTGTAGCTGTGGGGCTGGGAATGAAGTTGGCACTGATTTTAGAGAGTAGGTTTCTTTTTGCCTTAATTAAACTCAAATACAAAATTAATTAGTACTATAAACATGGTAAGACTGGAGTGGGAGTGAGTTTCAGTAGGTCACATATTTGTAAATAATTTATTTTTCCATTTGAAAATTATATACGTTACTAGAGCAGTGAGGTACATGTGGACTTCTACCATACCGCCTTATTTGGATTTCCATTCTGTGCATTTTCTGTTTTTAAAACCATTGTAGGCAAATGTAATTTGTAGTAATAGTGTGAAAAAGTAATATTTACATATCAGGTTAAATTAATAACACAATTTTTCAGTTGGTAAAGGAAAAATTACATTTAAAATTTGGGTTAAAATATAAGTACAATTTATCACCTATGACTGAAACAAAAATTCATCAGTCTCATTTTTCTAGAATATAAGAATTAATATTGCGTATTATAAAGAGCAAAATAGTTTTTTTATAAAACAGTGGTTCTCAGTTGGGAGCATTTTGCCCCACAGGGCACATTTGGAAATGTCTGGAGACATTTTTTTACGTTTGTTTGTTTATTTATTTTTAAGATTTTTTTATTGGGGAATTGGGGGATGAGAATAGCGCTGGGGAATTGGGGTAAGGGGAACAGACAAGTTGCTGTGCTTTTGTTCTTCAGTCTAGTTGTGGAGGACGTTGCTTCACTGGCCCAAGTTGGCACCATCA
>NW_017731559.1:1360394-1366379 GCF_001890085.2 Hipposideros armiger
TCCCACATATGAGGGCCAGCGACACTGCCCTCTACAGCTAAGATGCTGAAAAACAGCTCAACCTGGAGCTGGGTTGCCGTGAGTCGCCAGCGACGTGTAGCCAGCAGCCAGCATGAGCAGCTGTCCAGAAGCCGGCGACTGATCTGCCTCGCCCGGGAAGAGCGCAATGATGGTGCCAACTTGGGCCAGTGAAGCAGCGTCCTTCACTACTAGACTGAAGAACAAAAAGACAGCAACTTGTCTGTTCCCCTTCCCCCAATTCCCCAATAAAAAGTCTTTAAAAAAAAAGAAAGAAAAATGCATCCTAAAAGTCAGTATGTCATCCCAAGGTACACCATAGCCAAAACCATCTTACAAAAGAGAAAAAATTTTCAAGACGTATTCCTGATTTCAAAACTTACTACAATGCTACAGTAACCAAAACACTGTGATACTAGCATAAAGACATTCAAACCACTGGAATAAAATAGCCCAGAAATAAACCCTTACATATATGGTCAGATGATTTTTGACAAGAGAGCCACAACCATTCATTAGGGAAAGGACAGTCTTTTCAACAAATTTTGCTGGGAAAACTGGATATCCATGCACAGAAGAATCAAGTTGGACCCTTGACTAACATTGCATACAAAATTAACTCAAAATATATCAAACGCCTAAATTTAAGAGATGAAGTATGAAATTCTTAGAAGAAAACATAGAGGAAAGCTCAAAACATTGGATTTGGCAATGATTTTTGGGTGTAACACTGAAGGCATAGACAACAAAAGAAGAAATAGACAAATTGTACTTCATGTAAATTGAAAACTGCTGTGCACCAAAGGATATTATCAACAGTGAAAAGGCAAGCTATAGAATGGGGAAAATATTGGCAAATCATATATCTAATAAGGGATTGATTGATATTCCTTACATAGAGAACTATATATAGAGAACTCAAAACTCAACAATAGAAAAAAACAACCGACTCAAAAATGGGCAAAGGACTTAAATAGATATTTCTCCAAAGAAGGTATATGGATGGCTCATAAACACATGAAAAGATGCTAAATGTCACAAGTCATTATTAGGTAGATGCAAATTAAAACCACAATGAGAGATCACCTCACACCCATTAAGATGGCCGAGTGGCTCAGTTGGTTAAGAGCTCGCTCAAGAGTTTGAACTCTGAGTAACAGCGGTTTGAGTCCCGGCCTGAGCTGAGCAGCCGCTGAGCTGCCACCAGGTGGCAGGATGGCTCAGCTAAAAAAAAAAAAGAATGAGTGTTGGTGAGGATGTGGAGAAATTGGAACCCTTGTATACTGTTGATGGGAATGTAAAATGTTATAGCTGCTATGGGAAATAGTATGGTGGTTTGTCAGAAAATTAAAAATAGAATTACCATATGATTCTGCAATTTCATTTCTGGGTATCTACCCAAAAGAATTGAAAGTGGAGTCTTGGAGAGATATCTGTACGCCCATATTCATAGCAGCTTATTTACAATAGCTAAAACTTGGAAATAACCCAAGTGTCCATTGATGTATGAATGGCTGAAGAAAATGTAGTATATATAGAGGGTACAAAAAAATTTATACACAATTTAAGAAAGGAAAAAACTTGTAGTACTCACTACAAGTATATACTGATAACAAAAGATGAATACAAGTCATGTGTATATGTTTTTTTAGACACCCCTGGTATATACACAATGAAATATTATTCAACCTTTAAAAAGGAAATTCTGACTCGTATGCTACAGTGTGAATGAACCTTGACATTTTGTTAAGTAAGCCAGTCACAAAAAGACAAATACTGCATGATTCCACTTATATGAGGTATCTAGAGTAGCCAACAATCATAGAGAAAGAAAGAATGATGGTTTCCAGAGGGTTTGGATAGGGAGAATGGGAAGTTACGTAATGTGTTTAAAGTTTTAGTTTTGCAAGGTGAAAAGGGTCCTGGAGATGGATGGTGGTGAGGGGTGTACAACAATATGAATGGGCTTTATATTACTGAACTGTACACTTAAAAATGGTTAAGATGGTAAATTTTGTTATTTGTATTTTACCAAAAAAAAATAATTAAAAAACATGACTGTTATTAAGGCATATTAAAGATTCAATTGAACACCAGTTTTAGTTCTTACTAGTTAGTAGGCACTGTGGTATGTCCTGGGGATAAAGATGATTAAGACACAGTCGTAGCCCCCAAGAAGCTCACAGTCAAATAAAAATGACAAATTTGGAAACAAATAATTATACTACAGTGTGGTGAGATAATAGACGGAGAGATAAATTAATTTTGTGAGATTGAGGGGAAGTTTCATATGAGAGGGGTTGCTTGAACTGAGTTGTTTTTTTTTAAGATTTTATTGGGGAATTGAGGGAGGGGAACAGCGTTGGGGAATCAGGGAAGGGGAACAGACAAGTTGCTGTCCTTTTGTTCTTCAGTCTAATTGTGGAGAACGTCGCTTCACTGGCCCATGTTGATATTGTGATCATTGCGCTCTTCCCAGCTATTGCAGTCGGTCACTGGCCATTGGGCTCACAGCAGCTCACGCTGGCTGCTGGCCACTCACAGTAGCTTACGGCCGCCCACTGCAGCCCCACTGCAGCTACGCCGATGCCAGCGACTCACAGTAGCCTAGCTCCAGTTTGATCTGTTGTTCATCATCTTAGCTGTAGAAGGCGCTGTGTCACTGGCCCATGTGGGATTCAAACCAGCAGCCCTGCTGCTCAGAGCTCGCGCTCCCAAGCCAACTCTTAACCAATGAGCCACTCTGCCGGCCCTTGAACTGAGTTTTAAAGGATGTCTAGTCTCAAGCCAATGAGGTGCTAAGTAAGCACTGAAGTCTGGGGAACAGCACACGAATACATGAGGTCAAATAAGATGATGCGTTAGAGTGAGTGGAGACAGGGTGAGCTATGGCAGTAGTTCAGGTGAGTGAGAATGAAGGCCTGAAGGCTTGAATTTATTAGTGATAGAATTGGAGAAGAGAGAAAAGATAATGAGCATAAATTGAGTAAAAGCTATAGAATTTGGTGCTTGCATATCGGGGCTTCGGGCAGGGAAATAGATGAGCATGACCTACAGATGCTGATTTTGTTGACCTTGTGGTCTGTGGTTGCATCAGCTAAGATAGCTGAGACTGAAACAAGAACAGGTTTTGGAGAATTGAGAGGAAAGTGAGGGAGTCAAGAGGGTAGAAAATCAGTTGTAGATTCAATTAGGTAACGTTTTGGACATCAGCTATAATTTGTCCCTCAAGATCTCATTTGGTGCCAGTATCAGAGACAGAGTAGTAAGTTATATGTTTTAGGTTTATTTGAAATACTTACGATAAATTCCAAAGAAAGCAACACAATCTGTAAGTTAAGGTCTTTGTGTAACTGAGGTTTTCTAATTTAGAAGAAAAACCTGGAAATAAAATTAATTGTTGTTTTCCAGTACGTGTATGTGTTTTCCAAAATCTTTAAATTTTTATTTGTATTTCCTTTTGATATATTAGGGTTTTTAATTTTTTAGGTTTTTTTTTAAATTTTTATTTAAATAAGTTGTTGATGGGACCTGCATAAGTGTTTCAGTAGCAGTTTTCTAATAGCTATAAATACATGGTACACTTCATAAATAGTTCCTGGTTTGTTTGTTTTTAAAGGTTTTATTGGGGAATTGTGGGAGGGGAACAGTGTTGGGGAATCGGGGAAGGGGAACAGACAAGCTGCTGTCCCTTTTGTTCTTCAGTCTAGTTGTGGAGGACGTCGCTTCACTGGCCCATGTTGGTATTATCATTGCACTGTTCCCGGGTGAGGCAGATCGGTTGCCGGACACTGGACAGCTGCTCATGGCAACTCACGGCAGCCCACCCAGCTCCAGGTCGAGCTGTTGTTCACCACCTTAGCTGTGGAGGGCGCAGTGTCACTGGCCCTCATGTGGGATTCGAACCACGTCCCTGCTGCTCAGAGCTGGCACTCCCAAGCCAACTCTTAACCAACGCGCCACACGGCTGGTCCTAAAAATTTTTAAATGGAAAAAAAGTTTATACTGGTGTAGTTGTATTATATAGGTCAGCATTTTCCTAATGTTGGCTCACCATCATGTCTGATAAGTTAGGAGTAATGAAGACTTGAACTACTTCTGAAATAACTATTGGTCCAGTATATGTCTGACATAATATATTGATCCAGGTGTATCATATATCTTTGTTGTTAACCGCTATTCAAGTGAATTCTGTTATTTTGTTGGCTTAAATCTATGTTTTCTCACATTAACCTGGTTCTTGATGAAATATTACAGCTTCAAGTTTTATTTTCCTTTCTGAAATATTCACTAATTAGATTTAAATGCTGATGTTTAGGACAAAGATGGAGATAGAGCTGTTCACCATGCAGCTTTTGGAGATGAAGGTGCTGTTATAGAAGTACTACATCGAGGCAGCGCTGATTTGAATGCTCGTAACAAACGCCGACAGACACCACTTCATATTGCTGTTAATAAAGGTCATCTTCAAGTTGTGAAGACTTTATTGGACTTTGGCTGTCATCCCAGCCTTCAGGTAAAAACCTTTAAAGAAATATATTCTGTGAGTATTGCTAGGAACCTATTAAAAGGAAGTGCTAGGTTCTATGGTAAGCATTGCTTATTACAGTGTTTATTCATAGTAGATGATACCAGGGTATAGAATGTAATGAAATTGGAAGCTGTTCTTTCTTAAGAAAAGCCTTTTTAAGGAAGTGTCAGTAGATCAGTTTTATATTGAAAAGTGGGGATGGGGATTTCCTTGCAAAATATCATTTTAGGAATTCATTTGATGTAACTTTATTGAACATGATAATGGGCCTCAGCTTCATAATAGTTACTTCATAGCTATCGAAATTATTTTAGTTGTAGATTAATTTATTTTAAGAGTCTTGGTTTAGCCATGAGTCTAGTCTTAGAGAAGATTTTCTGTTTTGTATAGAGTTTTAGGGTTTATTTACAGCACAACCTAATTTTTGATGCAAGAATCACTTAAAAATTGATTATTCCCATCCAAAGTTTTAGCAACCAGATGAATCAAATAGGATTGGTCTCGGAGAAGCAATGAAGAAGAATAAGAGTAATGGGACTGAGGGTTTGAGAAGAACTGAAAGAATCAGAGATTTTTTTCAGCTAGGTGGTTATTACATACTAATATTTCTGAGACACAGCCATTTAAGAACTTACAGGGTGTGGAACTGACAGCTTCTAAGTGGATGGCAGGATTAGAGGATGCCCCCATGCATTGAGAGGTGTTAATCTGTTGAATGGGAGAGAATTTATTCCTGCTGACTTTTTTTGTCTGAAATAGGCAAAATCTTGTAGAAAGTGAGTGGGGAGTGGTAGGTATAGAAAGGGTAATTGAGAAGAGTGATAAAGGTTTGGAATCACTACTGTGGGGGACCAAAAGGCAGGACAGATCAGGGTTTGTAGAAGTTTATTCCAATCATGTTAAGAGCCCACCTCAAGTTGGAGACCATGAATTTTTTTATTTATTACAGTAAAAGCCATATTGCCATTAATCCCTCTCAAAATACTCCCCCTCACTTGGAACATGTTTATCCCATTGCCTTACCACTTTCTGAAACAGTTCTGGAAGCCCTCTTTTATGAGTGTCTTTAGTTGAGCTGTCATGGCTGCCTCGATGTCCTGAATCAATTCAAAATGTTTACCTTTCATGGTCATTTTGATTTTGGGGAAGAGCCAGAAGTCACGTGGTTCCAGATCCGGTGAATAAGGTGGATGAGGACACAGCGTAATTTTTGTTGTTGCTGTTGTGTTTTTTTTAAAGATTTTATTGGGGAATTGGGGGAGGGGAGCAGCATTGGGGAATCGGGGGAGGGGAACAGACAAATTGCTGTCCTTTTGTTCTTCAGTCTAGTTTGGATGACGTTGCTTCACTGGCCCATGTTAGTATTATCATTGTGCTCTTCCTGGGTGAGGCAGTTGTTCACCGGCCATTGGACGGTGGCTTACAGCAGCTCACGC
>NW_017731559.1:1369948-1376086 GCF_001890085.2 Hipposideros armiger
TTATCATTCTGAAAACCTAGATCTAATGACTCCCCTCTCTTGTTTCCAAATCTTTAGTTGATTCCTATTTTACATGCAATAAAATCTCTGCACCTTGACTTGGTGTTCATACCCACTTTTGGTGTGTCTTGAGGCTTTCTAACTTTATCTCCCATTGAATAAAAGCCCTCTGCCCACCTTGCCCTTTACCTATATTACACTACTATTCTTTCCTAAAATTGTCTGCTTTCTTCCTCCATTTATTTAAGCATTTTCTATTGTCAGGATGCCCTTGTCCCCCTTCTTTACCTTAACCGTCTTGCTCTCAAAGCTTCTAGATCTCATCAGTGAAATTACTTTCTGTTTGCCCTATACTTCCTTGTTCTGTTTCCTTATTTTATTGTACCAATAACCTGCTTTTTGCAGTACCTTAGTATGTTCACTTTTGTTTCTTTCTATTAAAATTGTGAGCACTTATATTCATCTGTATGTCCCCCACAATGTCTTGACTATAGTAGGGACTCAGTGAATGTTACTCTTAATTTGACAGGACAGTGTTAGATATTATAAGAGCACATATGACCAATTACAAAATAAATTCTGTAGAAAACTGTTAGGAGTTCAAACAGAGAAGTTACTTCAGATTAGGATGGGTAAAAAGGTTTTATGAGGGAATGTAGGTTAAATATTAAGTCATAAAGTTTAAGATAAACTGAAAATTGGAGAGTTCAGGAAATGAGTAACTTAAATATTTTGAGGTGCTTCACTTTATTGGAAGTAGGTGTAATGTATTTAATAATGCTAAGCCTATACATGGAGGAGAAAATATACTACTTCTGGTTCTTCAATTTTTGAGAATTCCTCTGAACATTTATAACAGTGACTTCTCCCACCAGATAATTGTTGTCAGGCGACATTAAAAAAAAAAAATCACTTTTCATTCTACAACAAAGTGGTGCTTCAGTTAAAGCTACGTGACTTCTTCCGGTTCCTAAAGACATTTCATGTAGTTGTGAATGTAGATTGCCAGATAAAGTGTGATTTTAATTGGACACTGAAGAGTATCAGAAAATGACACAACTTATATATATGTTGTAATTCTAAGTTGAGTTCTGTTTTTCATATCAAATTTCTTATTCCTAAAATTAGCTTTTTTTTCTTTGTACTGGCCGGTGAATGTCATAAGACATTCCATAAGACATAAGACATACCAATTTTGGTGTACTCAGATTAAAAAAAAAAATCTTTGACTTTAACGCTTGTGAAAATCCATTATAATATGTTATTATTTTTTTATAAAATATTAAATCTGATTAACAGATGTGCTAACATTTTTCCCTTTCTTATAAGCATTTTATCATTTAATGAATCTATTACCTTGAATTTTAATTTGTTATTTGTGATCTTTGTTTTATATTGCAGTTATACTTTAGTATACTTGGCTTAATTGTTAGACTTCATGTATAGTCAATTTTAATTACAATGATGGCACTTTTAGTTAGTATAATTCTTAGCTATTTCTGAGTTGTTGTTTTTTTCTTTTATTAGAATGTATATATTTTTCTACAATAAATTATTCACATCACTGTGAGTTTAATTTAATACCAGCACAAATATTTACTTATAATTGTTTGATTTATTATGGTGAGTAATATGGAAAAGTCTCCAAAATTTGTATGTGCATATATACACACACACACACACACACACACACACATGTAGAATTTAAGTACACATGTAGAATTTAAGTACCATTCTATTTCCTAGATTCTCTTTTAGTTTACAATAGTATATTTTCAGTAATAAGTCAGTAACACAGTACTAAGTTAATAATTATTGGATGTGCTTTTCTAAAAGAAAATGTAGTTTTCCTGATCATCAAAAATATGTCTAGATGTCCTATATTTTTTTAGAAATGAACTTTAAAATCTAGATTTTAATGCTGCAGGTCAATAGAGATTCCAGATTTCAATGCTGATCTTGACGATTCCTCATAATATGACAGCTAAAAGAGCTGACGAGAAATAGAGTTAGAAAGCATTTTTTTTTCTTTCAGAATTAGGGAAAAGAAGGTTTTGCTATGAGACACTGAGTATACTTTGATCATGCTTTGTAAAGTTTGGAGCATTTGAGAATGCAGTTGCAGTATGTTTTAATATAGTTTTTTTTTAAGCAATCATAACTAAAGAAAGTACTGTTTATATATTCTGATATTTGGTACTTATAGAGGTGTTTTCCCTAGAGTTTCCTCGTATTATCTTTCTTTTTGTATATGAGTAAAATTTCAGATTTAAATGAAGAGCAGAAATAATTTCTGTTTTTAAAAGTGAAACCTACATTTCTTTGGATTAGTGGTGTTAATCAGCACATCGCTTAGGTACTTTCTGTGAGGATCTTGCTTTTTTAGCTGCTTTTAAGCTTTTAGAGCTCCCTCACAGATATGAAAATAAATAAGCAATATTCTCTGCATAGCTGGCAAAAAACAGTTGATAGGTATTTTGGAGGTACTGGTAACAAAGTTACTTTATGTAGTGTTATTTATAATTTTGTTTTAATACAAATGGAATGTGGAAAATAACAGTAAAATATGAATGAACTACATAATGTGATTTATTTTCAGGTTAGTGCTAAGGTATCTTCACAGGCATTTCTTATTTACTTACCTATTTATTTCCACAAAGACACACGTGAAATCTTACTGAATATGTGAGCAACTTATATTTTTCCTGTAGAATGTTATGATACCTTTATTTAACTTTTTAAATTTTGAAAATATGGTCTAAGTGAGATTTTGTTGAGTATTGGAGGATTTAATAATCTTGACCATATCTTGGTGTTTAATGGTTTTCTTATAAAATCTGAGCATGCTAAGTGCTATATATAAAAAGCAGCTGAGAGACTATTAAATGATAGCATATTCTCAGTCCATTTTCTCTCGTATGTGTTCATGCATCTACTCTCAAACACAGCGTGCCTTGTAGTACGTTAATATATTTAATGTTACTAATAGGTATAATTATTGTAAGAAGGCCTGTTAAGTTGATAAGATTTATTTACATATACCTTCCTTTGCCCACATTCTTTAAGGGCAGCGGTTCTCAACCTTCCTAATGCTGCGACTCTTTAATACAGTTCCTCATGTTGTGGTGACCCCCAACCATAAAATTATTTTCGTTGCTACTCTATAACTGTAATTTTGCTACTGTTATGANCTAGCCACTCGGCCGGCCCGTAATGTTTATATTTGACATAAATTGCTGTACCAGAAGCTATGTGTGACATGGAGCGTTGTGATGATGGAGGATGAAGTAAAGACACTCTCGAAAGAGGACTTTCTGAACTGCTTCAGAAAGTGGCAGGAATGATGAGATGAGTGTGTGCGAAGTGAGGGGGAGTATTTTGAGAGGGATTAATGGCAATGTGTGTTATTGTAATAAATTTTTTTTAATTTAAACATTCACAGTATCTTTTGATCACACCTCATAAATCAGCTTGGAAAAGGTAGACTGAGACTGCTAAATCTTCAACTACAGGTTGAGAACCACTGAGTTTTAATTGATTGCTCTGGGTCCCTGAGACTGGTGTAGGTTTGGTATGGAATTTCAGGGTACAACAATTTAATGGTAGGAATATGGTGTAGCAGGCCATTTTAAACTAATGAATTTTTTTGGCTGCTTTTCCACGTCATTTATTTTTGTTATTTACTAAATTGTATTTGAGGGTATTTAATTTCTAGATTTTATTTATTCTTTTCTTTGGAAAGCTATAGCATGCTTATTGTGTTTGCCATCTACATTGAGTAGAAGTTTATTTACTGTGTGTAATGCTGTTTCTTGCCTGCATTTATTAAATGTAACACACAGTATGTTTTATTGATGGTTAGATATGGCTTCTGTTTTTGTTTCTTTGTTTAGTAGTTGTTATATAAGTATAAATAATTACATGTGATGATTGATTGAAAAAGAACTAAGAAAATCTCTTTAAACTTTAAAAAAAACAAAACAGGATTCTGAAGGTGATACTCCTCTTCATGATGCAATAAGTAAGAAACGTGATGATATCCTTGCAGTTCTTTTGGAAGCTGGAGCAGATGTTACCATAACAAACAATAATGGATTTAATGCTCTACACCATGCTGCACTAAGAGGAAATCCCAGGTAAAGATGTCACCTTTTACTATTTTATATGTAATTGGAAAACATTTTTCTGTTGCTGTTTCTCTTTTTTCTGATACTGATAAGAAAATAATTTTAGGTTATTTTAATATTTTAAAGCATTTTAAGATCTGTGGAAATTACACCTTCATTAAATAGGTTACTTTTATATGATGATTTTTTGATCCTTAAACTAATCAAGTATTATGAAATGGCTATTTAAATGTATATTAAATGAGGATATAAAGTATCAGGAATACTTGCTTATATTCTAAAGTTTTAATTAGAATGCAATCCATTTTGAGATGTATGTTTCTTTAAAATCATTCTTAAGGTGTTCTCTAATCCCATGTTATCCATTTGCATGGTCATTATTTTTTTAAACTGTAGCTAAATAACTACAAAGTTACCCAATTCATTAATAATATAATTAGATATATAAACTTCTAATATAAATATTTTTCAACCATTGTTATAATTACTGGTGGTCTACTGAATAAAAAAAAGTGTTTACTGGTTCAAATTTGAGAAAGACTTTTGGAAAGTCACAGAATTCATAAAACATTTGCAAAGTCCCACAGAAAAGGAAAATGCTTAACTTTGCTTTAACGTAGAACTTTTTATGAATGAATTTTTGGAACAAATTTACCTTGTAAAATATTTTTAGAAAATTCTGCATCAGACATCTGCTTATAGTTGAATCGAGTCCACATATCTTGACTGAGGGAAATATTCACTTTGAAGTTTATTTTGATAATTTAATCTATCCTGAATTTTAAAAAAATTGAGATACGATTGACATATACATTGTACTAGTCTCAGATTTACAACAGAATGATTCAATATGTGTACATATTGCAAAATGATCACCACAGTAAGTAGTTGCCATCCATTATCACACAGTTACAATTTTTTTTTTCTTGCAATGAGAACTTTTGAAATCTACTGTCTTAGGAAGTTTCAAATATACAATACAGTATTATTAACTATAGTCACCATGAATTTGTATTCTTTCATTCCATATTGCATTTTTATATCATGTTTCCTTCTAATTTTTTGCTGTTTTTTAGCTTCTTAGGATCACCACTAGAGGGTGAACACAGAGAACAAAAGGATTTTATTGGTATTGCTTATGGGTATCGTTAACAGTGGGTATATAATATAGGGTGAAATAAGTGGCTATATTTTAGATTGTCTTGATTTGTTTTTTCAAATTACAAATATTTGAGCACTTCATATTGTGAAGGAGACAAAATAGTATTATATGTTCTCTGCCTTTCAAACAGAAGATGATGATGATAATAGCACTTACCACATGCCTGGCCTCTACTAAGTGGTTTACATGCATTATCTCTCATTTATTTATTTTTTTTTTTTTTTAAGATTTTATTGGAGAATTGGGGAAGGGGAACAGACAAGTTGCTGTCCTTTTTGTTCTTTAGTCTAGTTGTGGAGGACGTTGTTCTTCATTGGCCCGTGTTGGTATTGTCATTGCGCTCTTTCTCGGTGAGGCAGTCGCTTGGCGGCCATTGGGGCCATTGGATGGCCGCTCACGAAAACTCACACCAGCTGCTGGTCAGCCCCACTGCAGCCTACACTGTCGCGGACGACTCACGGCAGCCCAGCTCCAGGTCGAGCTGTTTTTCACCATTTTAGCTGTAGAGGGTGCAGCGTCACTGGCCCTCATGTGGGATCCAAACCGGAGCCCTGCTCCTCAGAGCTGGCGACCCAAGTCAACTCTTAACCAACGCGCCACTCGGCTGGCCCTCTCATTTAATTCTTTGAATAGCCTTTTGGGGCAGTTATTAATGTCCTCATTTTATAGATGAAGAATATGAGGCTTATAAAAGAGGTGAATTTACTTATTCATGATCATGTAGCTGACTAGTGGAGCAGTTGGAACTTGAGCAAAGTTTGTCTGACTTCAGCATCGTAGCTCTTAACCACTTTATCTTACTTGTATTATGTTCTATATGTGAGGCAAGATTGAAACATATAGACAGTG
>NW_017731559.1:1379891-1394577 GCF_001890085.2 Hipposideros armiger
GACCCCCAACCATAAAATTATTTTCGTTGCTACTCTATAACTGTAATTTTGCTACTGTTATGAATCGTCATGTAAATATCTTTTTGTTTTCCAATGGTCTTAGACGACCCCTGTGAAAGGGTCGTTCGACCCCCAAAGGGGTCGAAACCCACAGGTTGAGAACCGCTGTTTTAGGGGATGATCTTCACTTTGAAATAGAGGAGTGGTCAAGATTTGAGGATTGTGTGAATATCTATGTTTTTAAACTACTACTTGCCATCAGTAACCCTTCATTGATTGATGACATGTTTGTCTCTGTGAAAGAACATTACATTATCTATTATAGAGGGATATTGGATCACTTGTCATTATCCTCTTCCTTGATTTTCTTTCCATTGTGAGAGAGAGGCTTTTGCATACTCTTTTGTTAAGGACAAAAAGGACAGAAAGAGAGGAATCATAGGATATTATTAGAAGAGTTCTTAATTTGACAACTGAGGAAACAAGTATAGAGAGACGAAACAGCTACATGAGTGAAAGGTAACAATGCTTAGTATTTTCTTTCTTTTTTGAGGATTAAAAACTTTTGGTTTGGGGTTGGACGAATTAGATACTTAGGATTTAAGTCTCCACAAAATAACTCTGTAGTATCATCATCTCGTGTTTCACCTTACCTGTTAATCAGTATTCAGGTAAATGGCTATAAAATTAAATGTTAATTCTATAGAAGACAGTGACCCAACATTTCCAGAGTTATTTTATATAATGTTATATTTTTCTTTAATTTAAAAATATGTCCATGTGAACCACGGTTGTGGTATTCCCGTTATGGTTTCAGGTGGGTTTTAGGTGACTTTCTCAGGTGTTTTCTTCCTTTGAAGGCAGTTTTTGTTTTTGTTTTTTAAATTTTTAAAAAATAATGCAGCATAGTCTACATTTCATTTCTTTTCTAAAGGATCAGAAATTTAATGCCAAGAGACCATAAATAAGTAAAATTATTTTATTTGAAATCTTTAAGTCATCCACACATTTTTCATAAAGCTTTTTATAAACATCATTAACCACTATGGCGCTTACAAGAGGAATTAACAGTAACAAGTTATTTGATTTAAAGCACAATCTGAATAATATAAAGAAGTTGAAATTAGTTGACATGTGACTGATTCATAAATGAAAACGTTGGCTGTCTTGTAGTAATCAATGCATAGCTACAGCTGGTTGAAGGGGACCAAATCCATTGAAGAGGCGATTTGGTTCCATTTTACCAGCTCTAGCAAAGCATTGTAGTGCTGCTAGTTTGGGCTTCAAAACAGTTAAAATGCTTTTTTATTTGTAAAGTTATCGTTATGGGCCTTCTACAAAATGTTAGTGATTCTCGTATCAGTACTTTGGTCATCGAATGTAAAATTCTCTATTTGAAGGTACTTTTCCTACTGTTTCCTGCTCTAAAAGTGCCAATCTTTTCCCTTTAACATGTTAATAATGCATTAAGGAATTACCAATGTACATCTTTGTTTTCAGCAACTTTACTTAATTCTTAAATGTAGACCATAACCTGTTTCAAAACCAACAACATTTAAAGGAACAAATAGAAATTAATTCATTTTGGAGTACTGTTTTCTGTTTATCTCTAAGCAGTAAACCAAGTAAGTAATAAGCTAACAGGGAAGAGCACTGCTAGTCACACCTTTCTACTGCCACTGTTTTTTTAGTATTATACTTAGGCCTATGAAAGTACCTCTGCCCTTTGGTTTATAAATAGATCGCACGTGTATTCAGTGTAATGCTTGGACTTGTGTTGAAAGGAACTACCATGCATGCCAGCTTATTTTTCTTTGTATTTGCTTATTCAGTGTTACTAATGATAGGTTAGTAGTTTAACCCTTTTAAGGGTCTGTTTTCTTGAGTGAATTCTCTTTACAGATTGCCGAGTTATTTCTCATTATCAGCTTAATAATATACTGATTTGTGGTTAGCTATAGTCTATGAATTTGAATATTAAAATCTACCATTAAAACTCAGTACAGAAAATTTTTGTTATAATGTGATTTCAGTGTGGCATTTCAATATTGGGAAGGGATGTTTTCTGAAATATACTCATTTAAGATAAAAGTTTGAGAAATTACAGTTTGCCTGTAAGGTAAGTGATCTCAGTGAAATATAAGGAGTAAAGAAATAATGACTATTTTTAATTAAACCAGGAGAAGGGAGAGAAGGTCAATACTAATTCAGGCAATATTCATATAATTTTCATATTAAGTATATTCTGCATCTGTTGGTTAGTAAGTATCATGCTGCTGGTGAAATTAATGTAACTATAATTTTTTCCATCATTTATTCTAATGGAAGTGAAACAGGTGTTAACTTGCCTGGACTTAAGTGCTGAAGATAGCAGTAAAACTGGCTTCTATTTTTACTAGTTATATGGGAGTTGTTTAGCAGATCCAGTTGCTCAAGTGTGCTATTGGATGGCAGTTCAGTTTCATATACTGGCCATATCGGGGCAAGGAGAGGCCATGGAAAAAAAATAGTACAGCATTTGATAATGTCAGCATCTGTTATCCCTGTCAGAGAGACAGTTGAAATGTTTGAGTTACACCAGCGTCAGCAGATGCCCAGAGTTTAATATGTACTCAGTTAAAAATGAACAGCTGACCTAAGTGATAGATGTGACATTTTAGAGTGATTGAAAATACTCTTAGATATGTTAAGTTAAACTTGTAAGCACTAGAATCAGTGTATAATTTTACTTTATAAAATGAATAACATGCTGTTATTTTATTTCCTAAGGATTATATACTCTTAATATTATAACCACGAGATTCTTAGTAGCTAGGATGTTTTAAATTAATTGTTAAAAACTTTCATGTCTGCAGAATAACAAATATAGTTGTTCATTATAAAACATGGGTATAGTAATACCCTTTGAATAGTTTTATGAAGGAACTTTACTTTTGAGGTACATATTTTCAGTTTTTGATATTTAGGGCATGCACAGTTAAACTTGAATATGAAGTCTTGCCATTCTGTTTGTGGAAGATCAAAAAGAAGGGCTCTGCTTAAGTATTAAGCTTTGAGCTAATTTTTTTCTTTGAAAATACAGCATTTTAAAATCATATTTTTATAATTTTTAATAAACATACAATAACTTACGTGCTATCATATCTAATAGAGTCATTCTCAGTTTTTATAACCTGATAAAATGAAAATCATCTTTTGATAATTAACTATCTCGTCTTAACAGAAAATTAATTATAGTTGCTAATCTTATAGCCATTTCTATTCAACTTGTGACACAAAAATTTTTAAATATTATTATACTTTTTACATGTCTTGAAATAATACTTTTGAATAATACAAGTTGAAATAATACTTTTAGTAAGAAATGCTTAGAATATTAATATTTCTTTTTTTCTAAGTCTATCATAGTAGCTAAAATAGGTACTGCTTATAAATTATTAAAAGCTAATTATTTATAATTGTATAAAATGCAAAAGGTATTTTGATATCTCTAATATACTGTAAATAGTATGTTTATCATGTTTATAAAAATTGAGTTGTAATTGCATAGTACCATTAAAAGAAGGTTGTTCTATCAGTGTAAATTGGTTTCTTGACAATAGTGTTTTCATTTTGTGTGTCCCCTTTGGATAAAGCAAATTCAAGGATAATATAGATAATAAATTAATTTCTTTTAAATATTTGCCTGTCTGTTACCAATGTGCTCTGTTGACTTATAGCTGTGGCCCAGAATTTTGTCATTTTTCGTGCCTAAATCTTATGTTTTAATTTATTCTAAGTACAAACTTAGCATAAGGACCTGATAAACTTGAGGACAAGGACCACTTTTCTTTGAGAGCAGAATTTTACTTAAAAGGTAGTCTGTTAAAATTATGACTATGTCTATAGCTTTCAGAAAAGAAAACCTAAAACAACAAAACTTGCTTCAGAAATTCCTCTAATATTAAACTATAGATTTATCAAACTAGGAAGAATAGCTGTTAAAATGTAAATGAAATCAGCTTTTGTTATAACTTGTTTTTCTTAACAAATCAGTCACCCCTACTAATGAGATATATTTAAATTAAGATCAAATTGTGGAGACAGAAAGTAGGTCGTGTATCTCTTATTCTTTTGTGCTAGTAGTACTGTTTTTTGGTATTCAAATTTTAATCATTTGAGTACTTAATTTAAAAATGTAAAATTTAGTATGTTTTAAATGTAAAAGATTTAAAAGGAGTTTCATGATAATTTAAAATCTACGTCAGTAGAGCTTTTTTCTTCACAAAATATAAATCTTAGTGACATTTAGTTTTCATCTATAAGAAGTAGGTACATTTTTATGATGTTATTTCCAAAAGTCACCTCTCTGATTCTAGGTTAATTTACCATATGAAGGTCATTCACATAGAAAGAAGCAAGGGCTTCTTTTAGCTGCAGTTTAGTTCCCTCTTGGTGGTTTATTACCTACCAAAAATACATACTTCTTTACATTCCATAGCATTGTATGTTCATATGGGTACATAAAGAAGTATGTACTCTGAGTAGGTATTACTAAGCTCTTAGCTGTAAAAACATGAAATGCTTTATTTTCTCATTTGTTAGTAAAATGTTTAGCTTACTGATATAGAACAATGGTAGATCATTTGCAGAGACTATCAGAGACTAACCTTTATAAAAAATTTACCTGAAGCATTGCATTAGTGCCATTTACGGTTCCTTGTTGGTGGACTTACACTTCTAAATACTGACCATTTATGTGTTGAACTTTGTCCTGGTTTGGTTCCTTTTGCCAGAGATTCATAGAATCAGTGGAATTTTAGAGTGTATTTCAGAAATTGGTAAGATCAGCCTAGTGTTTCTTCATAGTCTTCAGAGCAAATTTCTTCTTACTTTGTAGTTTGCTTCTAGATCCTGCAAGTAGATAGTAGTTAAATTTGGTATAGATTCTTTTTACAAACTAGGTATCTTCCTAAAAACTTAATCAGTTACTCAATTAGTACTTCTTCTGATATTGACTCCAAAGATAAAAAAAAACAAGTAGGAAAACCATGTCTTTTTAGAGTGTGCGTGACTGAATTTTTAAAGATGATGAGTTTTTTGTTATTTTTTTTTAAAGGTCACAGATAAGGATTTATGATCATTTGAAAACTTGTTGTTTCTTTGTCTTCCTTAATTAATTACCTGAATTTTGCACTTTGGTGCTTCTTTTTGGGTTAAATACAAATCCCAGTCGATGTGTAAATACTTATTGGGTCGTCGGGAAAGCCATGACATATTTTTCTATGTTTTTCAATGCAAAAATGCATCATGACTTTCCTGATGACCCAATAACTTTGATGTTTTGTTTTTTTGATCCTTTAATTTTTTTTTTTAATATAAAGGATAACTACCAGAGCAGAGAACGTGTCCAAAGTCTTACTTAAAAGAACTGAAAGGTGTTAGAATTTGGGTTTTAGCTTGATCATTAAATGTGAAAAGAAATTATAGTTGGTGAGTTGCCTTTAATTTTTGAGGTAGTAAACGGTTAATTTAAAAGAAAACTGTAAGAAATTTTCAGATTTGGGAAAGGACAAAAAAAAGGCAGGGAAAGTAGAATATCTGCAGCTTGTGAGAAAAAGCTAGTGCAGCTCAGAGAGAACAAATCAGAATGTAGCAGGAGATGGCCCAGTACTATAGCAGTTTCAGCAATGCAGCATTATAATTTCACCTTGCACATTCTAATTTATATTTGTGGCCAACTAAGAGTAAGTATTAAAAAGTATTTTGTGTTCTGCCAAGTTTTTTGGTTGATTAAACCTTGAAATAGTTAACAGTTTTTAAAAGGTAGCATACTTTGGAAGCAGGGTGTGATTTGCTAAGGATGCAAAATCGTTATTTAATCTGAAACAACAAAGACTAAATCTTTAATCATGTAAATGACAGTGATGGATTTGTATATTTTTGAGATCAAGAGTTAATCTACCACGATATTTGAACAACATTCCTTTTTACACTACATAAGCTCTCTACTCGAACTGTGAAATTAGGCTATGTCCAGATAGAATTTAATTTAACAATAAAAACATATATTGAGTCAATAATAGGTAAGCATGCATAAAGCCATAAGCATCCTTAAAAGTACAGGCCTTGTGGTACTCTGTTACCTGTAAGTCTAGTGTCATTCAGCATTTGCAGCAGGAAGAGAGATAATGACCTAGAGAGTCACTTTAGCAGCAGCCATCTCATCTTGATTGTTCCTTCACTCTATCCACTGATTCAGCACTTCTTCTCATGAGCCAGTGAAGTAAGAGGGAAATACAGTGAACACAGAACTTCACCTTTTAAGATAAATTTGAAAAACAAATGAACAAACAAAAATAAATCAGCCATCTTTTCTCTCTCCCTTTTCATACCCTTAAAAAAAAAATACAGTAAAATTGAAGCAGCGTTGGCCATTTGATTTGGAATGTCATATCACCAGTATTGCACAGATATGAGTACCTTGTATCTGCTGTAAAGAAAGTTAAGTAACCAAGGAAGGTTGCTACAACGTCCCAGAAAATGAACCTTGCTTATTTCTCAGATGAAATGCTTCAGAAGAGGGGGAAAAAAGTTGCAGAGCAAGTTAATTTTATAATCTAAAAGAGACAAAAAGCCAAAAAACAAAACACTCCTCACTCCCTCCCAAGTAACTGTAAAAATTCACACTATTTTCCTTTGCCCACCAGAATACATTGGGTCTTCTGACTTCTCAGGAAATAGTCTGCGTCTTTCTTGCTGTGAGATTATTTTGGTTTTTAGTTTCCAGGATTAAATGGTAGATCTGTATTGAAGCTACCTTGTCATATCCAGAGGTGAAGTCTGCAAGCAAGGTCAGGACTTCCACATGGTCACTACAGAGGTTAACTTAAATTCTTCCCTCAGTGGCCACAGGCTAAACTGTTACAGCTTTATAGGCAGCTAAGCATTTGAAACATGCACTCCCAGGCAAACAGGCTCTCTTGTGCCTCTCTCTTCCCTGACCATATTTAGTCAACCATAGCAAAAAATAGTCTCTCAGCTGTCGATTGTCGATCCAAAAGCTGAGGAAGCCTCTATCTTGCTTTCTGCCTATTGATTGTTCATCCTGCAGTCCAAACACTGCTTTGCCATTTGTCCTGCCTTTTTTTTTTTTTTTTTTTAAAACACTGCCAAATAAAGCGGTCTCTCATGTTTCCACTTACATTTCCCAGATTTTCACTGAGCTTGCGCTGAGACTAGGAAAGCCTGATGCGGCTGTCACTATACTTAGAAGCACTGCAGAGAAAAAAGGAAAGACGAAAAATATTATCCTGGCTATAAGCAAGACAGTCTTTAGACATATGGAATAAGAGGAATATCTCTGCTGCCAAATTATATTTCATAACCCAAATTTTTTGTTGGTAAAATATATTATGGATAATATTTTACATAGCTAAAGTCCTGAAGGGATTTTATAGTGTTATCTTTAGAGCGAGTTGTTACTATACATGCTTTTTAAATGTAATGAATAATATTTGAATGGAAAATACATAGAATGGTAATTAGAACATGTATATTGAAGGTGGTGAGAGATCATTAAGGAAGAAGAGAGTAGTGTATATAAATGAAATCCTGTTTGAAATGCTACTTAAAACTTTTAATTCATTGTCAATTTTAGTTAATTTTTTTGCAGCGTTTATGTGAAAAATGGCCTGGAATGCTTTTGAGTAATTGTGGACTTTTATATTGAAGCTCAATATACATATATAACTATTAAAATGCATTTTATTATTAAATTCTATTTCATTTTCAGATGTTAAGTGGTTTTTTTTCTCCCTTCTACATCACCATTTCTCATTAATTTTTTGAAGTAGCATTTAGGCATGATCCTTTCACACTTCATCACAGACTAAAATAGCCATTAACCTATTGGTTAATATAACTTTGGCACATAGTGTATGTCTCAAAGGAAAAATGCTCTTGTTCTAAATTTTAATAGCATACGCACAGTAAATTTTAACATTGAAATTTATTTTTTTAACGAAGGAGAAAAAAATGTAACGTCAAATCCAGGAAACCTGTGGAGATAAAATTTAAGATCTTACAAACCTAAAAATGTCCAAGAGAAACCACTATACCTTGTTCTTAATTCAAATATATTCTCTTAAGTATTGATTCAGTTAAGAATCAAGAAAAACCATTATCAGTTTTGTAAGCTCATTCTACAGGGGAAGCTTGTCCTGGACACACATGTTTTTGTCTAGCTTTTACTACCAGAGCAGTTTAATTATTTTTGATGGCTGTTTTAAAACAGTGATATAAAGAATGCTTCTGTAGATATTTGGCAATTTAACCATTTTGTAGCAGTAAAAGGTTTTTTTCCCCTCTTTTTTTCTCAGCAAACACTTATATAATGTACTAAATGTCAGGTACTCTTCTAAACTCCTATTACTTTTCATAACAACCCTATGAGATAGGATTTGTGTTTCTTCTCACATTTTATAGATGAAGAAACTGAGGCATAAAACCTGCTCAAATCACCAGCCATTCAGTTTGCTAGTGCCAGAATGTGCTCTTCACCACTATGCCATGCTGCTGCTTTGCTTTGTAATCATGAAATCAGGGAAATACCAGTCTTTGGGACTGGAGCATACACCAAAAATATAGTATGCTGCTAATATCCTTGCCTCAGTGTATTCAGAAAGATGATTGATTATCCATTTGATTGTTTCTTCATTCGTTCTATTCAATAAAATTTTGAGCTCCTCATGCTAGGCATACAAAGGGGATAAGATAAGTAAAATAGGTTCCCTGCTTACCACATAGAATGAGAAATAAGGACTGACTGGTCATTCAAGTGATAATTTTAGTTGTCTTTAGTTTAAGAATGGTTGAGTACTCAACCTATACAACTCATCTGCAGCTTGTATTGTCATTGCTTATCTCTCTTTCTCATTTTGAACTAAATTCTACTACATTACCAAATTCCTAGTTAATTAAATTAAGCTAAATTAATGAACCTTTTAATTATAGTATATGTCAAAAAAGAGTCTGTGAGAAAAAATTAAATCACCCCAAAACAGAATTAGAAAACATTTAAGTAATGCCTATTCAATTGTAGTTCTTAAAAAACATTCATATTCATTTATTAAAGTGATTACCATGGATGGCATTTTGGTATACGAGTATAACCCTCCTAGACTTCTTGTCTGCATCCATTGAGATAGGGGTGTTAACAAAAAATATGTCCAGACTTTTACATGCTAACCAACTTTTAGCATGCCCCAAAGGACTTCTGCTTGGGATTGATCAACTTTCTTAATAGGCTCCTTTGTGGATTTTGGACTAACATGCTTTAACTATTATTTGAGGCATTATTCATTAACTTAGCAAGAATTTATTGAACACCTACCGTATTTCCCCATATATAAGACGCTCCCATGTATAAGACACACCTTAATATGAGGGCCCGAAATTTGAAAAAAATCTATTACATAAAGTTATTGAACTCAAGTTTTATTCATCATAAAATTCATTCAACTCATCACTGTCAAATGCAAGTAAAAAAACAAAACAAAACTACAACCACTGTATAAGACGCACCCAGTTTTTAGACCCCAAATTTTTTGAAAAAGGGTGTGCCTTATACATGGGGAAATACGGTAATATGTGCTACAGTGCTATTCTAATGTCTTTTTACATTAAGTAATACTAATCTATAAGGTCTCCACAGTTTAGCTACTATGATTTGCTTGGGGAAATGTTGCTTATCTCTGAAGATAGATTGCAGAGCATGGTAGACCCTAAAAATGGACCCAGTGGCATTTGACTATTACATACCAGTGCAGACAGCTGCTTGTCCCCTCTACTTCTTAGAACTTATTTGTTCATCATTCAGCAAACGTTTGAGTATTACCATGTGCCAGGGATTATGCTAGGCTCCACTATTAGTTGTTCCGGAACTTAATGCTTCTTTGGCAGTATTCACAAATGCCTGCTTAACTGGCAGTAAGATCTTATCTTTAAACCATCCATGTCCCTAACCTCTTGGAAAACAACCAGATGGAGAAATAAAGAAGAGTGTTTGAACATTAGGGAAAATATCTCAATATCTCATGTACTATACTCCACAGGTGAGAGTGTATTGGCTTAATAAAACTATTGACTTATTGAACTGGTACCACTCTTATCCCAACAACTCTGTGGGCCTCAATGCTTGCAGCATAACACCAGTCTTCTCTTAATTAACTAAAGTGCTGCAGGGAACAGCCTGCAACTGGATCTTCATGATTATATTGTGATATAATATATGATATTCTACCCCATGGAAAGAAAGGAGACAAGCTGCTCAGAGCTGCTTTCGATGTGAGGGTGTTGGGGACCAGGGACTGTTCTGTTTAACTTCCCTTTAGCTCACCTTACAGGCTGGGCCCAAAGATGGGCTTTTTTGTTGAAGCCTTGTATTAATTTGTTTTTGTTTGTTTGGTTTTTGCAAGGATGGGTGAGATGAGGGTCAGGAATTAACATTAGTTAGTGACTTTCTAACTAAGATAAGAGGGTTATTGGTTTTTGTTAAAGTTAATGTATCCCAAATCTCCAGTGTAGAAGAATTCCAAATAATTTATGTAGATATTCCACCTTCAAGGAAATGGAGCATAACTTTCTACTCCTTAAGTGTAGATTGCATGTAGTGACTTCCTTCCAAAGAGTGTATGTATAGTATAGTATTCTGTAGTATAGAAGGGGGGGGGGGGAGAGTAACTTTACAGTGGAGAAACTTGACAAATGCTAGATCAAGGTGAACATCGACAGTGATAAGTCACGTTGATATTATGCACCCTTGATATTGATGTGATGTGATGAAATGATACCTTTGTGACCTTCCTCCAAAAATTTAAAACCCCAGTGTAAGTCATGGGGAAAACCTTAGAGAAATTTCATCTGAAGGACATGCTACAAAATACCTGATTAATACTCTGAACACTGTCAAAGTCATCAAAAAACAAGGAAAGTATAAGAAACTGTCACAGCCAAAGGGAATCTAAGGAGACATGACAACTACATGTAGTGTGGTATTCTGGAGCAGAAAAAGAACAGTAAAAACTAAGGAAAGGAAATCTAAATGCAGTATGGACTTCAGTTAATAATAGTCAATATTGGTTCATTAATTATAGCAAATGTACCATAGCTAATGTAAAATGTTAACAATGAGGCCATCTCTGTAGTACTGTCTTAACAATTTTCTGTCACTACAATGGTTCTAAAATAAAAAGTTTATTTAAAAACAGCAACAACAAGAATTAATGTGCCCACTCCTGGCTAGTTGACAGATGGCTTTTGCATTAATTTTTCTTTTTTTTTTAAAGATTTTATTGGGGAATTGGGGAAGGGGAACAGACAAGTTGCTGTCCTTTTGTTCTTCAGTCTAGTTGTGGAGGACATCACTTCACTGGCCCATGTGGGTATTGTGATCATTGCGCTCTTCCCGGCTGAGGCAGTCAGTCACCAGCCATTGGACGGCTGCTCAAGTCGGCTGCTGCCCGCTCACACTGGCTGCCGGCCACCCACGATAGCTTACGGCAGCCCACTGCAGCCTATGCCGTCACTGGCGACTCATGGCAGCCCAGCTCCAGGTCGAGCTGTTGTTCACCATCTTAGCTGTAGAGGGCACAGTGTCACTGGCCCATGTGGGATCCGAACCGGTGGCCCTGCTGCTCAGAGCTCACACTCCCAAGCCAACTCTTAACCAACAAGCCACCTGGCCGGCCCTTTTGCATTAATTTTGATTTGAAGTTACCTGCAGTGTTTCTGCACAACTTATACCAGTTAATCAGGAGTTGATTTTGCTATAATTGAGTTATCAAGAAAATTTTAAACTTAGTCTCATATTCTTTTAAAAGTATATTAAGGCAAGAAAGTATATTTTAGAAAAATTTTTATCAAGACCAGTCTTAAAAAGATTTAGTTATTTTAAAGGAAATCTTTTTTATTTGAATGCTGGTAATTTTGAATTTGTGAAAATTGTGAAATGGCCAGATTTGTGTGGAAGTGGTATAGAGGATAGATTTCAGAAGGGGGCTGTTATAAATGTTTTGAGGAAAAGTAGTGAAAGCCTATCTACATAATACTGGGGTCTGTGGGAAATAATTGTCATAGTTTTAAAAGCAAAAATCAATAGGACAAATTGAATGTGGGACTAAGAAGGGAGGAAAAGTTTTAGAATGATTCCCAGGTTTCTGACTTGGGTGGCTGGTTAAATGGTAATGAGAGTAACCGAATTTAAGACACAGGAGAAACACTGGGAGGAAAAAAGGGGAATTTGAACTATGTAGGTTAAAGGTCTATAATCTTAGAGTGGTCATAACTTGATTATATTGAAGAGTTTTAGACTGTACTAAAACACTTTACCTACATTATCTCGTTTAATTCTTACAGCAACCTTATGATATTTTATAGAGATTCCTGTGGAAGTTTTGGTATAAGATAATGAATCATGATCATTTGTTGCAGTTAGATATATGAAGACAGAGATGTAATGGGTAAGAGTTTGTAGTTGGGGGCTTCACAATGCCAGGGTATAGACCTCAGCTTTATAGGCCCCAGAAGTAGATTTGAGATGACTATTATTAATTAACTTGTAAGACATTGATGTATAAGTCAGAATGCAAAGTTATTATTTACAGAATGAAATATTATTGCTAAGTGGATTATAGTACACCAGCTGATGAGTAGATTTTTTTCCCTGCTGTGGGAAAAAAGAAATCTACGAAAAGCTAAATTAAAATTAGAAATTGATTGGTGAGCAAGACACTTGGTTGGATGATCTTAATGGACAGTGTCATCAGCCTCCGATAACTTCCATATGATGACATATTAAAAACTGATAGCATTCTACTGGAGAACAAATTAGAACACTGGGGTTACTTGTCCGGGAACTTTTTCTGTGGATAATGCTGGTGATACACTGACAAATTATTTTTCTCGATCTTTCTCCAGGCTTCATACAAACCATTTCTTCACTTTTTTTAACCAATCATCATTTTCTAGAAAAAGATATAATTTTCATCTTTTTTATTGTGATTCCATCCCAGTGATTATTTTCTTTTAAAAATTTTTATTTTTATCTTCATTGGACTTCTGGATATTGCCTTCTACAAATCTTCAGTTATCTATGTTTTATTTACTTAATTAACTGTTGTCTGATGTAGTCACCTCATTTGCCAACATAACGCTTTTTATGGGAAATCAGAAATTACCATTTCTCTTTAAAATACCTTGCTAGTATTTTAGTAATTTATTTAATCAGTTTTAAATGAGGCATTTGGATTAATTAATGCCAAATTTGTTTCAATTTTTATTTTTATATATTTCTTAATCTCAGGATTGTGAGAGGAACAAAGGTAGTTTCATATGGTTATTCTATAGTATAATTTACAACACTTATGTAAATGGGACTAATTAACTGAATAGATTCTGAAACTTGCTTCCTAAAAATGTGAATTTTGCATTTTAATATTAGAATTTAATCTATTTTATAGAATGTGATCTAGAAGGGACTAGGATTGCTTTTTTTCTTCCAGCAGTAGCCTGGAATTACTACATTACCTTTGTTCTGATAGTTCAGTTATACATATTGTACTAAGGGAGGAAAAAGTAAAAAGACACGAATTAACGGGAGAGCAGAGAGGCAGTAGGCTCTCAAGAATTCAAATATGTTTGTGTTTAAATGCCTTAGTAATTTTCTGAGCCATTGGCTTTTCTTTTGAGGGACCTCAGCTTTCCCTCACTTGTTCACTTATGAAATGCAAGATCAGAAGAATATGCATGTGATGGCTGCATCTCAGCAGACAGCTTATGCTCTGAGGAGGAATCGCTCCTCTTTCCCATACCTGCCTTTGAGCTATTGGTGGTGTAATATGGGAATGTTCTTCTGAAACTGGAATGGGAAATGGTGGTAAACATGGTTCTATAAGAACCAACTTCTCAGGAATATCTCTATTTAGTAATGTGAGTTTTTAAAAACTTGATGAAATTAGCATGAACCACACTTTATAATTTAATATGTATTGTAACATTTATATATCTTGGATACAAGGAGTAAAGTTGAAATGAAAAAGATTTTAATATAGTAAACCCAGTGTTTTAACTTAAACATTTTTATAATCAAACTAATGTATATTTATGCATAATACATATTTAAGTCAGATACTACCACAAAGCTTATAATGAAAGAGAACTGTCTTCTGCTTTATCCCTCTTCATCTCTTTGTTCCCCCACCACCAAATAACTTACAACTTAACCATGCAGTTTCTTAATTTATCAGTTGTAGACATTATTTACTGATTTTGTGTCATGGAAAATGAAGATTTAAAACTGAGCATCTTCTATTATCATTTTTCTCAACATAGTTATATCAATTTTTCTTTAATATGTTTACATTATTTTTAATAAAACATTTTTTCAGATGATTTCATACTTGGCATCTTTAAAACTCTCCAAAAATCATAAAACACCTATAAATTCTATTTTTCACATGGTCAGATGTATAAGGTAATATGTAATGTATGGCATTAGTGTCATGATTATGTCAAATCCAGACTTTCAGTAGTATAATGTACCAGTACTTTCCCCACTAAGAATTTGAGTCAGGGGCCGGCCGAGTGGCTCAGTTGGTTAAGAACGCATGCTCTGAGTAACAGGGTCCCTGGTTTGATTCCCACATGG
>NW_017731559.1:1396582-1399366 GCF_001890085.2 Hipposideros armiger
TTCATGATAATCTGCCAGTTACATAAAATTTGTCCTGATTATCACTATTCTTTCTACTTTGGTATTGTTACCTGGTTGTTCTTTGTTAATGCTTTTATTAATATGTACCATTCATATTGAGCCTAAGAGATTCCACAAAGCCAAAATTGTGTCCTTCTTAGGATATATTTCTTAACCCTTTGTTTTTTTCCCCTTATAATGTTTCCACTTTGTAGCACTCCCATTCTGTTTTGATTCTATTCTCCAATTATTGATAGTTTGTTTACCTCTTAAAATATCAAAAGGCTATACATCTGAGATTTAGAAATTTGAATTTTTGTTCGTCTCTAAGAATACTTTTCTTTGTTTTTTCAAGATTTTTTCATTGGGGAATTGGGGGAGGGGAACAGTATTGGGAAATTGGGGAAGGGGAGCAGCTAAGTTGTTGTTCTTCAGTCTTCTTTGTGGAGGGCTTCAGTTGCCATCTAGCTTGCCCGTCGGCAGCTCACAGCCACTAAGCTCAAAGTGCTGTGTTCAATCTTAGTTGCAGGGGGGCGTAGCCACCATCCTATGCAGGAGTCGAACCCAGCAGCCTTGTTGTTAAGTGTGCACGTCCATATCCACTGAGCCATCTGGGCGGTAGCCCAGCTCAAGGTGCCAAGTTCAGTCTTAGTTGTGGGTGGGCGTAGCCCTCCTCTGAACAGGTAATCTTGTTTTTATCCCAGCTGTGCCATCCTGCTACCTGTTGGCAGCTCAGCGACAGCTCAGTTCAGGTGCAGTGTCACTGGCCCATGTGGGAATTGAACCGGCCGCCCTGTTATTCAGAGCTTGCGCACTTAAGCCAACTCTTAACCAACTGAGCCACTCAGCTGGCCCAAAGCATACTTTCTTTTAAAGAGGAATATTTTCATTTGGTTTCAAAAGTTTTTTTAAATATGTTTTGCCAAAAAATTATTTAATTAAATATCAAATTATATAAATATCAAAATAACATAAATTTGACTTTCAGTGCAATGCGTGTTTTACTATCTAAGTTACCGAGACCATGGATCGTGGATGAGAAGAAAGATGATGGTTATACTGCCTTGCATCTGGCTGCCCTTAATAATCATGTGGAAGTGGCTGAACTGTTGGTACATCAGGTAGGAAAAGCAGTTCAATAATTTTGGACCATTGCCATTCTTCTCTTTATTACTTCATCAACTACCTACTTAGTATGATACAGTAAAATCCCATGATGATGCAAATTAAAATATAGTGCATATTCAGCCTTCTGACTAACGGTTGGTTCTTAAATGGTGGGGGAATGTGTGTGTGTGTGTATGAGAGTGCGCACGTGCACACACAAACATACACACATGTATCCCTCATGTTCAGTATTCCCTCTGCACAGTCTTCCTGGATTGGTCCAGTGAAATGAGNAAACACCTATAAATTCTATTTTTCACATGGTCAGATGTATAAGGTAATATGTAATGTATGGCATTAGTGTCATGATTATGTCAAATCCAGACTTTCAGTAGTATAATGTACCAGTACTTTCCCCACTAAGAATTTGAGTCAGGGGCCGGCCGAGTGGCTCAGTTGGTTAAGAACGCATGCTCTGAGTAACAGGGTCCCTGGTTTGATTCCCACATGGGCCAGCGAGCTGTGCCCAAGCTGAGCTGCTGCTGAGCTGCCAACAGGTGGCAGGATGGCTCAGCTGGTGAGAGCACGTACTCCTAACAACAAGGTTGCCAGTTCAACTCCCGCATAGGATGGTGGGCTACACCCACCTGCAACTAAGATTGAACAGAGCACCTTGAACTGAGCTGCTGATGGGCGGCTGGATGGCACAGTGGTTAGAGTGTGCGTTCTTAGTAACAAAGTTTTCGGCATGGGATGGTGGGTTACACCCACCCGCAACTAAGATTGAACTCGGCATCTTGAGCAGAGCGGCCACATGCCGCCAGTAGGCAGCTGGATGGTGACTGGACTTGGAGCTGAGCTAGCTGCGCCCTCCACAACTAAGATTGAAGGACAACAACTTGGCTGTTCCCCTTCCCCCAATTCCCCAACACTGTTCCCCTTCCTCAATTCCCCAATAAAATCTTAAATTAAAAAAAAAAATTTGAGTCTAAGTCTACATACTATCTAGTATTTTGTTTTAATCCACTATATAAAGGGGATTAGAATCTTTATAATTATTGAAAGTGAACTAAAGGAGGAAACCTTAGCTTTGTTATGAGGTCCGTGAATGCGATTGAGAGAGAGGTTGGTAGAGTCTCAAAATTGTAGGTTAAGATTTTTATGTGCATTTCCTTTGGGGAGAGTACATAGCTTTCCATAGATTTCCAAAGAAGTCTGTCACCCTTAAATAATGATTGTGACTTCAGTAAAAAGCACTGAAGGGTGTGTTTAAGCTGTGATTCTTGGTATACTTTGGATCATAAACCTGTTTAAAAATTTGATAAAAACTATAAACTTCCAAATTTGAGTACAATTTTAGAAGTTCTTGGATCCTCCAAGGCCTGTTCTCAGACTTAGCGGACTTCTACGTGGGATTCATAGACCACTGCCATTAAGGAAACATGTTTTGGGCCATGTCTCATTATTGTAGAGACTTACAGTTTCATTTACACATATTCTCATTGTGCATTTTTAGACTGTTTCTCTGTGTGTTCATAATATTTCTCTATTGCAAATTTCTCTCATATATATCACCTTAGGAAAAGCTATTTCAATGTGTATCTTACTATTCTCTCCCTTTTATACTGTATTGGAACAATTTTAAAAGCTTTTGTTTTCTGTGTTTATTGCCTTTTT
>NW_017731559.1:1403286-1406525 GCF_001890085.2 Hipposideros armiger
AGGACAACAACTTGACTTGAAGCTGATGAGTCCTGGAAAAACAAAATGTTCCACTTCCCCAATTCCCCAACACTGTTCCACTCCCCAATTTCCCAATAAAAAATCTTAAAAAAAACAAACAAAAAAACAAACCAGACACTCCCATCTTCTAGAATATGTCATAGCATTTCTAGAGTTTCAGCTCTACTGATGCTCCAAGCAGGGCACATTTGGGTATCAGAGTTGTAATCAGAGGGCATGAATGGTTCAAAGACATAAAAAGAATGGTAAAGTTTATCTTTTGAACCTGTAGCCCGTTTCTCAATTTCATTTATTTTTTATTTTGCCAAGGCAGTTTTACATGTTACTTTTTAAAATCTTCATATTGACCCTGTGATACAGTAGGTTGTGCTATTACTATTTTTGGAGCTGAGGAAATTGACATAAAATGGTATAATGCTTGCTTAAGTTCACAAAGCCCGTAAATGACAGTGCTTGAACCTAGGTCCCCTGGCACCAAGTTCAGTGCTTTTGCTTCTCAGTCCCTTTCTTCTATCCTTGGCTTCAGTTCTTACATAGTCTTTTAGCTATCCTAGGACTGTGGTGGGACATTCTGCTCTTTCTTTAATAAATACAGTATTTCTGTGTACTAATTAGGCATTGTCTTCTCACCCTCAAAGTTCTTTTTCACTAAAGGAGGAAGAGCTCAATTATGTAGCAAGAGGAAGTGACCTTGGTAGATCATTAAAGTAAATCTAAATCCACTCATTAGTACAACTTTCCAGGAAATATTTACAGTTAAAAGGAGCCGATTATCTCCATTGCTCTTTAATAGAGATAGAAAGGGAGCTGTTTGATTCTGTAGTGTCTTTTGTCTTTCAGCTGTTTTTAGATGAAGTTACCATAATAAAATTAATTTTAAACTTGCTGTTCTAACTTGCTGCTCTACTTCAGAAAGTTTGCTGCCCTGTTTAATTCTCCCTATGTTACCCGCAGCTGTTAACCATATGAAAACAATGTCCCAGCAGCTAGAGGAGAGGAAAATGGTCAGCAGTATCCAGTGTTACTTCTCACAAAGACTTAACAGTTCTAGTGTTTTTCACTGTTGTCAAATTTTAACTGTGTAAACTTTGTTCTTCTTCAGGGTAATGCAAACCTGGATATCCAGAATGTGAACCAACAGACAGCCCTACACCTTGCTGTTGAACGACAGCACACCCAGATTGTGAGGGTAAAGTGTTTACTAACATGAATCTTGGTTTACAGTTGTATTTTAACCAGACAGATTTCTAGAATGTTTTGAAATTTGAAATAATGCATTGTTATATTACTTCAAAGGCATAGTTAGATGTAAAAATCATGATTTTAGGCTAATATTTTATATCAATTTAATTTGAAATAATGCATTGTTATATTACTTCAAAGGCATAGTTAGATGTAAAAATCATGATTTTACGCTAATATTTTATTATATCAATTTAATTTATAGTAGGGAATATCTTAAAACTCCGATGTTTAAAGTCTTTATAATTTTGTTGCCAGATTTGTGAATTCCCAGAATCTTAAATCAGAGAATTTCAGAATAATATATAAATTAGTTTTCTAAAAGTACATTCCCTCTTAATTTATAAAATTGAGACTGAATTACAATATAATTGAAAGCTTTGGCTGGACATTTGCTGCACAGATTCCAAAAAAGCTGAAATAATATATTTTTATTTTACTAATCCTGGTGATTCCAGAGAAAATATTTGAAAGATTATTGAAAATGTTTTGGTAGAGCAGTGATTCTTAAAGTTTAGAGGCTGAACTAGCAGCATCAGCATCACCTGAGACTTTAGTAGAAAAGTAAATTCTTGGGCTCCACTCAGATATCCAAATTATAACCTCCAAGGATGGGAACCAGCAATCTGTGGTTTAACAAGTCCTCCAGGAAATTCTGATGCACATTCAAATTTGAGAACCATTGCTCTAGAGTGATATTCTATGTTCACCTTTTAGGAACAAAGTAAAAACAAACAAACAAAAAAACAAAAACATGTATTGGGTCATTGGGAAAGTTATGACGCATTTTTGCATTAAAAAACGTAGAAAAATACGTCATGACTTTCCCGACGACCCAATAGTTTGCCAAGACAGGTAAGAAGACCATATGCTTGAGATTGGTTTCTGTGTATGGTGTTTTTCGAAAACTGATAGCATTTGTAAAAAGGATTAAGAAAATTGTTTAAGTACCATAAGCAAAACCTAAATAAAGTTATGTTTACTACTTAAAATATCTATTAAAATATAACAATTAATGCATTTTATGTACGAGGTTATAGTTTAGCAGACACTTCACATTTATTGTTAAAATTCCTCTTGCTAAAATTTCTTCATTTATCTGTGATATTTGGACTCTCTTTATGACCATACATTTGTAGAAAATTAACCAAAGAGAATGGAACAAATAATAACTTTTGAGTGTGTTTAAATAATAGAAGAATTATGAACATATGATTTGGTCCTATTGGAAGGCCTATCCCACCTCACGTATTTGAAATTAAAAGGAGAAAAGCAATGTCTTAAATTTCCCCCCGTTATCTTGATGTTAGAGTAGGTGAATTAAGCAACATATTGGTCCTCATTATTTGTTTTTTCTTTAATTCAATATATTTGAACAACCAGAAGTCATCACTATTTGTAAGGAGCCACAGGGGTATAGAGTAGCAGCAAGCAAATACATAAAAATTATTGGCTTTAGTGGCAGCCCCTTCAGGTAGGTCGAGGGCTCTCTCACTGTTACTTTAGATATGTTGTAATTTCTTGCAGGCAGGAATACTTTAGCAAAATGAGATGTCTTTCTCTTTTAGCTTTTGGTCCGTGCAGGTGCCAAATTAGATATTCAGGATAAAGACGGGGATACTCCTTTGCACGAAGCTCTGAGGCATCACACCTTGTCTCAGCTACGTCAGCTCCAAGATATGCAAGATGTTGGGAAGGTCGATGCTGCCTGGGAGCCATCCAAAAACACAGTAAGTAAAGATAATCTTTAATTCAGTACAAGTGATAGTCATTTTCCTAATGACTACTGATAGCAAACTTCAGTTAAAGCAAGGTCTTATGTTTATGGCTGATTTAACCTGTATCTGATAAAATATTTTATTAGAACTACATATTTAGAAATTTGATTTATGAACTAAATACTAGTAAATAAATAGTACTAATTATATTGTTTCACATTCTTAACAAAAGTCGTTTGGTTCTTTTTTAATTTTAGC
>NW_017731559.1:1407530-1408956 GCF_001890085.2 Hipposideros armiger
TGTGTGTGTGTATATATATATATATATAGTTTGAGATATGGATCAAAGTTCATACTTTTTGCTTGTGAATATCCAGTTATTCCAGGACAATTTGTTGAAAAGACTGTCTTTTTCTACTGAATCACCTGTTGTACCTTTATTCAAAATCAATTAGCCATATATGTGAAGCCTTTCTGGATTCCATAATTCTGTTCTATTGACCTATGTCTTTAGCTATTGATCTATGTCTTTAGCTATGTGATTCCAACCCACTGTCTTGATTACTGTAGCATTATAATAAACGTTGAAGTCAGGTAGTATAAGTCCTCCAACTTTCTTCTTTTCCAAAGTTTTTTTACTATTCCAAGTCCATGTGAATTTTAGAATCATTTTTAAAAATGTAAAGGGGTTCTGAGACCAGGGTGCTTGAGAATTGCTGCCTTTCTATATGACCATGGGTAAATCTCTAACTCCTATGTGCATCAGTTTTCTCATTTTAAAATGAGGGGAAGGGAGTAACTACTTCCATAAGGTTGTAAAGATTAAATGAATTAATTCATGGAAAGTGCCTTAAAATAGTTCTTGGTCCATTGTAGATGCTTCATAAGTGTTAATAATTATTATGACTGTTTTCAGATAAGATGTTTGAATCAATAGCTCTGATGATATCAGAACCTGCTTTGTTTTATTCTCCATTTTTTGGCTCAACTCCTAGGTAGTGGCGTTTATCTCACTTGTCTCAACCTTTACTGTTTCAAATTGGTTGCTAGCAGTTCCAGAACCAAACTTAGTAGAAAAGAAAGTATACTGTTTTTTTTACTATCTCAGAAGTCCTGTTCTTGAGTTTTATTAGCCTTAATTGATCTGATTTGGGTTATGTGTCTTCCTGAACTAATCACACAAGATAGGTCGATATGTGACTGGTTTGAGCCATCTTTGGTCTACCTCCAAAACTGTAGAGTGGGTCAGTCCTCAAACTATATGCCTGAGAAAACTCGGATTAGTGGGTAAGGGGGTATGGATGTTAGGACTGCAACTCATATATGTCCACCATATCTGTATAATCTAAGTTCTTCCCAGACATGTATTTTTATATATAACACACACATTTATATATGCATACATACACATACATTCACTCCCCCCCACACACAAACACACACACATATAGATATTTGATAACAGATTCCTAAAGGGAAAATAATGACTTTTCATTTGCTTTCAGTTAATAATGGGACTTGGCACTCAGGGGGCAGAGAAGAAGAGTGCAGCGTCGATTGCCTGTTTCTTGGCTGCTAATGGTGCTGACCTTAGCGTTCGAAATAAGAAGGGTCAGTCCCCACTTGATCTCTGTCCTGATCCAAGTCTCTGCAAAGCACTGGCAAAGTGTCATAAAGAAAAAGTCAGGTTTGTATTATTTATTTTCATAAAACTTAATATTCCATAC
>NW_017731559.1:1411256-1415350 GCF_001890085.2 Hipposideros armiger
AAAATTTCACAGATGGTGCTACTCATTTTGTATTGTGTCCCACCAGGAGGGAAGTAAAGTCTGATCATCCTGCAATTAGTGATGACCAAATTCTGTATCCTCTCTGAACTTGCTGTCTTGTCTGACTCCTTTTTGCTTTTTTAGAAGTAGTAGTCTTTTCTGGGTTTCTGGTTTCATTCTTTTTCCATGTAACTTAGTGCTTTATCATAACTGTACTGTCTTACTCATTTTGGTTTACTGAAATAATTTATTTTCTTTTTAGTTTTTCCGTGTGTGTGTGTGTGTGTGTGTGTGTGTGTGTGTGTGTGTGTGTGTGGTGTGGTGTGGTGTGGTGTGGTGTGGTGTGGTGTGTGTGGTGTGTGTGTGTGTGTGAAGTGAAATTTAAGTCTCCTAAAAATGATTTCTCTCAAGGTGAAAGGCTTAAACCAAAAGACATGTTGGTTTTCTTTGGTTTTGTTTATAAAGTTTATACTCTTTTTCCATTCTATTCTTTTTGTTTTTCTCTTGACATTTCCTAAGCGTTCATTAGCCTTTATTAATTAGAAAGCAGCTGGCACTAATTCTCATAATAAATTAGCTGACAGTGACTTAAAAGGTGTTATCTTACCAGTGCTTCTCACATTTTCATATGGAACCTTCCAAGACTAGATGTTTTTTATGACCCAAATGAGTCTATCTTTGGTAAAATTTTTGGCACAGGAAAAAGAACAAGGAAGCTGTTTTCGGCTAGATATTGGAGTGCATGTGTAGTTGCTTAATCTATTGGTAAAGGTGAGGAAGATGACCTAACAGCACTTATTGTATGCCAGCCACTGTGTGGCATTTTGTATGGATTAAATCTGTGTCAACCTTGCTTAATAAATTAATGTGGGTTATTCTACTTGGTATTTATAATTTGCTTTAGTTACCTGCTTTCAAAGTAACTGGGAAAGAATCTGAAAGAATAAAAACTTAAGCCATTCTCTTGTTTTTATATTGGTGTGTATTTTCTCATGTTCTACTAGAGATTTTTTCTTATATTAAGTCCTGTTTCAACAAACCTTTATTGAGCACTTTTTTTGTAGTTGAGACAGACATGTATATAATTTCCTGCTAAAAATTTGTACGCTCTTGGCAAACTGTGACTTAGATTAAAAGGTACTCTGCCATATAGAATGTAGTAGGTGCTTTAATACTGTAGAGTTCAGAGCCCCAGGTGAGTCTCAAATATGGAATAACAACCCTTATTGTCCTCTGTATTTACAGTTGGAAAAACTAAAGCTCAAAGAAGTACACTAACAGTTGGATCTTAAGGCAGTTCTCTTGATTCTGAAGTCCCTGTTTTTTCTACTGTGTTACAATACACAGACAATACGAAAAACTGTCTGAGAGGGAGAGCTGATGAAACAGGGAGGTGAATGGGAAGGAATATGCTGTCATCCCTTTTTAGACCAGTTCTGAATTCCAAAAATTAGTAAGCTTTCAATTTGTTTTTTAAATTATGGAATTTTCAAACCTGTAGAAAGTACAAAAATGAACATACCAGGTACCAAACAGATTTTCCAGGTTGGTGGAGAGCCTCTGAAAATAAAGAAATAGTGACCCCAAGTGGTTAAAGGATAATGAACATCTTCACTGAAGATGAAACAAATTATAAAACTAGTGTTTGAAAGAAGGGAGAATAAACAAGCATGGTCTCTTTAGCAATTAAAGAAATACAAATTTTAAAATTATGAATTATTAATCATTTTTGTCAAATTAACAAAACTAAATTTNAATAATTCAAAAGTTAAACTACCTTTTCTCTTCCATTTTAAGCTTTTATTATTAAAATTAATTGTCTTAGAAGTATTGTTAATTACGATAAATTCTTTTTCATCTAAAATCCAAATGACAGTTCTTAAGCCAATACCACGCTATCTTAGTTATTGTTGCTTTATAGTAAGTCTTCATATCAGTTAGAGTAAGTCCTCCAACTTTGTTTTTCTTTTTCAGAATTGCTTTAATATTCTAGAACTTTTGAATGTCCATACATATTTTATAATCAGATTATTAGTTTCTATTAAAAAGTCTTTTTAGAGTTTGAGTGCTCTTGCACATATTAGATTTATCTTTAAGTAATTTTTTTGATGCTATTGTAAATTATATATAAAATTCCAATTTCTAATTGTATACTGTTAGTATATAAAAATACAATTATTTTTTTGTACATTGACTGAATATCCTGTGACGTTGCTTAAATTACCATTGGTCATTAGGGAAACAGAAATTACAATCACATTGAGGTACTACTAATCACCACCTACCATGACTAAATTTAAAAAGGCCAGAAAGACCCAAGTGTTTATTAGGATGTGGCACAATTAGGATACACAATTAGAAAAACACTGCTGGTGTTTTTCAAAACAGCCATTTTGAAAAACAATTTGGCAGTTTCTATAAAGTTAAACATGTATTCACTATATAACCCACAATCTCACTTGTCGGTGTTTACCCGAGAGAACTGAGGACACATTTCCATGCAAATACTCGTACTAAATATTTGTAGCTATTTATTTGTAATAACCCCAAACTGGAAGCAAGCCAAATGTTCATCAACTAGTGCCTGGATAAACAAATTATAGCACATCTATACAGTGAATACTTTGGAAAATCTAAATGATAGAAACATTGGGGAAACTTAAAAAGGAAACCCTTCACTTTCTGCATTTATGTGAGAACAGACATGATAAGAAAACAAGCTGAAATTAGGTACTTCATGATCTCGCTCAAAGAAACATAAATAATAAAAATAAACCAGGGGCCGGCTGAGTGGCTCAGTTGGTTAGCAGCGCGAGCTCTGAGCAACAGGGTCGCCGGTTTGATTCCCACATGGGATGATGGACTACGCCCCCTGCAACTAGATTGAAGGTGGTGTCTGAATTTGGAGCTGAGCTTGTGCCCGCCACAACTAAGATTGAAGGACAACAACTTGACTTGAAGCTGATGAGTCCTGGAAAAACAAAATGTTCCACTTCCCCAATTCCCCAACACTGTTCCACTCCCCAATTTCCCAATAAAAAATCTTAAAAAAACCAAACAAAAAAACAAACCAGACACTCCCATCTTCTAGAATATGTCATAGCATTTCTAGAGTTTCAGCTCTACTGATGCTCCAAGCAGGGCACATTTGGGTATCAGAGTTGTAATCAGAGGGCATGAATGGTTCAAAGACATAAAAAGAATGGTAAAGTTTATCTTTTGAACCTGTAGCCCGTTTCTCAATTTCATTTATTTTTTATTTTGCCAAGGCAGTTTTACATGTTACTTTTTAAAATCTTCATATTGACCCTGTGATACAGTAGGTTGTGCTATTACTATTTTTGGAGCTGAGGAAATTGACATAAAATGGTATAATGCTTGCTTAAGTTCACAAAGCCCGTAAATGACAGTGCTTGAACCTAGGTCCCCTGGCACCAAGTTCAGTGCTTTTGCTTCTCAGTCCCTTTCTTCTATCCTTGGCTTCAGTTCTTACATAGTCTTTTAGCTATCCTAGGACTGTGGTGGGACATTCTGCTCTTTCTTTAATAAATACAGTATTTCTGTGTACTAATTAGGCATTGTCTTCTCACCCTCAAAGTTCTTTTTCACTAAAGGAGGAAGAGCTCAATTATGTAGCAAGAGGAAGTGACCTTGGTAGATCATTAAAGTAAATCTAAATCCACTCATTAGTACAACTTTCCAGGAAATATTTACAGTTAAAAGGAGCCGATTATCTCCATTGCTCTTTAATAGAGATAGAAAGGGAGCTGTTTGATTCTGTAGTGTCTTTTGTCTTTCAGCTGTTTTTAGATGAAGTTACCATAATAAAATTAATTTTAAACTTGCTGTTCTAACTTGCTGCTCTACTTCAGAAAGTTTGCTGCCCTGTTTAATTCTCCCTATGTTACCCGCAGCTGTTAACCATATGAAAACAATGTCCCAGCAGCTAGAGGAGAGGAAAATGGTCAGCAGTATCCAGTGTTACTTCTCACAAAGACTTAACAGTTCTAGTGTTTTTCACTGTTGTCAAATTTTAACTGTGTAAACTTTGTTCTTCTTCAGGGTAATGCAAACCTGGATATCCAGAATGTGAA
>NW_017731559.1:1420515-1421559 GCF_001890085.2 Hipposideros armiger
TGTTTTATTCCTATGCCTTCCTCAGCCGATTCTGTATAGGTAAAACAGGTTCTGAGTGGAACTGTATTCATGTTAAATTTTTTAACAAGTGTTTTTTATTCCTTTGTCAGAAGAAGATTCACTTTTTTCCATTGGGTGAGGATTTGTTTAACTTGTGATTTGAATAGTACTAGAAGTATGTAAAGATGCAGAGATGTATATAAATAGAAAAATACATTATACAGTGTTCCATATATATATATATATATATGTTAAAGCTAATATTTTAACATAAATAAAGCTGTTTTTACATATACTAATGATGCTCTACATGTTTTTTTAAAAATACATCAATGAATTTGTGATATAAATATTCTGATAGGCTTAATGAGAAATATTTTCTTTTATTAGTGGTCAAGTGGGTTCTCGCAGTCCTTCTATGATTAGTAATGATTCTGAAACCTTAGAAGAGTGTATGGTGTGCTCAGATATGAAGAGAGACACTCTTTTTGGCCCATGTGGACATATTGCTACCTGTTCTTTATGTTCTCCACGAGTCAAGAAATGCCTCATCTGTAAAGAACAAGTTCAATCCAGGACAAAGGTAATACATAATATTTTTTTTGGTAATACATTTTTAATATAGTATTGGGTTGTCGGAAAAGTCATGATGCATTTTTGCAATGAAAAACATAGAAAAAATACGTCATGACTTTTCCTACAACCCAATACTTTTATAATTTTATGAAGTGCTTTGAAACTACAATTAATGATAAATAAGATTATATGATGCCATGTGTCTTTTTAATTTTGTTCTTCCTGAGAATGATATAAATATAGGAAAGTATAATTTATATATCAAGAGACCATTTATGAGTTTTCTTCTTCATATGTAAACTATAGTAGTTAAAAATAAAAGTAATGTATTTTGCTTTCAAAGTCCCTTATAAC
This sequence comes from Hipposideros armiger, assembly GCF_001890085.2. NCBI lineage: Eukaryota > Metazoa > Chordata > Mammalia > Chiroptera > Hipposideridae > Hipposideros > Hipposideros armiger. Next base: position 1,421,446 of record NW_017731559.1, read on the forward strand.
CTAAAGATGTATTTAATTCCACTTTGTATACTAGTTACTTACATATTACACCTTTTTTGAGTGCATGGACTGTTTTATATTGTATTTATCTTTGTAAAAGACCACTGAATTTTT
>NW_017731559.1:1425315-1442277 GCF_001890085.2 Hipposideros armiger
AGATCTTCTTAAATAGTTCTCAAAACTTTCTACTCTTCCATATTGCTCTGTCTTAGTTCAGTTGTGCCCTCACCATCTCATATTTTAGAATTGTTCAAGGGTATACATGAATAAGGGACACGTAACTCCTCTCCCTATCTTCTGATTTGCTCTTTACTACCCTGTGAAGAAGGGTTGTTCTTTATCATTCAGATTTTATAAAAAAATTTGCAGCTCAGCATTGTTAGGTAATTTGTTAGTACTGGAGCTGGAATTTGAATCCAGGAATATAAGTACCCTGACCAACTATGTCTTACTGCTTTCCACTGTTACTGCAACTCTGTAAATTCTATGCACATAGCAAGGTATAAGTTGGGAAAGTCCATAGAGAGAGTGCATGCAATAGTTGGCTGTTTAGGGGAAGTCATAGGTAAGTGGTGGTCATCATTTTTGGACAATAATATTAAGTAACACAAGATGTTGGTAAATGTGAATGTGTGTCTGAAGGGAGAAGAATAGGTGAAAGATGGATGTGAAGCATGGGGTAAGGTAGAGGTAAAAAGAAGCCAGAGCCAAGGTTCAGAGATAGTTAAACACTCAACACTCAAACTAAATGGAGGTGAAGAGGAGGTCAAATTGAGGAACAATATGAATACATTGTGCAAGACTTCAGAGATCAGGAAGAAAGAATAGCCCAAAACTTTGGGCTCCCGCCAGGGTGGGGGAATTGACCAAGTCCTGGAAAAGGATGTTAGAGTTCCTTAGATGTAGGTAAACAGAAAAATTCTCCTTGGGATTTAGCAGTCTGGCTAATCTGGCTAGATTTTTATTAATATTAGAAATCTGTCTTACCTCAGTCATTTGTTCTTTTTATTTTTTTCTCAAAAGTAGTTTTGAAAAGGAAGAACTGGAGTCTACAGTCTGGTCTCCCTGATCTCAGAGTAAACGGAGTTCTTCTATTTCATGCATTAGAGCAGGTAGGGCTACTAAAGTGGAGATAGAACCTGTTAAGCGGTGTATACAAAGATGTGAAAACGAGTAACCCAGAGAGTAGAGGACAGAGAAGTGTGTGTGTTAAGTTTCTCGGGTTTCCTTACAGAGGAAATACATTTGGATACATCTAGTCTAGTTACTAGATTTCTCTGTAGATGTTCACGCTTGTGCTGTAACCTCTTTTTTATAGATTGAAGAATGTGTGGTATGCTCTGACAAGAAAGCAGCTGTTCTTTTTCAACCGTGTGGACACATGTGTGCTTGTGAGAGTAAGTAGCCTATAAAAAACTTCCTCGGTATTATTATAAAAATAGAAAGTGAAACAAATTATATCTTTGGTTTTGTTTGTTTGTTTATTTGTTTGTTTTTGATAACTCAAGCAAAAATGTTGGTGGGCCTCTAGTACGTTCATTTCTTTCTCTGTACTAGAATGTCACCTATTTTACTCCTTGGTCCTGAACCTCAGAGAAGATTGAATATGCTGTGTTCCACTAGGTCGAATTTTTATTTAATTTATATTAGCACAAAATGAGCTCTTCTTACACACAATAGAAATTTATTTCTAAAAATGAATATTGAAACGTTTCGTCTAGCCCTTTTTCACATGTAAAATCAGCACATTTTATTGTCTCTCTTGCATACTTTCCCCACTAAACCACCCACAGCAACCATTTAGGGCTATAATATCTGACCTTCTTAACCGTTCTTAACCTCTATGTCAAGAGAACTTAATAAAATCTTATCTTTGTGAAGATAATATTAAAATTTAAGAGATGTTTTAAACTTTGCTTTTATATATCCCTCTTGTTCTTTTCAAACTTATACACTGTTCATTATTAATATTCTCCCCTCCCCTTTGCTTTCTACATTTGTCAATGAAGGATTTAAACAAGTTTAAATAACTGGGCCCAAGGTAAAGCATGGTGTTTTATAAAATAGTTCAGTCAATAGGGGTTGATTTTTCATATACCTACTAACATAATATATAAATTGTATGGTAGATTTAATCTCATGGGCATAGATTTGCTTTAGCCTCATTTTTCTCATTCTGATAGGCAGCTCCTCAACGAGAGAAAGGATCAAGGTCGTCTTCTGTAACATTCTGCCACAAGTAATTCTGTGTTTACCAGAGACTGGTATAATGGCTATTATCAACTGTCAGAGTGCGCGTAGAAAGAGAATTCTGCCTTAAGTTAAAAGAGCTCAGGTTATTTAAGTTCATAATGCAGGGCTAGCAAAATTTTTCGGTAAAGGATCAAATAATAAATATTTTTGGTTTTGTGGGCCACATGGTTTTTGTAGTAACTAAACTCTTCCCAACTATTCAACTCTGCCATTTCAGTGCCCAAACAACCATGGACAATATGTAAATAAATGGGTGGGACTATTTTCCATTAAAACTTTATTTACAAACTAGGCAACTGCTCAGGTTAGGCCTGCAGGCTGTAGTTTATCTCAGTGTTAAATTTAAGTCAGAAAAATGAGCAGAGAAAGGCAATCCTCTTCTTATTCATGTTCTCTTTTGTAAGACACGTACTGTTATTTTCCAGACTGTGCAAGCCTGATGAAAAAATGTGTGCAGTGCCGGGCAGTAGTTGAACGAAGAGTGCCTTTCATTATGTGTTGTGGAGGGAAAAGTTCAGAAGATGCCACCGATGATATCTGTAAGTGGGTTTTCTTAAGCATTAGACTTCTCATTCGGACTTCCCTGACATCTCTTCTCAGGCATAGCACACTGTGGCCTTGTAAAACATAGGTGTATGCTTGAATTTACAGAGGACTAGGTAGGGCTTTGCTCATGTTACATTACAAGAAGCCTGACATACTTTTCTAGTTTGTGATATGATTATAGAACTTTAAATTTTAGTCTTTTATGAAACCTCCATCTTGGATATAAAGAATATTCTTGCCTAAAGGAAATTTGCTGTTTTTAAGATGAAGTTTAGTGTATCTTGGGGGAACATTATATTACAAATTATTTTTTCAGTTTATGCAAGTATTAACCTCATTCCTTTATCTAGCAGGTTTACTTAGTGCATTTGAGTATTTTATGGAATAGCAATAATTTGGGACAGAGTAACTGTAGATAAACTGAACTATATAACCCACTGAACAAGTGGAAAAATGAAAAGTAGATTATTTACCTTCAACCTTTTCAGTAATACAACTGTGTAAAAATGGTTTTCATCTTTGCACTAGATATAAATTGGATATCTTTGATTTCTTTGTATACAGATGAGGAAAACATTAGTGTAGCTACTTCTGCCAAGAGCTTTTTGTCTTTATCACCAATACAGCAGAATGAAAACCCCAGGGATAGGTTAACTAGAGTGAAAGACCAAGAATCTAGAGAGTATGAAAAGTGAAATAAAAAATTTCCCTCTATTTAGCAGATTACTGATCATGGCCTTTCTTTCATGGAGTTCCTCATCTTAGATCAGAAACAACAAGGAGATTGGGACTGAGGGAAGGAGGCTAGTTTTTTGTGTGTTCTCATAAACATCAAATAAGAGACTTTTAGATAATTATTGGGGCCCAAACTGGCTAAAATGCTGTGCTGCTTACCTTCTTGGGTTCGTACTGTGCAGGAACAGAGAACAAGCATAATATGTATTTGTGAACTTGTCAAAGAAGCAAGTAGCGTCTTGGAAAATCCAAAAGTCTGCATATAGATTATTGTCTAGCTGTGTTAAATATAATTAGAAGTTAATGTGTAAACCTGTTTCTTTTTGAAGATTATAAATAAAGGAGTATAACATGAATGTCACTACTGCATCTATTGTTCACATGTAAACAGTTTTTTAAAGAGGATTCTAATAGTAGCCTTGTGTTGTTAATAAAACAGCAGTAATTTTAGACATAAGAAATCATTGTTGTCAAAACAGTCATAACATTAAAATTTTTATCTATATTATAGCAAGTGGAAATATCCCGGTGTTACAGAAAGACAAGGATAATACCAATGTCAATGCAGATGTGCAGAAGCTGCAGCAACAGTTACAGGACATTAAAGAGCAGGTAATAATAATTTCTTCATGGTAAACAACGATTCTGAGTGGCATTTCATATTTTTCTAGAACACTACTGGTGTTTTCTGTAGTAAGCATGGTTCATATTAATGTATCACTTGTAGTATTTGAATATTTGCGGTAGGTAAAATCTGATTAAAAGATTTACTCAGGCACTTTCCAAAATAGGAAACACACAAATAACCAATAAACATGAAAAAGTGCTCAACCACATTAATAATTAAGAAATGAAAATTAAAACCACTATGAGGCACCTTTTGCCACCAACCAGACTGAGGGAAAAACTCATTGTTAAAAACTGTCAGTATCAAGTGTATAAGCAGAATATGTAGCAGTCATAACTCATAATGCTGGCGGGAATATAAGTATTTTACTAAAAAATACTTTGGAAAAATTTGCCATTATCTAATAAAACTCACTAGGGTATTGTTTGGGGATGCAAATTGAAAAAAAATCATACAGATAGTGTTTAAAATCAAGGATACTAATTCTCTTGGCTGGGATTGCTGGGAGGGGGCATGAGAGAAGTTTCTAGCGTATTGATGCTCTATGCATTTGATCAATTTGTGAATGTATATTAAACTGTACACTTCTGATTTGAGCACATTTCTGTATAGATGTGATACTTCAAAAAATTACATACATTCTTACTATAAAGAAAAGCAAGGGAAAGATAAATGCAAAATTCAGAATAGGGGTTATCAGTGAGAGGTAGATGGAAAGGATTGGGGAGATTGTGGAGAGGCTTCAAAAGCAAACTAGTGTTCCATGCTTTAAACTGGGTGGTGGTCATGTTATTTATTCTTTATATGGTATACATACCAACAGAAGTGTTCATATCTACTTATTTAATAAAAATTATTAATTTTATCAATAATATTTAATAAAAGCAACAATAAAATAAAGAAAAAAATAGCTAAAACTTGTAGGTATATGGTAAGAAAGTCTTTTTTTCCCTCTAACCTTACCATTTGACTGATCAATTAAATCTGACTTAATTCAAAGGATTGAGCTGCAAAGTGTGTTATTTCTTTAGTTTGGCAATCACATCAGTGTTGCCATGCAGCTCTTAAGAGTCATCACTCTTGTCTTTTCTATCTGAATTTATAAGAAAGTAACTTATTCAATAGGTAGTGACCCAGGTTAACTAATGACCCTTGTGAGACATATTTGTTAGGAATTTAAACAGCCATCTGAAAAGATGAAAACTGTATAACTGGGCCAGTTTTTCTTCTGAAATCCAGTACCTAGTAACACTAACAAGATAGGGAATAAAGATAAATATGGATTTACAAGTTCTTAATATAATGTAGGAATATTAAAATAGGAACACATTTAGTTCATTCTAGTGTAAAATAAAATATTTTTAAATTTTTGAAGCTTCTTAGAATCACAACTCGTTTTCCATAAGACACTTATAGAAAGGTAAAACTGATTTTTGAACACATCTTCTGTGAAAAGCATTTTATCTCCTAATTGTGAATTGAAGTTGTTTTTATAATGAATAATGATACTTTATTTTGGATCCTAAAATAATAATTCAGCTCTACATTTATGCACAGTTTACTATTCAAAGAAGTTTCTTCTTCCTTAAATAATCATTACCATATTTCATCACTAAAGTATTTAAACACTTAAAACAAATTTCATTTTCTGAGGAATGATGGGATTTATTTTTTTTATAAATTAAATTTATTGTGGTTTAATTTATTTTAAATTAAATTTATAGTGGTTAGTAAAAGTACATAGGTTTCAAGTGTACATTTCTATAATACATCATCTCTATATCACATTGTGTGTTCACCATCCAGGGACCCAGTTCTCCTTACAGGGACCCCTTCAAGGTTACCAAGAGAAAGCATATGAATAACTCTTTTTTTATTTTAAATCTCCAATCTTTCCATTACCCCAATGTGTGTGTGTGTGTCTCTCTTTCTTTTTGATCATCAATATTTAATTCTTCACTTAGACTCATGGATATATGTTACCCCAATGTCTCTTTAACAAACAAAAATTAATTTCATGTGCTTTTATTGGATATATTAACTCAAAGTAACTTAACCCAGGCTCCACAGATGTGTTTACTTTTGGAAATAAGAGTTGTTAATTACTTACATAGAACTCTTGAAATGTTAATGGAAAAGAAACTTTTAATGGCACTAAAAAACTGGTTTGGCTTTTTAAAATAAAAGAAATATGATTTTCTATTGCTTTGCTTCTCAGAACTTTTAAATAGATAAATGTGTAAATTTACTTTGGAAGAGTGGGATTAACAAGTTAGACTACAATTCCCCAGTGATTTCTGGTATTGTCAAAGTCGGTAACTACATATTCTCATAGGCTTCTTATTGGCTTTAGGTCTGGTTTATTACTCTGGACATTCTTGTTTAACTGTTTCATTTCCATGTTACTTGGGAAAAGTATAATTCAGAATGAAATATTATAATATGATAAGGTAGCATATGTTTTTATAAATATAAAATGTAAAATGTGTTTTGTGAATGAACAAGTGATTTCCTAGAGTGTTTCACAGAAGTATACCTGTCATACTTCTAAATTCTTCTGAGTTCATGAAGTTACATGTATTAATAGGTAACTAAAGCTAATTGTTTTTTACTAAGGGGATCTACATTAATACTAATGTGGTGCAACAAGATTTTTAAAAGCAAGAGGTCTGGGCATGTGACCTGAGTTCGCATTATGTCTTGCCTTGAGGAAGTTTTTAATCCCACTAAGCCTCAGTTTCCTGTTTTTTAAAGTGGGAGTGATAATAGCACTGAGAGACTGTATCATATATACCTAGCATAGTGCTTGGCATGTGTTCCTAGCAACTCTGTAGTGCTCCCCCCTCCCAACAGGCCTGATACATTGTGTTATTTTCATAGAAGAACAGCATAGTACCCAGAGTTGGGGGATCTGATCCAGTTGAATGGAGCCATTTTCATCCATTTTCTATTAGATTTCGGCATTTGCATTTTTTTGTTTTACATGGCATTTATTTTATGTAGTATTTGTTTTATGTAGTGCCTTTTATACTGTCCTGACAGTACAACCAATATTTCTATTTTATAGGGATGACATTTTAACTATTTAAAAATTAAAAAAAAAAATTTAAGCAACAAAAAATTATTTGACTAAAACAATAAAAGAAAATTAATGATGTCAGAGCTGTCACATGTTACACTTTCAAAAAATAAAATATCCCAGCACTTATTACTTTATTTGTTATCTCACACTCCAGACAATGTGCCCTGTATGTTTGGATCGCCTGAAGAATATGATTTTCCTTTGTGGCCATGGAACATGCCAGCTCTGCGGAGACCGAATGAGTGAATGTCCTATTTGTCGCAAGGCTATTGAACGAAGGATTCTTTTGTATTAACAAGCTCAGTGTGTTTTGTTAGCTAAGGTATTTGGTCATGAGCTCTTAGTAAGCTTTTAAGCTGGTTGGAGGTTCTAATGAATTAATTTTTAATATCATAGTTTCTTTACTAGAGCGTAATTAGACTATAAATGTACCAAAACAAAAAAAAACTCTACAAAACAATCTTTGAAGTCATGGGGGGGGTTTTTGTTTGGTTTTTAATTTGAAACATCAAATCCGTGTAATTCATAGGTAATTTACTTTTGGCTTCTAAGGGGAAAAGTCATTTAAAGATCTGTTATTTTTTGTTTTTATTGCATCTTCTCTTATGGTTTATGAATTTGTTAGACCTCATAAGATACACTTCCTTATGATCTGCTTTCCTTCATTTTATTATGATTTTATAAAGTGGGTTGACACAGGTACTCAGAAAGTTAATGCATCAAATAAATGAAAGGGGCAAGGTAAACCATTATGTCACATATGTTAAAGGAATATTGAAGAGAGAATTCTCTTTGTAAGATAACGTAAAGTTATCCAAATGATTGTTTCTGGATTCTTAGAGTAAATGGAAACATAGAATGAGAGAATAATGACTTCGCATTTAGCTTATTTTCTAGATACTAAAAGGAAAAGGAGATTTAAATCTGGTTGCCAGTTTCAAAATGACTCATAGATATGAAAAGGAAAAATAAACAATCATAATAGGGAACTAAAGGGAGGAAAATTATCCAATAAAAGAGTACTTATTAATTAACTGTTAATACTTGCCTTTCTTAATTTATACACTGTTCAGTTCAGCCAGCCTTAAAAAAAATAGTGTTAGTGAAAATTGTACCTCAGTTTTCTCTATGGTTGCTTATCCTGGCTTGATCTGCCCAGTGAAATGATATTCCCCTATTTGGCCTCTGAGGTTCAATTTAGTTTTTCTAATATACTGAATAGTGGTAACCCAGTGATCTGAGAAGACTAATGCATTATCCAAAGGCAGCAATCGTTTCTTCTCCATATCTATTAATTCTGACAGTGTTACTCATTCTACCTTCATCATAGGCCTTGCTTCCACTCTCTGATAGTATGGCTTACTATAAAGAAAACAGTCTCTCTTTATACCTACAGATGAGGATATTATGCAAACTGCCAGCAATATCCAAGACATAGTAAATAACCTAATAATAAATACTTACTTTAGAAGGAGTGACTAGGACATGTACAGAAATATATCTGATTACCTGTAGATTTTTTTATACTCAAACTTTGACTTTAGAGTATCTAATCATTTTCTGTCCTTTGAATGAGTAATCTTACAACACCCAGAATGAATGTACACATAAATAAGTGTTTTGGGGTTCGTTGCTGCTAGATTACAAAAATATCAGCTGTTTACAGTAGTGTCTACTATATATCATGTATAAACTTACTCCTAAGGGTAGTTATTTTTTTAGTAGTTTTTTCTTCCCCTTTGAATCTAATTCTTATGTCAGTTTTTCTGCTACAACTAATTTTGAAAGTACAAAGTCTCTAGCTCTCATAACATCATGTTTCTGGCTATTTCATGACTGCTGCCTTTGCAAGACCTGGTGAAAATAATAGTGAGCTTTGCTGGCTGATTTTGTAGTTTTGGTAATTTCATATCTGTGTTTAACTTAGTAACTTATCATTTAGAACAGGAAAATTTTTATAAATTTACATTTGAAAATTTATATCGACTTTACTCAGTTATCTAATGGGCCACTGAGGCTATTTCTTAAGCCATATTTTGAAGTTATGAAAAGAATATCTGACTGATGATGTTCACATAAAGAGACAGACTATTTTCTTTTAGGTTTAAAAATGGCAAAAGTCAGAGTTTTCCTTTTCTTCCATGCTATGGGCCACCCATCTCTTTTCCAGTAGATCAGCTGGTAAGGGGAGAGCACCTGGCTGACTCCTGCATAGTTTGGCCAACCAGAGAATCGTATGGTCTAGAGCTCTACTTTACTTAAACCCTTTTTATTTGTCTTCTGAACTGCAGTGCTAAAACATATATTCCTAAAAGGAAATTTCATCTCCCAGTCTAGTTTATTTCCACCGTATTAAAAATATAATAACTTACAAACTATTACAAAAGTCAAAATCACTATAATTATTGTGCTCTGTACTTGTGGATTTTCTGTATTTGTACCACTTTGAAATTTATTTAATGAATAGAACATATTTCTCTATTCATGTTTTCAAGCACCTAAAAATTATTTTAAACTTGTTTTGGGATTGTGAGAGAGAATAAGATTAAGAACTGAATTGTTTAAGTGACTTTCCTCTAACTGTGTGAAACTGCTACCTCTTATTATATATGTCTCAGCAGTACTTTCCCAATTAGGTATGTTTCCTTCTCATAGCTATGTATCATCTCTTTATCTTGTGCCTCAAAGAGCTTTTACTTTTCCTTAATCATTAAAAAAATAACAGACATGAATTCATTCAAAAATGTTATTTATTAGGCTTCAGGGGCTAGATATACAACATTGAAAAAAATGGTCAGCATCTTAGCACGTACAGAATTTATGCAGCCATTGTACATTTGAAATAACATAGACAAAAAGAAGAGATCCAAAGGTACTGATAACATTTCTTCCTAATGTTTCATAAGAGTTGTCATTAAGTAGTATTTGTACTCCCTCTTTCTATCCCCTCTCTCCTACCACATTTTCTCCTTTATTTTTCTAAGATTGTCAGCTCTGTTACCCAAAACATACAGACAACCTACCAGATGGTGCTATTCTAATTGTTTTTCTTCACATAATTTAACATTTTTACTGCTTATACTATATACATATTTAATTTTATTGGGAGCAAGAAGGCTTTTCAAGAGAAGGTCATTTTGTATTAGTATAGGAATATTATATTAGACAAGTGTTTAGTGTAGCTGGCCGAATTATGCTTGGTTATTTGTAATTTTCATTGCAAATTGACCAGCTAGCTACTAAGGCCTAAAATTAATTGTTGAAATGTTGAAAATAACTTTCTTAAATTTATATCTTTGATGGTTTTAGCCTGTAAAAACCATTTTAGCATATTGAAATGCATGCTGCTTAAGATTTGTCCAATTCAAATTTCAAACCTTGCTTCATTTTTACGTGGTAGAAATATGCTGTCTAGTTTATGTTGTTGCCCAATTACTGTTCTTTGTTTATTATGAATTTTGGACCCTTTTAGACTAGGAATTAAACTTATGAATTAGGAGAATTAATGATGGGGTAGGATTGGGAGGACAGTGGGGGGCTGCAGCAAATAAGAAAGAAAAGTCAATGTCTGAATTAAGAGGAAAAAGGGATCATGTAGATTTCTTTAAAGCAGTAAGCCCAGAGAGTATATTTAATTGAATAGTAAAAAGTGTCTTCAACCAGTTTTCAATGTAGTTTAATTGACAGTTGCTTTGTAAATTACAGGCTTTCATACAGCTTGCTTTGAAAAAACATGCAAAAGGAAAAGCACTTACCTTAGTGTCTAAAATATTTTATAGTCATAGCTTGTGTAAAAATTGAATTTTGGAATAGAATTTTTTTGCATTTTTTATTGTAAAAACACAACATGAAATTTACCATCTTAATCATTTTTAAGTGTACAGGTCAGTAGTGTTAATTAAATTCACATTGTTATGAAAAATTGAAACATCTTGAAAAATTGAAATTCTATACCCCTTAAACAACAGACCCCCTTCCACTCCTCTCCCAGTGAAATAGAATTTTGATTAAATATAAAAAGAAGCACCTGAATTATCTTAATTATTTGTGTTCACAAGATCTAACGTCATGGTAAACATCAAGTTACTAAAAATTTGGGGACAACAGAATTTCTTCCCTCCCTCCCAATTGTCATCAGTCATAATTGAGTAGGTTCTAAATGTCTGTTAATTGGAAGGGTTTGTGATTTTATTTTGAATCAGAAGGGAGAAACACATTTTAAACATTAAAATTAGGTTAGCTTTGAATTTGTACTAAATTGGGAAGGTAAAAGATTTTTTCAAATTATATGTGCCTTGTTGAAAATGTCAGTCTTTAAGTCTACTTGTAACTGTTTCAATTTTTTTCCTCTCAAAAAGCAACCTAATTTTATTTGCTTGACTATTATGATAGGAATGCTTACTGATATTACTTGATAATCATATATAGCCTTGGAACTTTAACATATACTTATATAACTATAACAGTATTATTAATTATAGTTGTACTTCTTTAAAACATTAAATTTGAGGAAAAACTATTCAGTGATGTCTTGTGTATGTTGCTTGTCTATAGTGAGGGGAAAAATCCTTTAGATTGAGCCTCAGTTTACTGATAAATGGTTAGTAGTGGGTGAAACTAGAATATAAAAATATGAACTAGATCGTGGAGCTGATGAATTTAAATTGTAAGTTGCTACATGGGCATTTTCTATCTTTTTCTGTCAAGAGTATTACTTTTCCAACATTCATATTTGTGACTAAGGAGGAGATGGAAACCCAAGATTAAAATTGAAATTTTTATTTTGTTGAGAATTTAAGCAGTAGGCACAGAAAGGTGACTTTGCCACATCAATTTGGTGCCTAAATCCATAACTACAGGTTATAATTGACATGTATAAAATGTGTAGGAAAGATAATATTGCTGAATATGTTCCTTTCCCTGTACAGTCTATTTGATTTTGTTTCATAAACATGACTTCTTTCCTCCAAAAAGCAAAATGGTCCTGTAATTTTCTATAAAATAAACAAATGTGCCATTTTGTCTGAAATCTATAATTTCAGGAAGCTATCGAAAGTTCTGTCTCAGGGCTTTTTAACAATTTAAGCAATTGTTGATTATATTTTGGAAACTCCATCTACATGGTTCTTCAGTGCCTTGAAAGAATTATTAACTTGGCAACACTTACTAAAACTTTATAGAAGGCAGTCTTTAGTGTGTGTGTATCATCATACACACGTTTCTAAGTTGTATTGCTTAGCTTGTGAAATAGCAATACTGTATGTGTGCTGGGTTAGGGTAATTCTTTAAAGGAAGTTTTCTAGATTTGCACTTGATACTTGTTTTTTAAAAAGTGATTATTTATGGCCATGACACTGTTACCAGAAAAGTAATTCTATGTAAAGTCGTTATGCAAAGACATGTATAAGTAGCATCTGGGAAGAGGAGATATAGGGTTCAAACAGTTTAGTTTGCAAGGAAGATCTGTTTGGTAAACACAGATGGTCTTCCCCTCAAATGAAAACCTTTTGTTCAAGTGATTTGGTTTAAAAAAAAATTGTTTTGCAGGGGTGGGGCTGGTCATGAATTGCATGTCATACTTATGCTAGTCTTACTTAGAGTGAATCCACAAATTGTTTTTAAGTTCAGTATGCTTTGTCATTCTAGATACAGTATATTTATTCAGTGCTAGAAAGCAATTTAATTGACTCATAGCAGTATTTTGCTTTGTATTTTTCCAATGGTTTTTAGCTTTCACTTGATTAAATTTAGAGTCTTGTTTGTGAATATAGTTTTTGTATGGCAAATGATTCTTGCTTATTAGCTCCTGTTAAAAAGAAAAATGCTTAGCAAGAGCTAAGCTTTTAAAAATAAATGCAAACATTTACCATTAATAAAATCGATGATGTAGTATCATAATGCTTTCCTCTGATCTTTTGAAACTATTCTTTATAGACATATGAATTTTGATTCTTAAGGCATTTGAAAACAAATCTCAGTGCACCAATCTTTCATTATTAGGAAGGAAATTATCATGCCTTTGAGAAACAAGGACATACAGCTTCAACTCAGTATAAGACATAGGTGTCCACATCTGGAAGGCTCTAAGTACAGCTGTTTACATTTAAGGTACCTCTATCTAAAGGGCCAAAGAAGCTTGTCGTATTTTAACACCCCGCCCTCTTTCAGGATTAAGATATATTGTGAAAGTAGTCAGAATAGGATAAATTTGATAGAAAATCAATTAGTCAGGAAGACTCAACTTTTTCTACAAAAAGTTTATTTCTCTTCTCAACTCAGATGTAGATTTCATTTTCAAGAGGTATGCATTTTATAGCAATGATTTATTTGGCTTTGTTAGCATTTTGTGACTAAATTAGTAATTGAATGGTTTGAGGGTTATTTTTCAAATAAATAGAAGCACTTATTTGTGAAGCTATTGAGGTTGTTTAGTTTTTGTTCAAAAGATTATGTGTATCTCAGATGTTTAAGAGGAAAATTATCTGAAACAAAATCTTTTTAAATTGTTTATTTGAAAAAAGCATATGTATTTCAACTTCAAAATTGTGAATTTATTTTTGGATAACCTCTAATTAACTGTACTTTGTGGTTTTTTTTTCCTGTTGCTGTATAATTAGATGCTTCATGGCGCAATAGTTTATTAAATTGAAACTCTGTATAGGTTTTTAAAATAAAGCCATTCTAGAAAATCTGATTTATATATTTTTTTATCATTTACTGTTACTCATCCTTCACAGAAGTTAAAATTATTTGTTAGACTTATAGCATAGCATTTCCTAAACTTACTGACAATGAAGACTTTTAATGGTTTAAATGGTTTCCCTTTATAACAAAACCAGTTGAGAAACTCATTTTATTTTGGTAAGGACAAAAAAATGATAAACATAATATGAAAGTACAATCTAAGACAAGGAAAAGAGACCAATTACCAAGTCAGTGACATATCAATGAGACTGTGGGGCAATGCTGCCTTTGCACTGATGCTCTAATCAAATGTTATGACTCATGTTCTGGGTGGCCCTCTGTACCAGGCCCTTGCATTCTCAGATACGGCAGCTTTCTGAGAGGCAGATTGTTTTAAATCAATATAAATATTATTATATTTCTCATGTTTAAGAGCATTACCCTCCCTCCCTCTCTATTCTTTATTTCCACAGAACACCAATTTATGTCTTGAGTTTGGGAAAAACTTCTGTAGGTGAAGTTAACTCTGATTTAATAGGAAAACAGAATCAAATCGGAGAGCCTTTGATTACTGACCATGGCCAAACTATACTGAAGAAAGACAACGTTCAGAAAGATTATATGCTCTTAATATGTATGTTTTAGTACAGAAGTATTGTATTAGTTACATATTGCTGCTGTAACAAATTGCCATGAACGTAGTGGCTTAAAACGATAGACATTTATGACCTTACAGTTCTGGACGTCAGAAGTTTGACATGAGTCTACCTGGGCTAAAACCAAGGTGTTGTCAGTGCTGTGTTCCTTTCTGGATGCTTTTGGGGAGAATCCATTTCTTTGCTTTTTCTAGTTTCTAGAGGTGGTCCTAATTCCTTGGCTCCCTTCCATTCTTCCACTTCTCCACTTTTTTTTTTTTTTTAAGATTTTTTTATTGGGAAATTGGGGGAATGGGAACAGTGCTGGGGAATTGGGGGAAGGGGAACAGACAAGTTGCTGTCCTTTTGTTCTTCATTCTAGTTGTGGAGGACGTTGCTTCACTGGCCCAAGTTGGCACCATCATCGCGCTCTTCTCTGGCGAGGCAGATCGGTCGCCGGCTTCTGGACGGCCGCTCACTGCGGCTGCTGGCCGCTCACGCTGGCTGCTGGCTACACACGGTAGCCCATGGCAATCCACTGCCACAGGGGCTGCAGCCTACACCATCGCCAGCGACTCATGGCAGCCCAGCTCCAGGTTGAGCTGTTGTTCAGCATCTTAGCTGTAGAGGGCAGTGTCACTGGCCCTCATATGTGGGATCCGAACTGGGGCCCTCTGGCGTCCCAAGCCAGTTCTTAACCATCGCGCCACTCGGCCGGCCCCACTTCTCCACTTTTAAGGACCCTTGTTACAGCATTGGGCCCACCTGGATAACCCAGGTAATCACTTTATTTCCATTTTAGTCTATGAGCAACCTTAATTCCATCCACCTGCCACCTTTAATCCCTTTTGCCATAGCATAATGTTTGTAACGTAACATAAAGTAATGTAACATACTCAGGTTCCAGGGATTAGGACATGGTCATCTTTTGAGGGGAGATAGTGTTATTCTGCCCACCACAGGTAGAGATGGGAATTTCAGTCTGTATCACCAAATATCCTACATGTGGAAAAAATTTTCTCAACAGATTTAAAGAACTGATACAATTTCATTGAGAGGTTAATTTAAATCCACCAAAATTAACAGAAGTGTTATGTAGGCAGTTCCTAGTTTATTGTGAGATGAATCTCAAAGTAATTTGCTCAAAATTTGAATGTTTCCAGAAGAAAGTGTTAA
The DNA here is from genome assembly GCF_001890085.2 of Hipposideros armiger. NCBI lineage: Eukaryota > Metazoa > Chordata > Mammalia > Chiroptera > Hipposideridae > Hipposideros > Hipposideros armiger. The sequence continues at coordinate 1,440,899 of NW_017731559.1, forward strand.
TGATATCCCTGGTTTATGAAAACGCTGGTATGTTACATGCTGTTGGAAGATTCCTGATTCTACAGCCTAAGATTCTTATTTCCATCTTCTTTGGGCATATTTGAATAGATAGTCAGGCTCTTCAAACCTATTATGTCCCAATCTTAAATTGACTATTTCTAATATACTTGTGTTAATACTTATGTCTCTTTTCTTTTTTTTTTTTTTTGGGAAATTGGGGAAAGGAAACAGGCAAGTTGTTCTTCAGTCTTAGTTACGGAGGGCGCAGCTAGCTCAGCTCCAAGTCCAGTCACTGTCCAGCAGCCCATCAGTAGCTCACGGCTGCTCAGCTCAAGGTTCCGTGTTCAATCGTGTTCAATCTTAGTTGTGGGTGGGCGTAGCCCACCATCCCATGTGAGAGTCGAACTGGCAACCTTGTGCTCTCACCAGCTAAGCCATCCAGCCACCTGTTGGCAGCTCAGCTGCGCTCAGTTCAGGCATAGCTCACTGGCCCATGTGGGAATCGAACTGGTGACCCTGTTGCTCAGAGCTCGCGCTATTAACCAACTGAGCCACTTGGCCGGCCCAATACTATTATCTTATTCAGTTTCTTAAACTAGAAACTTCAATCATACCTGACTGCTTTTTATCACATCTAATTATTTGCTGGATGCTCTTATTGCTTGTATGGCAACTACCCTGGAATCCAGTCCTCATCTCCAGTCTCACTGATTTTGTCAAGGACTCATCCGCTATTGGATAATTTCAAAAGCATCATCCGCTATTGGATAATTTCAAAAGCATCATACTTGGTCTCACTGTGAGAGCCACTTCCCACTTCAATCTTGCCTCTATATTAACTCAGTAGTTATCCTTTAAAAACAAGTTTGGGCTGGCCAAGTGGCTCAGCTGGTTAAGAGTTGGCTTAAGAGTGTGAACTCTGAGCAACAAGGCTGCCAGTTGGATTCCCACATGGGCCAGTGACGCTGCGACCAAGCTGAGCTGTCGCTGAGCTGCTAACAAGTGGCAGGATGGCTCAGCTGGTGTGAGCACGTGCTCCTAACAACAAGACTTCCTGTTCGATGGTGGGCTGTGCCTGCCTGCAACTAACACTGAACTTGGCACCTTGAGCTGAGCTGCCGCCCAGATGGCTCAGTGGATAGAGCATGTGCTCCTAACAGCATGCTGGTTTGACTCCCGCATGGGATGGTAGCTATGCCCACCCGAAACTAAGATGGTTAACACAGCATCTTGAGCTTAGAGGCCACGAGCTGCCGATGGGAAGCCAGATGGTGACTGGCGCCCTCCACAATGAAGATTGAAGAACAACAACTTGGCTGGTCCCCTTCCCCCAATTCCCCAACACTGTTCCCCTCCCCCGATTCCCCAATAAAATCTTT
>NW_017731559.1:1442342-1462327 GCF_001890085.2 Hipposideros armiger
ACACTGTTCCCCTCCCCCGATTCCCCAATAAAATCTTTTAAAAAAATAAATAAAATAAAAACAAGTTTAGCTTTATGGCTTCTGGTCTCTTCTTTGATCTTTCAGAGAATTGAAGCCACATGTGCAAGCCACTGCTCCAAAAATTGGGGACACAAACAGGCAACCACAGAGAATCACAGTTTACTGGAGCGGAAGCCTAGGGGCTGAAACCCATGCTGGAACCAGTACTAGGGTAGGAAACCCTAAACTGGGATTGACCAATTGCTGGATGCTCAATATGAACAAACTTGAGAGTTAAAAACTCTGAGGGGGTTGGGGGTGGGGCTAACAGGTTCTCACAGTGAAGAGCGGAGAAAAATCCCCTTGTGCTTCTGGCAGGAGGAGGGGTGGAAAGAGCCTTTTGGACACATACCCAGAGCATTCTGTTCACCTTAGCAAGACCTGCCCTTAAGGGCCGACCTGACAACATATCCAGCTCCAGCCTACTCCAGGCTTCTACTTGGGGGAAGGCCAGTACCTAACTCTCCCACCCCTACCCCCACCCCGTAGCCTTCGTGTATCATCTAAGGGAAACAAATACTGAGAAACACTGTGAAGGTGACCGACCGCGTGACCTACCGCTCAGGAGCAGAGGGTCACTAAAACACAGACCTAATCAGGACTAGAGAATGCTTCCTGTAGTATCCTCCTTTCCATCTGATTACCTCACTGCTTGGGAGAGCACATCTCCCAGGAATGCTGAGGGCTTCTTGTTTCAAAACAGTTTGAACTACAGGTTGGGAAAATAGGAATTGTCTCCTTCCAGTCATAGCAAAGAGCTATTTAATTCTGAGTGGGATCTCAGGCATTTCCTATGGGAAGATACATGAAGACTCACACCAGAGCCCAGGACTCTCCTGCTGGCTCCTCTGGGGAAGGGAGGTGGTGCTCTCTGAGCCCCCTTCTACCCCCCTCTCCATCCCCTGGAATTCTGCTTGCTCAGGGCAAACAAGCTTCCTGGACAAGAAGTGTTTTCTGTCTGTGTGCATTGTCAGAGATGGTGTCATATCTGGTCTCAGCGAAGGAAATTGTTCATTGAAGAGAAACTTGTCTCTCTCTCTTTTTAAAATACGTTCTCTAGGGCTGGCCAAGTAGCTCAGTTGGTTAAGAGCGTGAGCTCTGAGCAACAAGGTCGCTGGTTCAATTCTCACATGGGCCAATGAGGTGTGGCCAAGCTGAGCTGCCGCTGAGCTGCCAACAGGTGGCAGGATGGCTCAGCTGGTGAGAGCTCGTGCTGCTAACAACAAGCTTGCCAGTTTGACTCCCACGTGGGATGGTGGGCTATTCCTAAGATTGAACATGGCACCTTGAGCTGAGCAGCCGGATGGCGACAACTTGGAGCTGAGTTGGCTGCGCCCTCCACAACTAAGATTGAAGGGCAACAACTTGGCTGTTCCCCTTCCCCAATTCCCCAATTAAAAAAAAAAATCTTAAAAAAGAAAATTTGTTCTCTATACAGGAGTGTGAAGTAACTGTCTAGTGAGCATCAGAGTAATGAGTAAATATGACATCATTATGTTTAATGATAGCAACATAACCTATTTAGCACCTCCTATGTGCCATGCACAGGCACCTTACAGACATTATCTAATTCAGTCACTAACAGTGAGTTTCATTTTACCTATGAGGATGGGGAGGCTCAGAGATTAAACAAATTGCTCATAGTCTTTCATTTAGTTAGTAGCTGTGCTAGGATCCAAAATTGGAGTTTTTTTCATCTTTCTTCTCTTCCTCCCTCCCTCCCTCCCTCCCTCCCATCCTTCCTTCCTTTTTTAAACAACCAAAGGGCATAATCATGACATCACACACCTCCTGCCTTTGATGAGAGCTCTGATGTGTATCAGGAGAAAAGCTGATGTGAGAAGTAACTGTGAGAATTTCAAGTTGAATGAAAAGCAACCAGGCAGCCGGTAACCTACCTCACCTTCCTGCTCCTTGAATTTTTGCCTGAAGGACTGCAGGAAGAAAGTTTCCCAAACTGGGATTTTCATTGAGTGCACCAACCTCTCTCTTCCACTAGGGGTCAGTAAAATCCTTAGTGAATTAAAGGCCTGTTAACTACCATAACTACTCTCCACCTTAGCACTGGGGCAAGGGAGGACCATGCTATTATGGAACAGACCGCTGACCTTCACATATTCTTTCTCTCTTGCTCACACTACTTTGTCAAGCTGAATTAATCTGGCACCTACATTCCATCCTCACACTACCAAGTGGAGTGAAACAACTGGAATGAGCACAAAGACTCCATTTTTCACTTTTAAAGTGGTGTTTTAGTTAAAAATTGCTGTAGGTAAAATATGATTACAAATTATTTCTTAATATTCTATATATTGAATTATTGTATCTAAATAAGCATTTGGAACAAGAGAGGACATGTTTAAAGCAATAATATATTTAACACTTACGAAGTGCCTTCTAAGGCACTGTGGATCATTGAACCCTATCAGCCTGGCCCCAGAGTCCCTGCTCCTAAACATTGTAACATCCTGCCTCTCTACCAGAAAAACAGAAATCAGTGTCTTCCATGGTTCCAGCAAAAATGATTTTTCAGGTACATAAGGTACTATGGACATTCAAGAGCTGGATCAAGATTTTGCGGGCCCTGGAGTTTATGTGATTTGGGATACTGTCTTTAGACAAAGAGAAAATTACTAACACAAATGTAGAAATGAAGTAAATTTTTATTTAGAATGAGAAAATAAATCACAACAAATCACAGTTAGAAGAAAGACTACAAACATCTCTAAATCCAGAAAGGAAAAAGCTGATTTTTATCAAGGAACTCCATGACACATCTAATACTCCCCCCTTAAAGGAATGGTCCATTTTGACTAGGTGTTAACGAGAACGTAATCTTTGCCTTACCATTTACATGTCTGACAATTGGAAGAATTTTCCACAAGCCAGCTTCTGGCTTCATTGATTTCAAACTTTTTTCCTCCTCCACAACCCATGTCCGTCAGGCGCCAGGCACCATTGGACACAAGCATATTGCAATTTCCCCTTTGGCCCTGACCCTTTCTATCACAACACTAGGCAGAGAGAGAAATGAGAGTGTTCCTAGAAACCATTTCTATACCAGGATGGCTTAGTGATACCTTAAGTACACACAGAAGTAACTGTAAGCCACATCAATGTACCCAACTAAACCCAAAATAAATCTATCCTCACCTGCCTCATCTCACAAAGGTGGGGCTCCCCACAAGTCCACCTGACACAGAAGCAAAAGAGGAGGCGTGGCAACAGAAAGTGGTCTTAACTGATTGATGTTAAAATCTATTGGTTTTGTCTAGTTCACAAACAACGACCTATGAACACACTCCTGGACCTTTTCAGGCCTTGGAAGGGGCCTCTCTAGTGGGGGCCCTCAGCTTAAGCTTCCCCCCTGTATAGATCCTTAGAAAGTTAACATCCCAGCCTTACTGACAGCTCAAAGCACACAGTGAAGAAACTAGTGTAGTCTGTTGCCAGCAGGATATCTTCCCCATCTAGTGACAGGACCTCTCCAATGGCAGGCAGGCACGTCACAGCGTTTCTCAAAACCCCCTAATGTAGTCTCTGCTTTGGATAAAATGCCTTTTTTTTTTTTACTATGGGTCATTGTATCAGTAAGAAAGATCATGGGCCGTCTCTCTATAGCATAACAGAAATGAGTATGCAACTGAGACCTAAGACTATACCGCTATCTTAGGTCAATTATCTACTTTTCCCAGGACTCGGTGGTGATAAAAGCTTTGCTCATACTTTTCCCTTGGCCTAAAACCTTCTCCATCCAGCACACATCTCACATTCTGACCCTGAGCCACGGAGTCTTTCCAGTAACTGCAAGGCCCCGGACCTCTCCTCTATCTGAACTACAAGTTTTCACAAACAATTCCCTCAACAAATATTTGTTAAGAACCCATTCTGGGCTAGCCTTCGGTGAAATCCTAGTGGATTGCTTACAAAGCATTTTATGTGAGTTCATCTCTGTTTAGTCTGATTATAAACAAATTGGTGACAGGGACCAGGATTTCTTGCTGGCCTATCACAGTTCTGGGTATGTCAGCACTGAATAAATACTTATTTGATTGATGTAGTTCTGTCTCCCCTTAGAGGATCAAACCTCTTGGCAGCTTCTTCTAAAGTAGGCCAGAGACGCCCTAACTGGGTGGAGAAGGTAGAGTTATTTCTTGAAACCCTAGTGGAGTTCCCCCAGCTTTGCTAATGGGCTCTTGCATACCCCGTAGCTCATATTTGAAGCAACCTTCTTCTCCAGTAAACTGGTTAGAAGCTTTGATTTTTAACGCGATGGTAGTCCACATCTTGTTGCTGATCCCACACTCCCACCTCAAATTTTTCTCTGATGTTGTGAGGTTTGAGGGCACTTGGAACTGGAGCAAACTCAGTGTCCCCTAATGTAGGCGGTCATGCTGTGTGCTGGGCTGTCCAACTTTCAATTGTCCTGATTCTGTCCTGGGCGGCAGCATAGAAAAGCCGGAAGACCAGACTCGAGGCTCACCTCAACCCAGCTTCAGTGCTGGCTGTGCCCTCACAGGCTGTGGGAGCCTTCGGCCAAGCCTCCCCACCCCCACGACTTAGCCCTGTTTTCCTCCCCTGGAAACAAGGACATTAAATAGCACTCATGGCATCAGGGGCTGTGGAGTTTATATGTGCAAGGATTCTGGACGCCTGTGGGAGTTTAGTTGATGAGTTTTGTTGGTGCAGGCTCTCTTTTTCTGTCTCCTCAATCCTGTCCCTGTAGATTTCCTCACCCAGACAAACCTCTACACTGTCTCCATTTGCCCCTACCCCAAGCTCCAGAGCTATGAAATGTTTCTTCTCTTATCCTAACCATGGGGCTTGTATGGGGGTCCAGTAGCAGGTTTGCTATTTTTAGGAAGGAGCTCAGTTGATTTCCTTTTCCATGATGGAAGAGTGGTCCCACAAGGAGAACTGGAAGTGCCAAGGCTTCCAGGAACTTACCCTACCTCCTGGCCCAGTGGTGGGCATCTAACGTCAATGAGTAGCCTTCAGAAATAAGTAGCATTACTTGATTTTTATGAAACTTAAAAAAACATATTTTATTATGTTAAGTTAACTTAAGATCTGAGCTTATGAGGCTCTGCCATTTTCTGGGTCCTTCTCTATGTCTTAAGTCAGTGAGGATCCCTTTATCTGGGGTTAGTCAGGTAACCTCTCTGTGTCTCAGCCTCCTCATCTGTAAAGTGGGCATATTCATGATTCCTGACTGGCAGAGAGTGTCAAGTAAATGTCTTCCTCAACTCCACTTTCTTTTGCCAGACCCAAAAGCTTGGCGTCAATCACCCTTGATTTCTCTTTCTCCTTCCTTGGCTCCTACCAATCAGGAAATCCTGTCCGCTCTACCTTAAAGATTGTTTTAGAATCTGACCGTTTCTCCACGCTTACACTGCCAACCAGGACCAACCAGCCTCTCTTGCCTGGATTAGGACAATGGCCTCCTTAGTTGTTTGGCCTCTGCCCCTGCCTCATTTCAGCCTATTTTTCACGTTACTGCTAGAATGATCTATTTAACGTGTAAATCGGATTAAGTGTCTTCCTGTGCCAGACCCTTCAAAGGCTTTGCATCTCACTCAGATCGAAAACCAGAATCTTCCCACGCTTTAGCCCCATGGTGTCCCCCCTCCCCAGGCTCTCACTCCTCGCCCCCACCCCACATGGCTGCAGCACATGGGCCTTCTTTTTCTTGAACATGCCAAGCACCTTCCTACTTCAGGACCTTTGCATTTGCTGTTGGCTCGACCTGGAATGCCCTTCCCATGGATATCCACAGGGCTCACTCTCTCACTTCCTTCAGGCAGCTGCTCAAGTGTCACCTCACTAGTGAGACTTTCCCTGATAACTCCACATACAATAGCAAATCCCATCCCTACTTACCTTGATCCCCTTACCCTAGCATATTTTCGTATTTATGATTTTTCTCCCCCAACCAGACCATACATCCTGTCTCTTGTTCACCATTGTAGCCTCAGTGCTCAGAACAGTGCCTTGCACATCATAGTAGGGACTCATTTAATATGTATTGGAAGATTAGATTAAGTGAAGTGACATGGGAAGTTGCTTCATAAATTGAAGGGAATATATAAAAGTGAGTTGTCACTAATGCAATAATAGCCAACTAGCATTTATTGATTGTTTACTATGGTCAATCACTGTGTTAAGGGTTTGCTATACATTATTATCTCATGTATTCTTCACAACAATGTAAAAGATACCTATTATTATTTATTATTTTTACTCAAAAAAAAATTTTCTCAGTAACTTAGGTATTGAGGAGGAGGAGGGGGAAAAGTTACCAGTAAAACACTACAAACCCTGGAGTGATCTGTCATTTTTTTAAAAACATGACATTGTGGTGTCAGCCTTGTATCTGTTTCCCCAAACCAATTTCTAGGAACTAGGTTGGGCTCTGCGAGAGGACAACACATTGGGTAAAGTGAATGATCCCCTCGAAAACATGCTGGCTGACCTCTCATTTCACTCACCCTTCTCTCCTAATCTTCTAATAACTTTATGACTGGGAAAAAGGCCAAGTAGGGAAAACCCCGCTGGCAGCCTAAGAATTCTTGATCTGAGGGGGCCTCTGAGGTCATCAGCCTGCCCTCTTCTTTTGATACAGGAGGAAATTCAGCCCTCAGGAAGGCAGTCTCCAGATGGGACAGCGTTACTTTCCTTAACCAAACTCCCTGTTCAAAATCAGAAGACGAACCACAGGTTGCGCTCCCTCAACCTATCTAGAACTATCTATAAGCTACCTGATGATTTTAATGTACAAGGGGCCACACTTGCTCTATTTTTACTGACTTCTTCCTAAAACACCCCAGGTATTTTATTTGGATTCTTTAAAAAATATTTTGGGACCCCATTATTCTCTCGAGTGATAGATACGTGGGCATCTCTTCTGATGACAGCAAAATAATAGCATACTTGGCTAATTGAAATGCTGGGGTTCCACCGCACCATCTAGAGATACCTCTTCCAAAACCTGCTGCCAGAATCTATCATCACAAATCACAAATCTCAACCTGGAGTGAAAAATATTCCTGAAAACTTGGTAAGCGGCAGGCAAGACAGCTTTGTTCAAAAGAGCAGTGAAACATATTTTTGTTCCTCATTTGTGAAATACGTAAGAAAGCAAGAAAGGCAGAGGGAAGACAAAGTTTTAATATTAATTTCTTCTTGCATCTTCATTTTTATTAGCCCAAGAAGTCATGTTTTATTTCAAAATGTGTGCTTGCCATTGTTTTCACTGAATAAATGAAAACAACTATAAAATGTACCTTAGGTCTTTCCAGAATTATTTCTGATTGTCAGAAACAGGAAAGTGTCCTAATTTCCCATGAAATGCCAGTATCAGCATAACATATTAGTACCACACAGTGCCACTCTGTTATGCATTTCCTGGGCCTCTCACTAAAATATTATTTTAACAAGACATTCATAATGCATCTGGTGCCAAGTAGGTTCTGCCTGCGTATTCTGTGATAATGATAAACAGCCTTCTAAGTGCATGTACTGAGTTTAAGAAACATAACACCACAGCACGTAAAATCACATGCCAGATCTCACACAGCTGCCAAATCACATCTGCCCCTATCTCTCCTGATGATTCTCCCCCAAAATATAGGCCTGGCACTTTGCCCTGAACGTCAGCCAACTGGACATTAGCAGACCAGGCTAGAGAGGGAAATACAGCTATGCTCCCCTATAAATCTCAACCAAAGCCAAATCTTGATTGTCTTGGTGTTTGTGGGCAGTGGAAGAAGGTGCCGTGGGGCGTGAGTAAGTAGAATCTGCAGATAAACTCAAGACTTATTTTAGACAATCAGAGAAGAAAAATCCAGATTCTCTGCTTTTGAATTCACGGAGGAAAGGGGTAACAAGTAACAACCGTTATACTCACAGTCTTTTGAACGTAACCAGTTTACTTGCTGGGTGAGGTGCCGATGAGAGGTAAAATGGCCAAAACATGGGTACCCATGCAGAGTTGAAAAAGCAGAGGCTCAGAAGTTCTCAGACCGGGAAACAAATCCCCGGATAAGTGAGAGTTAACTGTGGTACTGATTTCTTTTGCGATTCTCTTGCAGTTAGCTCCTACTGTATAAAGGGCGCAAGCCAGCTGCAGAGATTAAATTCTTATCCAGGGGTTCACATTAATATTTAAGTGCCTCAGGTCATATACCTTAATCCTTGAGTAAGAAATTGTGTATTTAAAAGTCAAATACTATATACACACATGCAAGTAAATGTCCTAAACATGGCCCAGCAGGATACACAGCTAATTGCTAACAAGAGTTACATTTGGGAGGACAGGTAGAGCTTGGTGGGGAAGAGGTTTGGGAGTGGAGTAGGAGGGGGCAAAGGGAGGTGCTTTTAAAAACCTTTTTGTTTAAATTTTAAAATGAGAATATATTCATGTAAGAAACATAAAAAATCATTATGAAAGTGAAGGGCAGTTGACCTTGAACAATGCAGGGGTTAGGGGAACTAACTGACTTCCTGGTGTAATTGAAAATCTGAGTCTAACTTTTGACTCCCCCAAAACTTAACTACTGATACCTTACTGTTGACCAAAAGCCTTTTTGATAGCATATACAGTCAGTTAATGCATATTTTGTATACATATTATGTACTGCATTCTTAAAGTAAGCTAGAGAAAAGAAAATGTTAAGAAAATCATGATGAAGAGAAAATACATTTACAGTATTTATTGAAAAAATCTGCATGTACATGGACCTGCACAGTTCAAACTCATTTTGTTCAAGGGTCAACTTGATCTAAATGGCAGAGATGTCTTCTGTGGCCCCGTGGCCCTAGCACATCAATATATTTGTGCTGACCTAACCTGAAAGCACTCTTCACAAGTTTTTTTTGTAATTGTATTTGTCTAGCTGGGGTAATTTTATTTGCTGAGAAATAAATCATTTGCAGTATCATTTGTAATTTGACATTTATGCAATTCTTACATTGTGATAGCACTTTAAAATTACTTCCTGTTTCAGTACGCTTGAACTAAAGGTGTAGGCTTCCCTCTTTTTCATAGGTAAAGAATTGTGGCAAAAAGATGAAATGTATCTTTTCAAGGTCTTATAACAACAAATAGTTAGCAAAGGGTAGAAATTATTTGTGATTTCTGTTGCTTCATGATGTATTCCTTTTCCAAAAGTCTTTACTGACCTGACTAATGAATAATTGTTGTAAAGCCTTACAAGACCTGGGTAAGTTTTTTAATTTTCTAAATGTTCCATAATCTAAAGTAAAATTTCTTCACAAGTCAGAACTAGGGACAGATGAGTGGAGAAGTAGGTTCTTCTTTTCTTCCAGGGCCTTCCAGAAAGGTTCCCTGTGATCTTCTCTGGGCTCCTTACTGGATGCTGATTTGTGCTAGAAAAGTGCACCTCCAGGAGGATGGGGTATGGGACTGCAGCAAATGTTTGCAGTTACCTCTCATAGGTGACAGAGGGTGGGTGACAATATACAGGGATGACTTCTACTGGGGCAAATTGATATGGCTTATTTCTTTCTTACTTTTTTTTTTTTTAAAGATTTTATTGGAGAATTGGGGAAGAGGGAAGAGGAACAGTGTTGGGGAATTGGGGAAGGGGAACAGCCAATTTGTTGCTTTTCAATGTGGAAGGTGCAGCTAGCTCAGCTCCAAGTCCAGTTGCCATCAGGCCGCCCAACGGCAGCTCACAGCCGCTCAGCTCAAGGTGCCCGGTTCAATCTTAGTTGTGGGTGGGCGTAGCACACAATCCAATGTGGGAGTCGAACCAGCAACCTTGTTGTTAGGAGCATGTACTCTCACCAGCTGAACCATCCTGCCACCTGTTGGCAGCTCAGCAACAGCTCAGCTCGGGTGCAGCTCACTGGCCCATGTGGGGATCGAACCGGCGACCCTGTTGCTCAGAGCTCGCACTCTAACCAACTGAGCCACTCAGCTGGCTGATATGGCTTATTTCTTGACAATATAGACATGGTTTCTTCTCTCTCCTACCCAGCTCACACCTGGAATTTATATTCCAAGAGAGGAAAGTTGGAGGAAATTGAGTTGATATGTTTTCCCTTCAACTAAGCCATCTATATTTTGTTTTGGTTATGAACTAGAAGTTGAAATAATATAACAGTAGAGGGGGTTATGCCAGTCAAATGAAGAAGATATACTTTCTCCTTCTTCTTCCTCTTCCTCTTCTTCTTCTTCTTCTTCTTCTTCTTCTTCTTCTTCTTCCTCTTCCTCTTCCTCTTCCTCTTCCTCTTCTTCTTCTTCTTCCTCCTCCTCCACTCCTCCTCCTCCTCCTCCTCCTCCTCCTCTTCCTTCTTTTTTGTTGCTGTTTTTGCCTCATTGGAGAAGGGGAGAGAATTTTGGTAGAGAGAGGCTTTGACAGGTACAATATAACTTATCAGGCTTTCAAGTAACTAGCTGAGGTTAGCCTTAGTTCAGATATGTCAGAGCTGTCAGAGGCCAGTCCTGAAATCTGTAAGACATTAGACATTACAGACTGAAAACCCAGCGAGGACGGCTGAAGGTCTCAATGGGAATTCCAACACACAAAAGAGTCTGGAGTGTCTCCATGCTTGGGCCTGACCCTTGATAATACTTGGAGTTTGCTTTATTTGTTGTTGTTGCAGGATTACTAGTTCACTGGGTTTTTGTTCTTTTGGCTCCTAAAATTGGTCCATTGCTCTTCTGGGACAATTCATCATTGTGTAGGGAGAGGCAAGACATCACCTCTGAAGGGTCCACTCCTGGGGAGCTTGCGTATTGGAGATTAACAAGTAGAGCCCACACAATACTCCATGTTAGCAGGGGAAACAATAGATGCATGAAAGCAGAGATCAAGTTTTCAGATGCCTTAACTTGTTAGTACTGGTGTCAGAGATGTCAGTAGAAGCCAACAAATGGTAACAAAATGAACTTTTTGAAATGCGGCTTCTTTTTTCAACCCTGCTCGTCCCAACATGAGAGAATTATATACTCACCAAAAGAGGCAGAAAAACATAGTTTAGTAGAAAGAAATGGGATTTAGAATTAGAACTTTGTACCAAATTGACTAGTGGCCTTCAGCAATCCACTTAACCTCTTTGACCTTTGGTCTTCCTATAGGTAAAATGGTGATGATGATGATGATGATGATGATGATGGTTAATTCATAAGGTTATTGGAGGATCACATAGAGACACTAAAGTTTGTGATGTGAAATTCCAGTGTTCATTATTAATAGAGGCTTCAGGGTGATCTATGAATTAGCACAGGATTTGTGCAATAAATGAGGGATTGTACTGCTAGTGGATTACCCTGAGCACTTTAATCAAAGTGAAATGATAGAAAAAAATGCAGGTTGCAACAGAATATGGTAGAAGTATAAATCCTTAGTTGAAAGAGTGTCTCACAAGAGGCACAAATGGGTCTGTCTCTCTCCACTCCTTGCCTTGAATAGGGTCTTTACACATTGTAGGAGTTCTAACAAATCAGAAAATGCCTACCTGTCTAATCCAGCCTTGTGTGGAGGGTGAGGGGGGAGATTTGGGTTTCTCAGGAAAAAAAAAATCAATGAAGAATTTTTTTCTTAAAAATCCTGTGGGTTTATTTTCATCCTGTTTAATCTTGGCTTTCTCACAATTGTTCCATTACTAACTAACTCCCCAGTTCAGTTCTTAGAAAGAGAGTCTGCACTGCATGAGGCCATGTTTTTATTTTATTTTTTTTGTAAGTTAAAATCTAATAATTTCTATCTGTCTGCCTGTCTCTGATTGTTCTTTTATTCTTGTTTATCCAAAAGTCAAATTTAAGATTCCAAAGTGCTGCTTCCAGGCCGATCCCTGAGAACTCGCTGCTGGTTTTGCAGGGAACACAGCAGAGGTCAGGAGATAGGAAGGGCAAAGTGAAAGGGATTTACCCAGCTCTGCTCTTGTTTTCTTTTCCGTGGGTCTTCACTGTAGCTTGTGTTATGAATATAGTCAGTTACACAAAGCCCCATGAGATGAGAATGTAGGTTGGCCTGCTGGAATGTAGGAAGCCATATATTTTTGAGTTTAAGATAAAAATTCTCCCTTTTTTGGGACGAATGTTCTCTTTCAGTTATACCTACAGGCTACAGAGGACATGTGAACTACACATAAAATAAAAACAATTTGCTTTACTTTTAAATTTGCTCATTCTTCTATTTGTCTCTAATCCAAAAATGCACACTCCCCCTCCAGCACTGAAAGCCTCTCCTTTGCACCGTGGAAGGCTCTGCTGCTTTCTCTTGGTCTGAATCCCAACAGCCTTCACAGTCCTCGCTTGAGTTCTTCCCCAATGAAGCCACCGTGGATGAAACCAACTCATGGGGCTCTCAGTACACCTGGGAAATAATAAACACTCAGAAAAATCTTAACTGCTACTCTTACTGAGTATGGCAAAGGATTCACAGCTTATTCATGTACCATTCACTGACAGGTGAAACACTTCTTTTATCAATGCTCTTTCTATGCTTTACCCCCAGAAAGTCTCAATTAGTTGGCAAGTGTTAGTCTCTACATTAAAAAAAAACCCAAAAAACTCTTCATATAATTCTTTTTTTTTTTTAGCTGAGCCATCCTGCTACCTGTTGGCAGCTCAGCGGCTGCTCAGCTCGGGCTGGACTCGAACCGCTGTTGCTCAGAGCTCAAACTCTTGAGCGAGCTCTTAGCCAACTGAGCCACTCGGCCGGCCCCCCATATAATTCTTATATGTAGTCAGTTACTAAGCACTGATTTTTTTTTAAAGATTTTTTTATTGAGGAATTGGGGGAGGGGAACAGCGTTGGGGAATCGGGGAAGGGGAACAGAGAAGTTGCTGTCGTTTTGTTCTTCAGTCTAGCTGTGGAGGACGTGACTTCACTGGCCCATGTTGGTATTATCATTGCACTCTTTCCAGGTGAGGCAGATCGGTCGCCGGCCACTGGACGACTGCTCATGGTGGCTCTTGGCAGCTCAAGCTGGCTGCCAGCCACTCACGGTAGCTTACGGGAGCCCACTGCAGCTCCACTGCAGCCTACACCGTGGCTGGCCACTCACTGCAGCCCAGCTCTAGGTCGAGCTGTTGTTCACCATCTTAGCTGTAGAGGGCGCAGTGTCAGTGTCCCTAATGTGGGATCCGAACCGGGGTTCTGCTGCTTAGAGCTGGTGTCCCAAGCCAACTCTTACCCAACATGCCACTCGGCCGGCCCAGCACTGTGTGGTGGTTTTCATTTCCAATTGTGATTGTCTTCCCTCTTACATTCACTGTAAAATTCCCAAGAGGCAGTTTTACACTGTTTTATGTTTTCTTTTGTCTTCCTCAGTGTCCTGTGTCCTGTGGCCACTTAGTGAGTTGAATGAAGGAGGTGAACGTTTTGTGGACTGAGCTACATCTCTAGGGAGAAAAATCACTTAAATGAAATGGTTAAATGAGAAACAGGTGTCTCTCCTTGATTACAGCAACACTTACATAGCACTTTCACTGTGCCAGGCACTGTGCATGGCTCATTTTATCCTCACAGCAATCCTCTGTGGAAGTTACTTTTTTATCCCCACCTGATGGATTATGACACTTGAGGCTCAGAGGAGAAGCCAGGTGCTGTGCTCAAGATGAAGCCAGGATTCTAATCCCAATCTCTGCATCACTATTCTACAAGCACGTTGAGGGGGCCAGCAGATACCACAGTACCTGCCACATAGTAGGGGATCGATGACTATGAGCTGGAGGAAGGAATGAATAAAAATTATAATAGCCCGGACCTGGACATATTGAAATTTCATAGAGAAGAGGGAAATCGGGAAAAATAATCTAGGTTGAGTTGTGTGAAGCATGGCTGCTAAGTGATAGGAATGAGTGTCCCAGGGTCCTTCAGGTGTGTTGACAGGGTGATGAGATGGCCTGTTTGCCTGGACCAGTCCCAGCTGATGCCTGTTGTCATTACTAATAGGGTCCTGTTTTCAAACACCCTATTTGGATAATAATTATATCAAATTTATATCAGTACCCTAAGTCTAGAAATGGTGTCAGGCTCTCTGAGTGCCAGGGAGAGCGTAAGGAAATAGCATTAGCATTAGCATTAGCTTGAGTCTACTTCTTTCCCTTTTTGGTGCATGCGTATTATGATGAGTCAGTCCGTGACCGTGCTGACTGCCCCATGTCTCTGCTCTGCAGGACGATTCCAGGACCCAGCTTCCCAGGAACTCCTGTAGGTTTGGTGCCTCAGGCAGTTGGGATTCCAGCTATTTGGCCATATTGCCCTCACAAGCACATCCATGGTCATTACATCTCATGTGTTAGTTTTGGGTTTGGAAATTACACACAGTGTACTGATGTGTGTAAGATCAGCAACCATAAAACCAGAATCCTTGCCTTAGTATTTATTAGTTTTGTCTCTTTGCTTTCTCTCTTTCACCCCCCTGCACCCCACCCCCGCATAAAATCCCTTCTTTAAAGAAAATCACAAATACTATTGTGTTGTTGTGGGGATGTAGACTTATGGCAAAGTGATGGGAAACCGCTTTTCAAATATAAAATTCCATGTACATGTTCAAAGGAAGTTGCCGGCACGGAATGTGTGTTGGATGTATCTCAAAAGACGGGTTATCATCCTAAAGCCCTGTCTCTCTAGAGATGACCTTGCTTCCTATTCACCTCCTGGGTTGAAAGAGCTTGAGTTCTTTTGCAAACTCATCTGAAGATACAAGTCCCTGAACATCAGCGGAGCCAGGTGTTTTCCATAGGACAGTGGAATTTCCCAGCTGTAAAACTTCCTTCCACCACTGTTCTGCCAGAGCTCTAGGTTGCTGACCTTCAGGAAGGCACCTTAAGGGTCTGAATTTGCCCTCATAAGAGGAATGCCCAATGTTGGGAGTAGGGTGGGAGGAGAAGAGGGAAAATTTTATTGTCATCCATGTGTTGGAGATTATTATGAAAACTGATATCTTAGTGATGTAGGAAATAACCTACTACATACTTCATCTTGACCTATAAGATAACCTATTGTCGTAATTAAATGTTATCAAAAAACTGGGGGAGAGGGAGATTAGGGGAATGTGGAAAAATGCTTTTATAAAGGAATTGTTTAATTTTAAACCTGAAAGACATCTGAAAGAGTTTTCAGTCCAGCAGTCTCTTCTCTTGATTGAAGAAAGCATGACTCAGAAAAGTTACAAGCTATGCCCAAGGACTGCCAGTTAGTCAGAGATGACAGGGACTAGAACCACAGGTCATGAACCTCAGCTCAGAGTGTTTTCCAGAATCTCACATGAAGTGAATCTTCATCCTGCCTCCATCGATGAATGTCCTTCTTCTCTGGTTGTGGCTGCTGAGACCAGCCCTCTTCAGTTCACAGAATGATAACCTCCCCAACCAATGGCGCTGGCTACTGCAGCCTATGGGGGTCGCTGTGGCTCTGGCCTGGGACGGCTGGAAGGCAAACGAGTGGGATTTGAAGAAGCAAGTAGTGATAGGATGTGCTAGAGCAGGGGTCAGCAAACTGCGGCTCGCAAACTGTGGCTCTGAAGTAAAATTGTAAATGAAAATAAAGCTATCATTGTTTCATTTATAAAATTTTTACAGGATATTATTCACATAACGGTGATTATGTAAAACTATATTTATGGCTCTCAAATAATTTTTAAATTGTTGCGAGGGACAGGATTAGCTCTTCCAGGGGTTGGCAAACTTTTGAGATGGAACCTGTATCCAAAGAGCTGCAAGTGGCTCGCGAGCCGCAGTTTGCCGACCCCTGTGCTAGAGCATCAAAGGAAAGGACTGTAGGAATCAGACTTAAAGCTTAGTACAAAAATCCATGGCTCCCTGTTCTTTTTAGGTATGTGTATTTTTCACTCATTTATGATGCTGGTGGAAAGAAAACCAGAGCTGGCCATTCCCAAATCCTTTCAAACTGCCCCTCTGGAGTCCTCTGAGTTTGTAGATGTAAATGCTGAAGGTCACTAGGGCTGAAAGTACCTTTTTGCTCCAGCCTCTTCCTCATCCCCAAGTGCCAAAGCTAGTTCTGAAGAAAGTCTCCTTCCAAGAAAACCAGGGAGAAGGGCCTGCACCCACCTACCTACCACCCCACCCTCTCCCCAAATAAACCAGCTCCTTGGATCTTTGGATTTTTGCAGCTCCCTGCACATAGCAGGCCTATACTCAGGGTTTTGGGGAGGCCTCTTTTCCTGGGCGGTTGCTAAGGCCAGAGCTGACTCCAGGCCTGTTATCAGGAAGACAGTTTAAACAGGCCTTATCACTGTGTGTTCAATCAAGGTTTATGAGGGCTGATAAAGATGTCACCTAGTTGCTTCATGTGTTCATTAAAACTATTCCCTGGTGGGATGGAAATGCAAAGGTGTTTGTTTTATTATTTTTTTAACAAAATTTTGGGAATAAATACATGTTGTTCTTTTGTTAAATATGGCACTTGTGGACAAGCTCATCTGTGTAGTCAAATCTATTTGTGCCATGGAAAAGGGGGTGAGGGCAGTCCTCTCGGGCAGTTCCCCTGAGAACAATACATTAGGTCTCACCCATACAATGCCATCTTTAATATCGTAGTTTATCATAATTGCTTATTTAATAATTCAATAAACAGCACTACCCTTGGTTTAGGTGCAGCCATAAGCCATTGTGTGCTTTTAATTTTGTGTCCTTTTAATATTATGGGATCATTATAACAAAAAAGGTATTTGCTTTAGTCTTTTATTTTAATAAGAGATTTCTGACTAAATGTGTTTGACATAGTTCCTCTTTCTATGAGTTTTTCCTCTTCTATTGAAAGAGAAGCAAAACAGCCCATGTTATTTTTATTCACCCATAATTGTGTATAAATAATCAGAGCTGTAGGGAGTGTAAAACAAGCATAAGGAATAGCTCCTGCTTAGAAGAGCTTTTGTGCTCCGTGAACTTGATTACTACTTTATACTGAGACCTAACATAGGCCCAGAGCTTGCATATAGGGTATCTCATTGACTCGTTTACTATATTTTCTGTTTATTAATGCTAAGGCAGAATTGCAGAATAAAGGGTAAGAAATATTTTAATTTTTCAGGTTCCTGCCACCCTTCTAGTTCAAAAGACGCTGTTGCTTTTTTTATTTTTATTTTAAATTGTGGTAACATAAAATGCACCATCCTAACCATTTTTAAGTGTACAGTTCAGTAGTGTTAAGTATATCACACTATTGTGCAACCAATCTCCAGAATTTTTTCATTTTGCAAATCTGAAACTCGGTACTCATTAAACAACTCCCTATCCCTCTCCCCCTCCAGTCCTTGATAACTGCCATTCTATTATATTCTCTGTTTCTATAAGTTTGACTATTTTAGATACCACATATAAGTGGAATCATTCAGTATTTGTCTCTCTGTGACTGGTTTATTTCACTTAGCCTAATATCCTCAAGGTTCACCCATGTTATAACATATGACATAATTTCTATTCCTTTTAAGGCTGAATAATATTCCATTTTATGTATACATCACATTTTGCTTATTCATTCATCCACTGATGGACATTTATGTTGGTTCCATGTTTTAGATACTGTGAATAATGCTGCTATGAACATGAGTGTACAAAATATCTGTTCTATACCGTGTTTTAAATTCTTTTGGGTACCCAGAAGTGGGATTGCTGAATAATATTATAGTTCTATTTTTACTTTTTTTTTTTAAAGATTTTTATTGGGGAATTGGGGAAGGGGAACAGCCAAGTTGTTGTCCTGCAATCTTAGTTGTGGAGGGCGCAGCTAGCTCAGCTCCAAGTAGCCATCTGGCTGACCGTCGGCAGCTCGCGTCTGCTCAGCTCAAGGTGCTGTGTTCAATCTTAGTTGTGGGTGGGTGTAGCCCACCATCCTGTGGGGAGTCAAATCGGCAACCTTGTTGTTAGGAGCACGTGCTCTCATCAGCTGAGCCATCCTGCCACCTGTTGGCAGCTCAGCAGCAGCTCAGCTCGGGCGCAGCTGACTGGCCCATGTGGGAATCAAACCGGTGACCCTGTTGCTCAGAGTGTGTGCTCTTAACCAACCAAGCCACTCAGCTGGCCCCTATTTTTACTTTGTTTGAGGAGCCATCATACTGTTTTCCATAGCAACTGCACCACTTTACATTCTTACCAACAATGCACGAAGGCTCTAATTTCTCTACATCCTTGTCAACACTATTTTCTGCTTTTTAAAAATTTTTTATAGTAGCCATCCTAATGGGTGTGAGGTGATACCTGCTATGGACTATTTGTCCTCCCCACCCCCAAATTCATATGTTGAAATCCTAATCTCAATGTGATGATATTTGGAGGTGGGAGCCTTTAAGAGGTAATCAGGTCTTGAGGGTACAGTCCTTATGAAATGGATTAGTACCTGTATTATAAGAAGAGGCTTGAGAGCTAGCTCACTATCTTTCTGCCTTGTGAAGGTACTATGAGAAAGCAGTCATCTGCAACCTAGAAAAGCACCTTCACCAGGTCCTGTCTATGCTGGCACCTTGATTTTGGACTCTCAGCCTCCAGAACTCTGTGAAATAAATATTTGTTTTTGATAAGTCACCCAGTCTTTGGTATTTTGTTATGCTTGCATGAGATGACTAAGACAATACTCGTGCATAATTGTGGTTTTGATTTACATTTCCTTCAGAATTAATGATGTTGAGCATCTTTTCATATGCTTGTTGGCCATTTGTATATCTCACCATTGCGTTTTGACATCTTCATATCTCCATACCCTCTGGTAACTCTGCTTGGCCACTTAAGGAGATTTGTTTCTAGCAGGCTATATGCAGACTTTTCCTGCATTATGAAATCCTGAACATCTCTGATGTATGTTGACCATTAAACATGAGTGTCTCTGGGATAAAATTACTTGTTCATTTAATATTATTTAATTAAATTTAATATTTTTTTTAAATGTGAAAACCTTCTCCACCACAAGGGTTCAGGGTCTATATAGAGAAATTTCTGCTCATCATATCCCACAATGAAGTACTTGGAGGTACTGAAGGGAAAAGAAGCAAAATCAAGTTTATAATGGGGGGGGCGGGGAGGGAAGGTGAAGGAGATGGAAGAGGAAGGGGGATGCTGAGAAGTCAAAGGGAGGACTAGGCATGGACTGCAGGGAGAGGTAAGAAGAGGTGACTTTCAGGCTCAAACCCCAAGAAAAAGAGATCTATTTTTGGTGAGGGTTGGGGAAGGAAGCTCATGAACATTTTGTATCAGATGTTAGCAAAATGCTAACAGGTTCTTGGATAAGATTTGCTTACTGTCTTAGGTTGTATCTCCCCAGAAGCAGACACTGAAACAAGGATTTGAGTCCAAGTAATTTATTTGGGAGGAGATTTCAGGAAGCATCAGCCAAAGAGTAGAAAAGAGATACAGGGAAGAGAAGGAAGCCACTGTAGGGTGTGTTTGAGCAGACTGTTGAGGTAGGCAACTGGACTTCAGGCTCCCTGGGGCACTCTGCGAGAAGATGAAGAACTAGCCTCAGAGTTACCCCCTTGAAAGGTGAGGAAGCTGAGGTACTTGTCCTCTAATTCCCCTCCATCGTTGGCTGACAACTGCTCCCAGGAGTGTTAGCTCCCCAGTTTTGGGCCTGCCCTATGAGCAGGCACAGGCTGAGCACAGGACAGACACATCAGGAGGCACATGCTGGGAAGCAGAGTGCAGGGAGTAATGGGTACAGCACTGACAGCATCTACCACACTCGAAACTTCTACTGGATGCTTCAAAACACATTTTATTATTATTTATTCATATATTTTTATTTTATTTATTATTCATATTTTACTGTATTCATCAATTCTAAGATGGACCTCCCTTCCCCCTTTTTAACACTTCCAAAATTAAAACCCATTCAAAATCCACAAGACATCTTTCAATTGCTCTTGGCCAGCTGGTGGTTGTGACAGAGTTTTTCTTGCCTGTGCATGAATGACCCTGGATATTATTCTTTTTTTTT
>NW_017731559.1:1462957-1479846 GCF_001890085.2 Hipposideros armiger
TGTTTCTAGTCAGAAAGGTATTTAAGAACCATTTGAAGAGGTAATATTCTGGTCATTGTCTAAAAAATGCCTTCCATTGATATCTTCTGGGGAGAAAAAGAGAGTACCAGTATCACAACTTGCAGAACGGGTATTAGCAGCTTGGAAGAAAATTCTGGAGATAAAGGAGCTCTCATTTATCAGATTGAGGCACATATAATTGCCCTTTTTGGTCACAGTCAAATGTCAGCAATTTTATTTGGTTCCTCTTATAAGAAAAATTGCATTGCTAATGTTCTTGCTGGGGATGGAACTGTGTGCAGAAGCATGGGCAGTGATGAGTTTGAATTAAAAACTAATACAGGGCTGGCCGAGTGGCTCAGTTGGTTAAGAGCTCGCTCAAGAGTGCGAGCTCTGAGCAACAGTGGTTTGATGCCTGGCCTGAGCTGAGCTGCTGCTGAGCTGCCAACAAGTGGCAGGGTGGTTCAGCTAAAAAAAAAAAAATGTAATACAGAAGAGTTGGATTCTGAATATACAAAAAAGTTTTAGACATACCTTAACCAATTTATTTCACTGATATATTCTTTCTTTTTATATATGACAAGGATGATATTTTTAAAAATCTTTCCAAGTAAGTCTAAAAGCACTTGCAAAAATATAAAATAAAATTTTACATGATAATAGAGCATTGTATCATAGTTTAATTGGTAGTTTTTCTTTCTTAGTGGCTTAAAATAATGGGACATCTTACAATCAAAAAGTGTTTCAGATTTGATGAAATATGATTTTTTTTTCTCATGGATCTCAGATGTAGAGAGTGAGGTGAATTATAATTTTTGGTTCATGTCAAATTTTTACCAGTGATTTGTGGTAAGCCTATCTCTTATTTTATTATTTAATTCTTCCCTTTTATTCATATTCCCCTGTCTATAGATTCATGCATATATATACAGATACTTATCCTTTTTTGGTTTTAGACGTTGCAAATATCTTCTCCCATTTTATCTTTCTTTTAATTTTGTCTATAACATCTTTTTTTTATTATTGGGGAATTGTGGGGATGGGAACAGTGCTGGGGAATTGGGGAAGGGGAACAGACAAGTTGCTGTCGTTTTGTTCTTCAGTCTAGTTGTAGAGGACATTGCTTCACTGGCCCAAGTTGGCACCATCATTGCGCTCTTCCCGGGCGAGGCAGATCAGTCGCCGGCTTCTGGACGACCACTCACTGGGGCTGCTGTCCGCTCATGCTGGCTGCTGGCTACACACGGTAGCCCATGGCAATCCACTGCCACAGGGGCTGCAGACTACGCTGTCGCCGTGACTCATGGCAGCCCAGCTCCAGGTCGAGCTGTTGTTCAGCATCTTAGCTGTGGAGGGTAGTGTCACTGGCCCTCATATGTGGGATCCGAACCGGGGCCCTCTGGCGTCCCAAGCCATTGCGCCACTTGGCTGGCCCTATAACATCTTTTGTTGAACAGAAATCCCTAATTTTGATGTATTTAAGTTGATTTTTCTGTCATTGTTGCCCAACAGCTCATGTTTTTAAAGTTTTTTTTAAGGTGCCATCTGCCTCCACATCACAAAGATTTCCTCTGATATTTTCCCCTGTTGACTTTATAGTTTGGCCATTCATACCTAGGTCTGTAATCCATCTTGAATCCACCTTTGTTTGTGGTGTTAGGTGGGAATAAAGTTTTGTTTTCTTCCTATAGGGAACAAGTTTTTGCCAGATATCTATTGAATCATCAGACCTTCCACAATTGATTTGTGCTGTCACCTTCATCATATGTTAAGTTCCCACAAATGTGTGGGTCTATCCCTGAAGCCACTAATTCTATTCCATTGGTCAGTTTGTTTGTATACATTACCACACTACTTCTATTACTATGGTATTTACATCTATCTTAATATATGCTAGACTAAGTCTTCATTTTAAAGTCTATTTTGTTTGATATAGGTATTGCTACTCCAGCTATATTTTGTTTCCATTTGTATAAAATATCTTTTCAATCCCTTTACTTTCAGTCTATGTGTGTTTTTTTATCTGACATGGATCTCTTGTAAGCAGTATATGTATGGATCATGTTTTCTTATCCATTTAGCTACCCTATGTCTTTAGATTAGAGCATTTATTCATTTACATTTAAAGTGATTATGGATAGGTCCCTAATTATTGCCATTTTATTATTCACATTTCTCTCTCTCTCTCTCTCTCTCTCTCTCTCTCTCTCTCTCTCTCTTTCTCTCTCTCTCTCTCTCTTTCTTTGTTTCCCTCTTCTTTTTTTCTTAAAAAAGTCCCTTTAACATTTCTTGTAATACTGGCTTGGTGGCAATGAATTCCTTTAGGTTTTTTTTTGGCTGGGAAACTCTTTATCTCTCCTTCAATTTTAAATGATTGCATTGCTAGGTAGAGTAGTCTTGGTTGTAGGGCCTTGCTTGTCATCACTTTGAATATATCCTGCCACTTCCTTCTGGCCTGCAAAGTTTCTGTTGAGAAACCAGCTAAGCCTTAAGGAAGCTCCCTTGTAAGTAACTAGTTGTCTTTCTCTTGCTGCTTTTAGGATTCTGTCTTTGTCTTTAACCTTTGGATTTTAACTATGATGTGTCTTGGTGTGGGCTGTTTGGGTTCATATTGTTTGGGTCTCTCTGCACTTCCTGGGCTTGTGTGTCTATTTCCTTCAACACGTTAGTGGAGTTTTCAGTCATTATTTCTTTAAATATGTTCTTGTTCCCTTTCTTTCTCATTTCTCCTGGTACTTCTATGATGTGAATGTTGTTACATTTAATATTGTTTTAGAGGTTCCTTAAACTGTCCTCATTTAAAAAAATTTGGGGGCAGGCCAAGTGGTTCAGTTGGTTAAAAGAGCAAGCTCTGAACAACAGGGTCGCCAGTTTGATTCCCACATGGGCCAGTGAACTGCGCCCGAGCTGAGTTGCCGTTGAGCTGCCAATAGGTGGCAGGATGGCTCAGTGGTTAGAGCGTGTGCTCTTAGCCACAAGGTTTCTTGTTCAACTCCCGTATGAAATGGTGGGCTATGCCCACCCGCAACTAAGATTGAACACTGGCACCTTGAGCTGAGCGGTGATGAGCTGCTGATGGGCAGCCGGACGGCAACTGGACTTGGAGCTGAGCTAGCTGCACCCTCCACAACTAAGATTGAAGGACAACTACTTGACTGTTCCCCTTCCCCAATTTCTCAATAAAATCTTTAAAAAAAAATAAATTTTTTTTCTTTTTGTTGTTCTGATTGGGTGTGTTCTGCTACTTTGTCATCCAAATTGCTTATTTGAGCCTCTGCTTCATCTAGTTGCTGTGATTCCTTCTAGTGTATACTTCATTTCAGTTATTGTATTCTTTATTCCTGACTGGTTCTTTATTATGGTTCCTATGTCCTTATTTATGCTTACTGTCTTTTTGTTGAAGTTCCCACCAAGTTCCTTAAACATTCTTATAAAGCAGTGTTTTGAACTGTGTCTTCAGTAGGTTGATTACCTCCATTCATTTAGTTCTTTTTCTGTAGTTTCTGCTGTTCTTTTATTTGGGACATGTTTTCCTGGTTCCTCATTTTGGCTGCCTCTCTGTGTTTGCTTCTGTATATTATGTAGCTCTCCTATGTGTCTCAGTATTTGCTGGGTGACTTTATGTAGTAGGTGTCTTGTGTGGTCTAGTGGTGCAATATCCCTGATCACCTGTGCTGTGTGTTTCAGGAGTGTTCCTTGTGTGTGTTGTGTGTATTCTCCTGTTGTAATTGAGCCTTGATTGCTTTTAGTGCATCAGTGAGTGGGATTGACTCTCAGGCTGACAGTCTGTGAGGATTGGCTACACCCATTGTATATGAACTGGTGTGTGGAGGCTGACCCCTCAGATGGGGAGTCACCCCTGTGGGCTCTTGTGCCTGTTAAGATTACCCTTTGGGTGTGCCACTTGTGCAGCTAACTGAGTAGTGCACTGGTGTGGCCTTAAGCCGATCCCAGGATGTATTGTTTCTGGTGTCTCTTGGGAAGGGCTTCCATGAAGGCCAATTTCAGCCTTTCCTGTGACCAGCCTGGGGCTACCAGGTGTGAAGCCACAAAGCTGTATGTAGTTGGTTGCAACCTGTGTTAGACCTGGATGTATGAGGGTGTGGCCTTGCTGTGAACCAAAGCAGGCTGCCACCATTTTGGGCCTGGGGCAGCTTAGCAAAAGGCCCAGGACCCCCCCTAAGCCTGCTGCCACCTGTTGGCTATCCGTAAGGATCAGCTGTTGAAAGAGCCTCCTTAGGTGAGTGGGCTGGGCTGGTTGACCTAATGTTGAGAGTGTCCCCAGGGATGCAGCACCTAGCTGGTTGGAGTGGATTCCCAGGGAGTCATGAGGCGTGGCCAGTGGTTTTTACAAAATTAATGCAGATTCAATTCTTGCATGAATGCCAGCCTATGATCACTTTGTGAAATGCCCTGACAACACCATGGCAAGCCACTGCTCTCCTCAGGCCCACACATCCCAGAGAGTCTGAGAGTCGCTCAAGAGATACTACAGCTCAAGTTGTGGCTGATTGTCCACCACCGAAAGTTTCCCAGGCTGCCACGGGCCATCGCTGCTGTAAAAGTCTTCTACAGCTTATGGAGTGGGGATGGCTGCCCAGGAGCCAAGAGTGACTGAGGAGATGCAGCACTAGCTTGGCAGAGCCGGGGCCTTGGGCATCATCAAGGCGGTGCACACCTGCGGATTTTATCAGACCAATGCAGTCTCAGATTTTGCCCTTTGGGGGAGGGTTCTACATAGAAAAGATGATGCCCTCCTGTAGGCTACACGTGAAGCGGGCTCCACACAGAGGCAATGATGGCTGTCCCTCTAGCCCTCGTTCCTAAGCCACACAACCCAGTCTTTCCCCATATATCTCTGGTACTTCTTGAGTTGCCTCCCCTCCACCAGAGCCTAGGTGAGTGTTTACAAGTGAGTGAGTCTATGCACAGGCCCTTTAAGAGGATGTCTGGGTTTCTAGCCACTTTCCATTTCACCAGGATGGATGGGCAGAATCCTCACTACTTTTCATTGCCAGATGTTGTGGGGACTCCTCCTCTTGGCATAGGATCCCTGGGCTGGTGAACCCGGTGTGGGGCTGGGACCTCTCCCTCTTCAGGGGGACCTCTGCCACTGAGATGCCTCTCCTGGCGTTCAACCACTACCTGTGGATTTGAGGTCAGTCCATTTTGTGTCTCTGTCCTTCCTACCAGTCTCGATGTGGCCTCTTTCTTTTTTTCTTTTTCTTTTTTTTTTTTTTTTGTGATCTTGTGGAACTGAAGAATGGAGACACGAACCAGAGAGGTAAAGTTGCAGAAAAGGACAGTTTATTAGAAGAAAAAATACATTTCAAAGAAGCAGAAGTGGGCCTGAACAGTACAGAATGGCTTAAGGGCCGTTATTAGAAGAGAAAGTACACTCCAAAGAGTTTGGAGCGGTCCGAGCAAAAGAAGGCGCTCAAAAAAAAGCTGGCCTCTTCTATATATCCTTAGTTCTAGGGCTTCTGTTTAGCTAGTCTTCAGATTATTCTTGAAGTTGATTGTTCTAATTTTGATGTGATCCTGGCAAGCAACAGGCATAGCATTGACCTAATCTGCTGTTTTGGACCATCCATCTGTTAGTTGATTTTTAAAAAAAAATCTATATTTTTTTATTTATCTTCATCATTTCTTCACATACTTCTGCTTTTTATAAAAATAACTTTTCTTATTCTGGGACTTTTATTAGACATTGCCATTTTGTCTTTTCCTCAAATTTCTCTACTTCTTTTTTAATGTGTCTTTCTGCAGATAATGGCAATGATTTCAAACAACTTCTGATGCAAGTGAAAAAAAAAAAGTGCCAAAGCGGAGAGCTTCATTTGACCATCAAGACAAAAATCATGACTACAGAGGAAATACACAACTTTAAGATAAACAGTGAAGACAATAAATTGCTAAATATTTTGCTTACTTTGGTTCAGTCATCAATTCAAATGGAGACTGTAGCCAAGAAGTGAAGAGAAGGTTGAGACTCAGAAGAGCAGCAATGGAAGAATTAGGAAAAATCATCAAGAGGGAAGATATGTCTTTAGAGACCAAGGCTAAGATCATCCACACACTCATATTCCCAATTACTATGTATGGATACATAAGTTGGACAATGAAGAAGGCTCACAGGAAAAAAATTTATTCATTTGAAAAACGGTGTTGGAGGACAGCTCTACAGAAACCCTGGACCAGCAGAAAGATGAATCAGTCCTAGAGAAAATTAAGCCTGAAACTTGCTGAAAGCACAAATGACAAAACTGAAGTTGTCCTTCTTTGGGCACATCATGAGAAGGCAGGGAAGAGACAATAATAGCTGGGAAAAATAGAAGGCAGCAGGAAAAAGGGAAGACCAAATATGAGATGGATTGACTCCATAGAACAGCAGTTCTCAACCTGTGGGTCGCGACCCCTTTGGGGGTCGAACGACCTTTTCACAGGGGTTGCCGGGTACTCGTATGTGGGCGTATCTCCATGTGGGCCTGGAGACGGATAGAGGAGCGGTGTCTTGGTTCCTAAGACTATCGAAAATATGTGTTTTCTGATGGTCTTAGGAAACCCCTGTGAAAGGCTGAGAACCGCTGCCATAGAAGAAGCCATAGGCATGAGTCTACAGGAGTTAAGAAGGGCTGGTGAGGACAGGACATTGTGCACATCACTCATTCATAGTCACTGGAGTCAGAGCCAACTCAATGGAATGCAACACAAATCCTTTCCTTGTTGCCTGCTGGGAAAGTTTCTCTATCTAATTTTGCTAATTCTTACTTCTGTTATTTTTTTCTATCTGTTGTGTTCTTTATTTCAATTTTTATGTATTTCATATTCAACTTTTCTATGCTTTTTTTTTAAAAAGACGTTTATTCAGTGTCATGATCAGACTATTATTGGGTTGTCGGGAAAGTCATGACATATTTTTTTCTATGTTTTTCGTTGCAAAAATCCATCATGACTTTTCTGAGAACCCAATACATTTAGCAATCAACATCATGGGTGCAAAAAACTACATTAAAACCCTTTGTCAGAATGCTTTAGACTTTCCACAGAATAGAAGCTAAAATAACCTGTTATACAAATAGTCACAAATACAGTTCTTGAGTTTTTTGCCCATATACATGAGTATTGTCTAGAAAATGTCTTCTTTGTAGCAGCTAGGCCCTGCCACCACTGTGCTTGGCTGAGTTCACAAATCTGTTGCAACCTATAGCTTCTCTGTCATTTCTCTGGCTCTCCTCTCCTGCTAAGCTTTGTTTCCTGGCAGTGATTAAAACCTTCTGCCACTGCCATAGCTACTGCTGCTGCTGCTGAAACTGCCAAAGCCACCTTGGTTTTGTGGCTTGGCAAAGTATTAGCTTCCACCACCACTGGGACCAGAGCTTCTGCCTCCCAAGTTTTCTCCTTTCATGGGTCCAAAGTTTGAAGATTGATTGTTGTAATTGCCAAAATCATTGTAGCTTCTGCCACCTCCAAAACTGCTTCCATCATTACCAAATCCATTATAGCCATCCCCACTGCCACCATATTCTCTACCACCACGACTGCCACAAAAGCCACCTCGACCCTGGAAGTTTCCTCCATTGACCAAAGTTATCATTCACACCAAAACCACCTCCTAGACCACTACTGAAATTTCCAAAACCATTTCGACCTCTTTGACTGATTGAAGCACTAGCCATCTCTTGCTTAGATAAGGCTTTTCTTACTTCACAGTTGTGGCCATTCACAGCATGGTATTTCTGAATGACAATCTTACCTACAGAGTCATGGTCATCAACGGTTACGAAAGCAAAGCCTCTCTTCTTGCCACCACCTTGGTTAGTCATGATTTCAATCACTTCAATTTCCCCATACTGTTCAAAATAATCTCTTAGGTGATGTTCCTCAGTGTCTTCTTTAATACCACCAACAAAAATCCTTTTCACAGTTAAGTGGGCACCAGGTCTTTGAGAATCGTCTCTTGAGACAGCCCTCTTTGGTTCTACAACTCTTCTATCCACCTTGTGTGGCCTTGCATTCATGGCTGCAACCACCTCCTCCACAGTGGCACAGGTGACAAACCCAAAGCCTCTGGAGCACCTGGTGTTTGGGTCTCTCATCACCACACAGTCTGTGAGCGTTCCCCATTACTCAAAATGGCTCCTCAGATGCTCATCAGTTGTTTTAAAGCTCAAACCTCTGATGAAGAGCTTCCACAGCTGTTCAGGCTCTTTGGGAGACTCTGACTTAGACATGACGACCGCGGGAAGGGAGATTTTAACGATGCTTATTTGGCGGCATCCACCAACAGAAAGGCTTTCTATGGTTTTTTTTCTTATGACATTTAATTCTTACTTTTTGGCTCTAATATGATCAGCTATTTCCTTATGTATATGTATAATGCATATTTTAAATTCTTGGTCCATTTGTTTCTATTCTGCTTTACGTAGTATGTATTGTTTAGCTTACTGTTTCTTAGTTAAGAAACTTCTTCTCAGGGCCGGCGGAATGGCTCAGTTGGTTAAGAGCTGGCTCAAGAGTGTGAGCTCTGAGCAACAGCGGCTCGAGCCCGGCCCGAGCTGAGCAGCCGCTGAGCTGCCAACAGGTGGCAGGATGGCTCAGCTAAAAAAAAAAAAGAAACTTCTTCTCAGGTATCTAGTTATTTGTGCTTGTAAGTTCATGTTCATCTAAGAATAACAGCTGCTCTTTCTGGTAATGTGTTTGGGGGAAAGAATGAAGCACAGAACCCAGACCAAGTCCCTCTATGTGAGTATTAGGGGGAGGGGAGTAGTAAGCTCTAGGACAGAGAGCTCCAGGCACCATAAAACCACTGTTGATCATTCCTTTTTCAGGAATGATCCCCACCAGGCAACTCTATTTCAGGAATTCTTCCTTAAACTCTTAGAAATAAACAGCGCCAGGAGAAGCCAATTTCATTAGCTGTTAGTATTGCAGCCATGGGGGCAGTCCAGACTTGTTCTTATCAGTACCTCACTCCAGGAGGACATTGGTGCTGCCCACATATTACTATTCTAAAATGAGGCAGCCTGAGCTATTGCTGTCCACTTACTTGGAGATGGATTAAATATAAAATTTTATTTTAACATATTTTTTTAAAAAGTATATAACATTTTATTTATGGTGTATATGTATATATGAAAAGTTCACACTTGCTTACTTCAATGAATTAAGCAATTCAGACACCTATAAGTTGTTAATATTCTTCCCCTTCCCCATCATCAGTCTCTAAAATAACTGATGTAAATACTTTTCTTCCCAAAATGTTCAATTGTACATGGTTCTATCTTTCAAGTCATTATTCTAAACTTTTAAAAAAGGGCATATGATAATCGTAACTATCTGTCCAGACCAATATTAATAAATTAATTTATTCTTTTTCCTGGATAAATAATATTCTGTAATATGAATGTTCCATAATTTATTATGTTTATCATTTGTCCTACTGGTAGACATGCTAGTTTTTTCCAGTTTTTGTAAATATAAACAATACTTCAATAAATATCCTTGGATCAGTTGCAATGGATGGAGTCCAGAAATAGTCCAAAGAGTATATAACAACTTGATATATTATAAAAGTAATATTTCAATTCAGTGGGGAAAATGTGATTTATTTAATAAATAATGCTGGCATAACTAACAATTTCCATATGGGACAAAAAGTTTTATTCCTTCTTACATCATGTACAAAAATAAGCTCCAGATAGAATGAATTATGTTAGAAAAATAAAAATATTAGAAGAATATTTATATAATTTCAGAGTTGGGAAAATTTAAAAGAAATTTTGGAAACCTGGAAATAATAAGGGAAAAAAGTGAATAGATTTGAAACTATAAACAATTTTAATGTTTTATGTCTCCAAAATTTTTTCTACATGTCATCTTAAGGTCAAATAAATGTTTAGGTCCTGGATTTTGTCTGATGAGGACTGGTGAAATCTTATTATTACAAAGTCTACATAACTATATCCATATATAACTATACTTAACTATATATCTATATCTATATAACTATTGTATATCTGATGTAGTTGTAATGGGATTTTATTCTAATGATCATGTCCCTTGAAATAACAACTCTACAGTCTGGAAATTGAACAGACCCTAGAAAATAAATTTTTATTGGAGATTACTGTGAGGAAAAAATTTACATAGTTCATACTACTCTGAGTTCTAAAACATTTATATATGTGTGTGCTTGTGTTGAAGTTTCTTTTAGAGGAGATTTTGGAAAGTTAGTTCAATAAGTGATGGAGGTGGTATGATGGTTGAAAAGAATTGAAGAATAGTTAAGAGTTCTTTTGTTTGGCTTTTAGGTAGCAAAATGTTAAGCTGTGGCTGGCATGCAAATATACATTTGGAGGTTTCTTTTAAAAAGGTGACTTTGTTAACAGACATCAATTTTTTTTCTTTGTTCTGGAAGATTAGTTGTTAATGGATCAGCATAAGTATTGATTTGCCCACTGGCACAATAAAAGAGCATTTGCTCTTTTAAATCTTTAGGAAGACATTTATTGCCCTAATTCACTAAGATCAATGGTTATAAATTAGAATGTTTTCTCCATAGTTAGGTTTATAACCAGGATCTCATTTAATCAAGAACCTTAAAGATGATCTAGTTCTAGACCAATCTCATCTGTAAATGAGGACACTGAGGCCAAAGGGATTTGTTAAGTTCTTAGAGTTATGAATAGTAGAGGCGAAACTAGAAACTCCTATCTGTTGTTATCTTGATAGTGAACCAGGCTGCCAACAATAGGTGATAGAAAAAGACAAGTGCCAAAGGCACTGTCTCAAAGACACTAAAATTGGGAATATAATAATTATTTCCCTAAAGATTTCCTACTGTCCTAGGAAATATTTTATGGGCAATACCCACTTCCTGACAGTTTATGTTGCTTTTTTGCAGAGTCCACTGAAAGTGGATGTCTGCAAGACAACATCCTGACTTATACGCCCTGAGTCTTGACACTCCAAATGTTTGTGTGCATTTGGACAATTGTTGAGTGAGCAGATAAGAGCAGGGAGAAGTGGCTTATAGGATTTGATCGGACAGCACACAAGAAAGGGAATGCTTTCTTTATACATTCATGTTGAATTTATTTTACATAGATCATTAAATTACCTACTTATTTCAATAATGTTATTTTCCTGGTAGAATGTATGTGGGTTTCTGATTCAAGGTAAATGGTGATTTATTCACTCATCAAGTATAAGAGGCATGAAAATGGAAATAAAGAAGTGGAAAAGCAAATGTACACTTTTTTAGAAAAGAGACTTGGCTGTGATGACTAGTGTGATGACTAGGAGATGTGTGTAAGTTTGCACTGGGTCTGGGAGGAAGAATTATATGATGCACATTGGTTGCTCCATTCTTTCTCAGAATGATATATATTGGTCAGAGCTTTTCAAATTCACATGATGTTGGGGCAAAATGATCTTCTGCTGATTCATTAATATTTCTTGTATCTGCCCTTCCTTTCTGTGCCTGCTGTTATATCTGTATTTTAGCCATTCGTCAGCTCTTGCTTGGAACATTTCGATGGTCTTCTCATTAGTCTCATGACTAGCATAATTTCTTTTCCTATTTTCTATGCTACTTCCAGTATGATAGCTCAAAAATGCAAATTGTATTCCATTACTTCTTTGTTTGAAACCTTTCAGGGCCTCCCAAATGCTTACAGGATAAAGTTTAAAGTTCTCAGCTTGGCAATTAAGTCCTGGCTCTTGTTTTCTTCTGCACCTTTATCTTTTGTTGCACTCCCTTAATTGGCCCTATACTTCATTCAATCATTCATTCGATAACTCTTTTTTAAAGATTTTTATTAAAATATAGCTAACATGCAATGTTATATTAGTTTCAGGGGTACACTATAGTCATTCAACACTTACATTCCTAAAGAAGTGATCACCACAAGTCCAGCAACCATCTGGTACTGTACCATGTTATCACAATATTATTGACTATATTCCTCATGCTGCACATTACATCACCATGACTAATATGTTTTATACCTGGAAATTTGGAACTCTTATTCTCCTTCCCATCCCCCGCTTTTAAATTTATCAATTACAGTTGACATTAAATATCACTTTATATTAATTTCAGGTGTACAGCATAGTGGTTAGACATTTATATAATTTAAGAAGTGGTCCCCCTTACTAGTCTAGTACCCACTGAGCACTATACATAGTTATTACCATATCATTGACTGTATTCCCTATGCTTTAATTTACATCCCCATGACTGTTTTGTAAACTACAAATTTGTACTTCTTAATCCCTTCACCTTTTTCACTCTGTCCCCCAAACCCCTCCATCTATCACCCCAACAAATCTAGTACCCGACACCATACATAGTACAATATTATTGACTATATTATGTTATACCCTACATCCCCATAACTACTTTGTAACAATCAATTTGTACTTCTTAATCCCTTCCCCTTCTTTCACCCACATCCCCAAACCGCCTCCCATCTGGTAACCATCAAAATGTTTTCTGTATTTATGAGTTTGTTTCTGTTTTGTTTGTTAATTTTGTTCTTAGATTCCACATACAAGTGAAATCACATTGCATCTGTTTTTCTCTGTCTGATATACCCACTCAGCACAACACTCTCCAGGTCCATCCATGCCACCACAGATGGCAAGAACCCATTCCCTTCCATGGCAGAGCAATATTCCTTTGTATATATACCACCTCCTCTTTATCCATTCTTCCATTGATGGACACCTAGGCTGCTTCCACATCTTGGCCATTTTAAACAATGCTGCAATGAATATATGGATACTCATGTCCCCTCAAAGTATAGTTTTTGGTTTATTTGGATAAATACCCTGAAGTGAGATTACTGGGTCCTTCATTGTCTCTTCTTATAGCCTTTGTTTTAAAGTCTATTTTGTCTAGTATAAGCATTGCTACTCCAGGTTTTTTGTTTGTTTGTTTTTTTAATTTTCACTTTCATGAAATATCTTTTTCTATCCCTTTACTTTCAGTTTGTGTGTGTCTTTCGATCTGAAGTGAGTCTCTCGTAGGCAGCATATGTAAGGGTTTTGTTTTCTTGTCCATTCATGCCTCCTATGTCTTTTGATTTGAACATTTAATACATTTACATTGAAAGTAATTGTTGATAGATATGTAGCTATTGCCATTTTTATTATTCATAATTTTGACTTTTTTTTCTGTCTTAAAGAAATCCCTCTAAAATTCTTTGTAATATTGGTTTGGTGGTGATGAACTCCTTTAGCTTTTTGTCGTCTGGGAAGCTCTTTATCTGTCCTTTGATTTTTAAATAACAACCTTGCTGCGTAGAGTAGTCTTGGTTGTAGATCCTTGTTTTTCATAACATTGAATACTTCCTGCCAATCCCTTCTGGTCTGCCAAGTTTCTGTTGAGAAATCAGCTGACAGTCTTATGGGAACTCCCTTATAGGTTATTAGTTGC
Source organism: Hipposideros armiger (assembly GCF_001890085.2). NCBI lineage: Eukaryota > Metazoa > Chordata > Mammalia > Chiroptera > Hipposideridae > Hipposideros > Hipposideros armiger. The sequence goes on from NW_017731559.1 coordinate 1,476,402, forward strand.
CTTTCTCTTGCTGCTTTTAGGATTCCTTTTGTCTTTAAACTTTGCCATTTTAATTTAATATGTCTAGGTGTGGGCCAGTTTGGATTCATCCTGTTTTGGACTCTGCACTTTCTGGACTTGTATGTCTATTATCTTCTCTAGGTTAAGAAAGTTTTCAGTCATTATTTCTTCAAATAGTTTCTCAATCTCTTGCTTTCTCTCTTCTCCTTCTGGTACCCCTATGATGTGAATGTTGTTATGCTTGATGTTGTCCCACAGGTCTCTTAAACTATCCTCATTTCTAAAAATTCTCTTTCCTTTTTTGCTGATCTGATTGGGTGTTTTCTGCTACCTTGTCTTCCAAGTCACTAATTTGATTTTCTGCTTCATCTAGTCTGCTGGTGATTCCTCCTAGTGCATTCTTCATTTCAGTTATTGTATTCTTCACTTCTGACTGGTTTTTTTTTAATGCTACCTATGTCCTTTTTTTTTTTAAGATTTTTATTGGGGAATTGGGTAAGGGGAACAGACAAGTTGCTATCCTTTGGTTCTTCAGTCTAGTTGTGGAGGACGTTGCTTCACTGGCCCAAGTTGGCACCATCATTGGGCTCTTCCTGGGTGAGGCAGATCAGTCGCAGGCTTCTGGACGGCCGCTCACAGCAGCTGCTGGCGGCTCACGCTGGCTGCTGGCTACACATCGTAGCCCATGGCAACCCACCTGCCGTCGCCGGTGACTCACAGCAGCCCAGCTCCAGGTTGAGCTGTTGTTCAGCATCTTAGCTGTAGAGGGCAGTGTCACTGGCCCTCATATGTGGGATCCGAACCGGGGCCTCTGGCGTCCCAAGCCAGCTGTTAACCAATGCGCCACTCGGCCGGCCCCCTATGTCCTTTTTTATGCTTGCAATCTCTTTGTTGAAGTTCTCATTAAGTTCCGGAAGCATTCTTATACCATTGATTTGAACTCTGTCTCTGGTAGGTTGCTTGCCTCCATTTTGTTTAGTTCTATTTCTGGATTTTTCTCCTGTTCATTCATTTGGGATGCATTTCTTTGGTTTCTCATTTGGGCTGCCTCTCTGTGTTTGTTTCTATTTATGAAGTATATCTGCTATGTCTCACAGCCTTGTCTGGGTGGCCTTACGTAGTAGGTGTCTTGTGGGGCTCAGTAGCACAGTCTCCCTGGTCACTTGAGCTGGGTGCTCTAGGAGTGTCTTTGTGTGGGTTGTGTGTACTCTCCTGTTATAGTTGAGCTTTGATTGCTATTGGTACATCAGTGGGTGGGGTTTACCCTCAGGATGACTGCCTATAGGGTTTGGCTTCATCCACAGCCACAAGGTTTGGCTGCTGTGGGGGATGCTTAGCCCAATGAATGGGATTCTCCCCAGAGGGATCTGGTGCCTGTTGAGACCACTCTTTGTTTGTGCCACTTGTGGGGCTAATTGAGTAGTGCTCTGTTGTGGTCTGAAGCCAACCAAGTATGTTGGTTTTGGGGTCTCTTGGGAGGGGCTCCAGTGCAGGCTCAGTTCAGCCACTGCCTGTAACTGGCTGGGGGCTACCTGGTAGGAGCTTTAAAGTGATCTGCAGTTGTTTGCTGTTTGTGCTAAACCTGGAGGCACATGGGAGAGGCCACACTGTGAACCAAGGATGGCTGCCACCAATACCAGGCCTGGGGTAACCCCACAAAAAGCCAGGACACCTGGAATCCTGCTGCCACCTGCCAGCTCCCTTAAGTTTCAGCCACTGATAAAGCCCCATGTAGTATTTGAGTTGGATGAAGCAGGGCCTCAGGGAGTTACTGGAGTGGGAAGAGTGTGGTCATCAGGTTAACCCTGTCAGGTACAACTGATCTCTCAGATTCATTGCACACAAATTTTCAAATACGAAATACATCTTTACTGTACTAAGTCACAAACATGACTGGAGATAGGGCATGGTTGAGGGGGAAGATACGGAAGTGATGAGTCATGATATTTAAGTTAACTGTTAAATATTTGAAATTTTGTGTGCAATGAATCTGTGAGATCAGTTGCGCCTGATGAAGGGTTAATGTAGACTCTAGTTTGGTGCCAGTGCTGGGCCTGGATTGACTCAGCAAAAGCCTCAGAGCATACTGAGGACAGTCACCACCCACCTGGAACCCATGGACTTTGATAGTTTTCCAAGAAAGAGTGCAATGCAGGTGGGGCTGGTGCTCATGGAGAAAGTGTCTCCAGTAGTGCGCGAGCTGATTGGGGTGGGGTCCCAGCTTAGTCAGCAAGGCAGAGCTGCAGAGCTCACCAGGCCAATCAGATTCAGATTTGACCTGTGGGGATGGGCTCAAAACAGGAAAGATGGCACTTACCTGCCGGCTGCATGGGAGAAGGACCCCTCACTGGGAAAATGCCAACTGTCCTCCAATCCTTCCCTTGGAAGCCACACTCCTTATTCTGCACCCCCCGTATGTCTCCAAGGCACCCCAAGTCACTGTTCCTCCACTGGAGTTCAAGGTGAGTGCCTGCAAGTGAGCGAGTCTGTGCTCAGGCCGGTTAACAGGATGTCTGGGTTTCCTGCAGCCTTCTGTCCCACCCAAACCATTGGAATCACCACTGTTTTTCACAGACATCTTCCTGGCACCAGTACTCTGGGCTGGGGAGCCTGGTGTGGGGAGTTGGGGTTCCTCACTTCTCAAGAACCTCTGTGGCTGAGATATCCCTCCTGATTCTCATCTGTCACAGGGAGGTTTGGGGCTTGTTCAGTGTCTCTGCCCTTCCTACCAGTCTTGATGTGGCTTCTTATTTATAATTTTAGTTATAGGACTTTTGTTTGGATAGACTTCAGATGTTTCTCCAGGTTGATTGTTCTATAATTTAGTTGTAATTTTTATATGTTCACGGAAGGAACCAGGCACAGGATTTATCTACTCTGCCATCTTTGATCTCTCCTGATAACTCATTATTGAATGTCCACTATGTAACAGGAGGTGCACAGCATCCTAGAATGTGATGGGTGCAAGAAACTGCCCCAAAGGAGGAGCACAACTTGCCATGATCACTCATGCTGACCGACTCTACTAGTCTCTATCATGAATGTAGTAGAGCAAACCCAAACCACATACCCTCATATGACTAACTGTTCACCCCAAATCATAATGTAGTGTAATTTGAAGTAAAAGCACCCTGTTTAACACAGTTAAGAGAATGTATAAACAGTCTCAGACTGGGAAAAAATATTTGCAAACCACATGTCGGAGAAAGAAGTTGTATCCAGAATATGCAAAAGAGTTTCAAAACAATGGGAAGAAAACCAACCAATTGAAAACTGGGCAAAACATTTGGACAGACACTTTACCAAAGAAGAGATACAATGGGGCCAGCCGAGTGGCGCGATGGTTAAGAGCTGGCTTGGGACGCCAGAGGTCCCTGGTTCAGATCCCACATATGAGGGCCAGTGACACTGCCCTCTACAGCTAAGATGCTGAACAACAGCTCAA
>NW_017731559.1:1480015-1505716 GCF_001890085.2 Hipposideros armiger
GGCCAGCAGCCGCAGTGAGCGGCCGTCCAGAAGCCGGCGACTGATCTGCCTTGCCCGGGAAGAGCGCAGTGATGGTGCCAACTTGGGCCAGTGAAGCAACGTCCTCCACAACTAGACTGAAGAAAAAATGACAGAAACTTGTCTGTTCCCCTTCCCCCAATTCCCCAGCACTGTTCCCTTCCCCCCAATACCCTAATAAAAATCTTTTTTTTTAAAAAAAATAAGAGATACAATGGCAAATGAGCACATAAAAAGATGTTCATCATTATTAGTAATTAGAAAATGAAAAATTAAAACCACAATGAGTATCACAATTATTAGAATGGCTAAATTTAGAAAACAAAACAAAAAACCCTGACAGTACCAACTGCTGGTGAAGATGTGAAGCTACTGGAAATTTTATCCTTTGCTGGGGGGATGCATAACAGTGCAGCCTTTTTGAAAAACAGTTTTGCAGTTTCTCATAAAGTAAAACTCGTATTTATCTTACAACCCAGCAATCACACTTCTAGGTATTTACCCAGGTAAGTGAAAACTTATGTTCACACAAAAACCTGTATGTAAGTCTTTATAAAAGCTAGATTTGTGATTGCTCCCAACTGGGAAAAAAAGCCCCAAATGTTCTTCAGTTGGTGGATGGTTATATACATGGTAGTACATCCATACCATGGAATCTTAGTAAGAAAAAGAAATGAATTCCTGATATACACAACAACATGGATGAATCTCAGGTGCATTATGCTAAGTGAAAAAAGCCAGGCTTTAAGAGCTATGTACTACTGTATGATTCCATTTTTATGACTTTCTGGAAAAGGTACAACTATACAGCCAGAAAACAAATCAGTGGTTGTCAGAGGCTGGGAGGGGGGAGGAGTGGCTGACCACAAAGGGGCCTAGTAGGGAAGTATTTGGGGTTGATAAAATTGTTCCATATTTTGATTATGGGAGTGGTTACATGACTATATACATTTGACAAAAGTCACAGAATTGTACACTAAGAATGGTAAATCTTAATTTATGCAAATTATATCTCCGTGAGAAAAAAATTCTTGTTTAGATGTAAGAACCAATGAGATGTATCTGTGCAATTTCAGCTTCTGCTCACTCCCTCTCTCTGTCCCTTCCATTGAGCTGTGTTGTAGAGTCAGGGGAAATCTTGGGCTGTGGAGTTTCTGTGACTTCCAGGCCTCTCCTTCCCTGGGGGAGCAGCACATTTAGCCATCTGAGAGCACCTTTCAAAGAGAGCCTACCTATTGCTATCCATTTTTGTATCCACTCTATTCTCACTCCTTCAGGTTCCTGTTGAGCCTGTTGAGTAATATGATGGATAATTTATCACATTTGAATGATAAATTAATATATCATCTTTTTTTCTTTAATCCCATTAAGTTAGTAATTCAGATGCATTTTAGAGATTACACTTAGCTTCTCCAAGCTCTTAGCTGAGAACATCCTTCATTGTTCTTTCTGGGTTTCCTTTCTTTCCTCGAGGGTTTCTGGTCTCTACTGAAGATTCCAGGAGAAAATGTAGATGTAACTGATAGCAGAATTACCTTCACTCTTCTGTCCCACTGTCAGATGCTGGTTCTGAGTTTTGCTTTGGGGGTGATGATCTTGCCCACAGCTCTTTTGACTGCAGGGCTTAGTAAATGGTTCTGAGGACATCTTGATTCCAGAGCAAGCAGCTGATTTGCTTTTTTCTTTGAATGTGCTTCCTGTTTTCTGGTGTTGGGTTTGGCTATACCAAGTGTTAGGGACCCAATACTAAATGAACAAAAATAGAATTCTAACATAGAGAAATACATTTTGGTTAAACATAAAGGTTTCTCACATTTCCTGGGCTTTTTCTCAATTAAGATGAACAGAGAAGAGAGCTAGCTTTTGGACTCTAAGTTACTACTTTTTGTTTTAATTTCTTTGCTTTAATCAAGTATAATTTTAATCCATTTTCTCCATGCTGAATTTTAGAATTTCCCAAGATGCATCTGAATTAAGCTCTACTGAAACAATATGATTCCGATCTAATTCTTTCTACATCAAAATACGACCAAGATGTCTCTGTGAGAGTAAACAAGAGTATTCACTGTCCAGAGCAGCACAGAAAAGAAAGCAGAGGGGCCTCCTTCCCGCCCCCTCCCGGTTTAATGACATGCTGGTGGGGGATGGGGCAGAGGCCAAGACACAGCGTTTCCTGAAGCCCCAAGCCCTCGTTGAGGTGGCTTTCGAGCCCTTTCCCTTCCTGCAATGAAGGCCAGCATTCTTTCACAATTCCATAGCTGACCCTGCTGCACAGATTAATTTATTTTTCCTGAATCCATCTTGTCAAAAAATTCCAGGGCCAGGAACCTAGCTATTTCCAAATCAACCTTTCACCCTTGTGTTTCCCAGCGATGTTCTTAAGGAAGTGAGAAATATGGTTTGTTTCAGACCAGGTGACTTGACTGACCCAGGAAAGGTCCAAGTTAATTCTCTTGCAACTGCTGCCTTGAGTGGGCTACTCTGTGAACCAAAGTTTTCTCAACTAAGCCAGTGAGAGGGCGGCTCCAAAGAAAATTGCCAAATGCTCACCTTACTCTATCTTCTCGATGTCGAGGCCAGCTTAACCCTATCTTTGCCAAGAAGTTTTCTCTAAGCATTGACTTTTTGTGGTGGTGGCATGTTTCCCCTCTAACAGTGTAAGCTTTCTGTTAAATGTCTTTGGAAACCTCACGTGGTGCTTAACACTGTACCTAACACATACATTTGCTCACAAATATTTGGGGGACTGTTCTGCAGTCCTCCCAAAGTTTGGAGCTGTTTCATCCTTTTTAGGAGCATAGATATGATTTGTTGTCAGGTAAGTGCCTTCCTGCTGTAGAGGCTCTGAACTGTCTGGGAAAATTGGCTGGGTATGTCCCGATTTTCAGCCCCACACTACTATGGTTTCCTGGCTCAGTCTGAGGACCCCCCAGCAGATGAATTTAGAGCTCTGGTTTTCTTTGCCTGTTTAATTATCTGTCTCTGCCTCCCCCAGTTTCACCACCATTTAATGGTATTGACACTGATAGCGATAATGATAATGATAATGATAATGGCAACAAGAGAACTGATAGGCAGCTTAGCATAGTTTGGATTCTGCAGGCAGACCACCTAGTTTACCTTCTATTTCTGCTGCTTCCTAGTTGTGTGACCTCAGGCAAGGTGCCTGACTGCTCTGTGCCTCAGTTTCTCATTTGTGAGACAGGGATAATAGTCTCCATGTCATAGGGATGTTGTGAATTATGAGTTAATGTATGTAAAATTTCCTGTGTTATCTATTATTATTGCTGGTAGTATAGCAACAATTTATTGAATACTTACTAAGTGTCAGGTACTAGTAAGAGCACCTCACATATGTGATTTTATTTAGATCCTTACAATGACCTTGTGAGATGAATATCCTTCTCCCCATTTCATAGGCAAGGAATCTAATGCTCAGTAACTCACATAGATCATTCTGCTAATGAGTGGTAGAGCCAGGATTCAAACCCAAGGGTCTCCTGCACCTGAAGCCTTGCTCTTAGTTTGCTAATACATCTTCTCATACTAATGGGGGTAATCATAAATATGGTACATTCATTCTGGTAGCCAACTGTTGTAAAAACCTGTGTTTGAAGGGATATGCAGAGCCTTATTTTTTTCTGCTACCATATTCTCTTGTCTCCCATCATGGGTAGTAAATGCCTTGCCAACATAGTGGAGAAGTAGAAGCTGATACAGTCATATCAGTCACAGCTTTTGAGTCTTCAGGATAGCTGGATGCCTCAGGGAGGCTGGCATTTGTGAAGGCTAGGCTGCCTCGGGTTGAGGGAAATTTTGGATGGCAGAAAATATTTGGTGATTATACTTTTGTCTTTTTTTTTTTTTCCAAATTGCTCTTATGACCGGTTAATCTAGTTATATAGAGATGAGGTTGCAGACATACCCGATACCCACACTTCTATCATCTCATTAGCTTATGGTATCTGACACAGGTCAGATAGATCTAGACTTAAATGCTTTTTCTGCCCTGCTAAGCAAACCCAGAAAGCTGTTTAACCTCTCTGAACTTCTCTGAAAAGAAAAAGAATAACACTTGATTGATCAGCTTTTGGAGGGAATTAAAAAGTAGATATACTGGCTCCTAGTAGGTACCCCATAAGTGTTTTGTGTCTTTGGTTCCAGTCAAGAACCACAAATGTCGGCAAGAATTTTACAATGAATAACAGAAGAATTTATTTAATGTATCAGACTTAACCTTTATCACTAAGTAGAAAACATTAACTGTGTCTCCTCCAGACCCACATTATAACTGAGCGCAAGCCAGGTACTTGCATGAAATACATATTTATCCCCCCAACTTCCATGTAAGGTAAGGATTGTCTCCATCTTGTACATGAGAAAACTGAGGTTTAGAGTTCAGAGAAGTAATTTGCCCAACGTCATACAGCTGGTTAGAAGGAGAGTCAAGATAGATCCTTATGACTCTAAAGCAGTGCCACCTTTCTATGAAAGGGATAGCAAAAAATGTCATTCATTCATTTGTCAAACTTTTTTATTATTTGATATGTGCTTGGCAATTAGAGGCTATGTCTACAATACAGAGAAATATATGTGGGAACTTATACTCTAGCTGAAGAAATAATCACACAAGTATTGCAAACTTAGTAGCCTGAACTCTGCACCCCTCTCACTACAAAACACTTGAAAGTTCTGGATAAAATAAATAGAAACATTTTAAATTGTATAAATCAGCGCATAAAAATGTAAAGGAAATCCCCAAGGTCCAAAAAAATAGAAGAGAAAACTGAAAACAAAGTGATACACATTTGAGTTGATTTTTGTGTTCTCCTGGGGAGAGGGGGGTATGGTCTCCCCTAACTCCCAAACCTAGAAGCATGGCTTTCAATGCCCCAGGACTGGAAGGAATCTGAGACCTACTTAAATTTAGGACACTTGAGGAGCCACACTCTCAGTGAAAGTGTGGAATTGAGGAGGGGAAACTGACCTACCAGCAAGGTAAGAGGCCTGGAATCAGGGTGGAATAAGATGTGTCCTGTGAGAACCCATAACAATAGGTCCCTCACATTGGTTTAGGATTTGAACTGATGCTACCGATGTGGTCCAGGAGCTCCTCCCCACTTCCCCAAGCCAAGTGACTAGTGCAAAAATAGTGCTTCCGTGGTATTAACCCTGGGGCACCTGGTAGAAGCAAATGCAAAAAGGATCTGGAGGGAGATACTGTCAACCCAGGCTGCACAGAATTTATATAGTTAAAATCCCATAGAATATGAGCTAACAACCCCCAAATTTCAAATCACACACACACACATATACACTACACCATGAGCTAGCATTAACTCACACAATGTCTGTGGAAATTGCCACAGAGTAGCAAGAATCTGAAGACTCTGTGGGTTGCACTTTAAAGGCTGAAGTGATCTGAGGCTAGCTGCAGGTGGACAAGCCAGTGTCCTCAGCATGAAGACAGATCTACACAAAGACAACAAGGTAGGTCTTCGCAAGTCGTGCTTAAGAATGGTAAGTGGTTAAGACTAGCTGGAAGTAAAAGTTTTGTTTAGGGGTCAATGAAGGATAAAACTGAAATATTACAATAAATTAAGCCAAAACGGTGAAAGACTTTGAATGTCTTCCCGAAGGTGGAGAGGTGACATGATGAAAATTTGGAAGAGGTCTTGCCAAACTGTCTGGTGACACTTAGAAAATGCAAGGAGGGAGTTAGAAAGGAGGACCAGGGTTGGTATCTGGTGGGACACATGACAGATTGGGAAAATGGCAAGTGAAAGGAGTAGCCTGACTTGTGAGAGCTGGAGGAAAGCACGTAGATTCCTCTCCCCCCTTATTTAATCCAGAAGTTTCAAATTGTGTCCTGAAACATTCCTCTAAGGTGCCTGGTAGGGGAGACTGGTGGGGGGAGGGGTATGTGAGAACGGTGTGCTTATATTATTTCATGCAATTTGGCCCTACATAAGTTTTCATTTGGAAAAATAACTTTGCAGCTTTGAAAAAAATAATAGAGCTTTAAAAAATTGTTTTATTTTGGCCGGCCGAGAGGCTCAGTTGGTTAAGAGTTGACTTAAGAGTGCAAGCTCTGAGCAACAGGGCCACCGGTTCGATTCCCACATGGGCCAGTGACGCTGCACCCGAGCTGAGCTGTCGCTGAGCTGCCAACAGGTGGCAGGATGACTCAGCTGGTGTAAAAACAAGATTGCCTGTTAGATGGTGGCCTACACCCACCTGCAACTAAGACTGAGCTCAGCTCCTTGAGCTCAGCTGCCGCCCGGATGGCTCAGTGGATAGAGCATGTGCTCTTAACAATAAGGCTGCTGGTTCAACTCCCGCATGGGACAGTGGCTATGTTCACAGACAACTAAGATTGAACACAGCACCTTGAGCTTACAGGCCACAGCTGCTGACGGGAAGCCAGATGGCAACTGGCGCCCTCCACAACGAAGATTGAAGAGCAACAACTTGGCTGGTCCCCTTCCCCGATTCCCCAACACTCTTCCCCACCCCCAACACCCCAATAAAATCTTTAAAAAAAGATTATTTTATTTTTTTAAAGCAAAGGAGTAAGCTAAAACCTTAGGCCAAAATACCGTTAGCAAGAAGGTACTGGCATGACATAGTTAGTTCTCCTTGTAAAGAATCATGTACAATTAGATGCCTAATACATTATCTTCTTTTGGGAGGAACGTGGTAACAATTGTTCAGCCCCTCCAGATAACTGTCCAGCCTATTGTCAGCTTTGAGGAGGTAATCTCCACCCCTTTCAGATCCTCCATAACCAAGGCAAACTCTAAAGGAAACCCCCAGGCATGGGAAGACCTGCCTCCCACCTGAAGATGAACTAACATCAAAACTAGGACTACAGGGGCCGGCCAAGCGACACATTGGTTGGGAGTTGGCTTGGGACGCCAGCTCTGAGCAGCAGAGCCCTGGTTCAGATCCCACATTAGGGCTGGTGGCACTGTGCCCTCTGCAGCTAAGATGGTGAACAACAGCTCGACCTGGAGCTGGGCTGCCGTGAGTTGCCAGCGATGGTGTAGGCTGCAGTGAAGCTGCAGTGGGCTGCCATAAGCTACCATGAGTGCCTGGCAGCTGGTGTGAGCGCAGCCAGCATGAGCTGGCAAGAGCCACCGTGAGCAGCCGTACAGTGGCCGGTGACTGATCTGCCTCACCAGGGAGGAGTGCAATGATGATGCCAACATGGGCCAGTGAGACGACGTCCTCCACGGCTGGACTGAGGAACAGAAGGAAGCAGCTTGTCTGTTCCCCTTCCCCGATTCCCCAGCACTGTTCCCCTCCCCCAATTCCCCAATAAAATCTTAAAACAAAAAACAAATAAACAAACAAAAAACTAGGACTATAGTTATTCCACAATATTGATGGAATGAGGAGTTCTGTGTTAATGATGGCAACCTTACAGGTGCTGAGAAGGGTCCCTTTGTCTGGGTGAACCATCTTTTCTCTCCTCTGCCAGGGCTGTAATTTCTGCTCTGTGGCTGGGGAAGGCCAAGGAATTTGAACCCAAGCAGAAGAAAAGGTAGAGGGGTTTGCATGAATTTCATGCTAGTTGTGCTCTAATCCGGCTTTGTTAGCCCCTTGGCAGAGGAGGTAAAATGAGCAGGGACAGGAGGAGTTGGGGTGGAGAGTTGGGTTGAAACTGCTAGAAGATGCAAATTGATAAATAAACATTAAAACAATGAGGCTTTGCTAATCCTCTGACAAAGGACAAATTGCTAATCTAACCTCCTTGCTAAAATGGCTGCCCCAGTAGAACAAAAGTGGCTTTTATAGTTTATGTTTTATTTGTAAACTGACAGCACTGGTCAGTTAATGGATTTACTCTCACCTGCTTCTGAGGGCGGGGTGGTGGCAGGTAATCCTTTCTTTCTCCATCTGTCTCAGGGAAATAGTCACCTGATCTGACCAGGAAAGACCTTGGAGGATGTGCCTAATTTTAGCCACTTTAGAGTAACTGCCAAATTGCTTGTCAACAATGGAGCCAGTGTCTGAAGGGGAAAGGTCTGGGGAGTGGCGAGCCTTTTCAGCTCATAATTCATGAGAGAGGCTCTGCCTCTCTCCAGCCTCCTAATTCCAGGGTTTGAGGTTTTCTCGGGGAAAGGCGCTTGTCAGTGCTTGTTGTTGATGGTAATTCTCTGAAAAGGTATCTGTCACGCAGGCTCCTTTCTCTGGGAGCCTCCCACTTCTCCCACTTCCTTCTGTAGGGCTGTCACCCAGACTCAAGGTGTCAGCTCATTCATTATTCCAACTCACCTTCCAGAGGAGAGTCTGGCTCTGAGATCCAGCACACACACAGACAGAGCTGGCCCAAACCTAATCTCCTGGGGAAAGTCACAGATAAGTCCCAGTCTCCAGTGGCCTCTGGCCTCCTTTCCCTGCTGTTCACTCTGCCTCCTGTCATCCCATTTCCTCCATCTCAAATGTCAAGGTGTCCTGGCGAGACTGAAGTGCAGCTACCCAAGGGGAAAAGATGGGTGTTTTTCTGAAGTAACTGCCTCTCTTGAGCCACATCCTGCTGCTGTTTCACATGCAGGAATCTTGCTTGATGGTGCAGGGGCTGTTAGAATTCCAAAGGTCTCCACGCTTCCAGGAATGAGGACAAGGAGAAAACACTGAAATCATTTCTAGAGATTGCTACGGAAGCCCCAACCCATGCCCACAATAAAGGGGTGATTTCAAATACAGACTCAGAATTAACCATGAATGACTGGGATGTAGCCCAGACTGGGCCTTTCAGATGGGGCCTGAGGTGGGTTTGGAGCCCTCCCCAACTGTGCCAGACACTTCGGTTGGTTTAAAAAAGTAAGAGGATGCAATACCCAATGTCATCGTCTTCATTTGACAGGAGACATCAGAGCATAGATTCTTAGTTCCTGATCATCTGACTGATGTGTTAAGACTCATGAAAAATGTTCTGTCTGTGTAGACTCAGATGCCTTTTTCAAGGCCTTGTCTCAGAGGCCATGACTGGAGACTTGGTCCCAGAAGACAAGTTTCTAGAGGTGGGGAGTGAAGGCTGACTGACTGGGGCTGAGCTGATGTCATCTTACTTGGTTTGGATCTGAGGCGTAGCTCGCAAAGACCTCCCACGCTGTGAGGGGTGTCCGCCATGATCCTGCTGTCTTTTTTGGAGCGCCTACTTCCTTTAAGCATTCCCTCTAATATTTTCTTTCATGAGTATAGGAATACTGGTTCTACGTGCCATGCCTCTGAAAGTACTCTAGTTCAGGTCTCTGGGATATCTGTGACCAAATTCAGGGGCACTTTCCAGTCTCCATCTGAGTGGCAGGATCTCTCACCCTTCCACCCCCTCTCTTCCTGTCTTTCTGGACCTGGCGCTGTCCTGGGTCTCCCTCCTCTGAGACCCCTCTGCTCTCTCCTGCTGTTCCCTCAGCTAGCTCCTGTGCATCCTTAAGGGTCCATGTCTCAAATGGATCTTTTTCTCAGAGAGAAGCCTCCTCACACCTCTGTATCTACCTTGGGCCCAAAGTACCCCAAGGTATGTTCCCTTTCTCATTCTCTTATTACACCTTATTCTTTCCGTTTGTATTACTCAATCTGTAATTAGCTTCTCTTAATATTAGTTTACTGTCTGATTTCTCTTTCGAGACTCAACTCCATGATGGAGACCATGTTTGTGTTGTTCAGATTCTGCACTAGGGCCTGGCACCATGTTTGGCACATAGTAGGTGCTCAATAAATATTTGTTGAATGAGTAAATGGATGGATGAATGCATGCTTACAAGGTATTAGGTATGATGTTAAGCACCTATGGCATTTAATGAATTTTGCTGTTTCTTACCTTTTTATGTGTCTATATGCAAGGTTTTGAGGCTATGGCCTTAAGCTTCTCATCATCCTCACAGCTCCTAGGGCAGCTCTACTTATGAGGCAGGCTGGTACAGTGTGTAGGAGGGAAGGCCCTGAGTTTAAAGCCCATCTTTTCCACTTACTAGCCATATCACCTTTGTTTAATGTCTTTTTGATTGACTAGAATGTTTAGCACAGTATGATATGATAATGCTAGTATTTGGTATTTTTGTTTTATTTCTGACTTTAATTAAAACACTATTAATATGATGTTGGCTGTGTATTTAAGATAAATATTCTTTATTGTTTAAGATTGTCCTAGTTTTCCAAGTTGGAAACTTATTGAATAGATTATTTTTGTATCTATCAGGATGAATATTTTCTATTAAAATGTAATCTAAGTCCATGTTATTAGATTTTCTAATATTAAACCATCTGGGTTACCCTTAGGATAAATGCTATTTGGACATAATAATTTATGTAGTATACTGCTTTAATTTAATTTTTCTAAGATTTCATTTAGAATTTTCTTATGTCTATCATAGCGATCTTTCTAATATTGTTTCCCAAACTTCATCTATACTGCGTACCCTGGGACCTACTCTGCTCACTGCATTTAACAATTCTTTTGCCAACTACACTCTATGCTTAAACCATACCAGCTGCTCCTGGTTCTTTGGGTATGTCACCCTCTTTCATACCAACGTGCTTTTTAAAAAGCTGGTTTCTTCACCTGAAAAGCATCCCCTACCCCAAGTCTGCTGGCGAAGGCAAGGTCCTGCTCATTCTTCAAGTCTCACCCAGAGCACTAGCCTTCCCATAGCCTTGTTCCTTCTCCTCCCCAGCAGAGCGCCCCATTCCTCTTCTGTGCTCTTTTAATATCCCAGTTACCTTCGGTTACAGGACCTATCACATTGTATGCAAACTATTGGGTTGTCGGAAAACTCATGATGCATTTTTGCAACGAAAAACATAGAAAAAATACGTCATGACTTTTCCGACAACCCAATATTTGCTAACAGGCTGTTTTTATTTACTAGCTTAATGGCTTCCTCATTGGGATTCAAGCATACCAGAGAGTGAGTATGGCGGGGAGAGGGAAGAAAATTCTATTTATATTGTTTATTGCCATATGTTTTATTTATATAACTATGTATTAGTTAAGTATTTATTTATATAAATATAAGTATATTTTATTATATGTGTATATATTTACATATATGCACACTTATAACAGATCTCATGTATGATAGGATATGCATATGACTAATAAATAAATAAATTTACAGAAGCTGGGTGTATCTGCTCAGTTTTTTAAACTGATGGGGTAAATGATAAAAAAAAATTTTTTTAAAAACGGGCCCAGCCGAGTGGCTCAGTTGGTTAAGAGCTAGTTAGCTTAAGAGCGCGAGCTCTGAGCAACAGGGCTGCCGGTTCGATTCCCACATGGGCCAGTGACGCTGCACCTGAGGTGAGCTGCCACTGAGCTGCCAACAGGTGACAGAGTGGCTCATCCGGTGAGAGCACGTGCTCCTAACAACAAGACTGCCTGTTCAACTCCCGCATGGGATGGTGGCTATGCCCACCTGCAACTAAGACTGAACTTGGCACCTTGATCTGAGCTGCCACTCGATGGCTCAGTGGATAGAGCATGCGCTCTTAACAATGAGGCTGCTGGTTTGACTCCTGTATGAGATTGTGGCTATGCCCACCTGCAGTTAAGATTGTAACACAGCACCTTGAGTTTAGAGACCATGAGCTTCCTACAAGTAGCCAGATGGTGACTGGCACCCTCCACAACTAAAATTAAAGAACAACAACTTGGCTGGTCTCCCTTCCCAATTCCCCAACACTGTTACCCTCCTCCAATTCCCCAATTAAAAAAAAAAATGTTGAAGACCATTGCATGAGACAATGAGTGGAGTCTTTGAAGGTCCAGGGTCCTGTTTTAGCTTCAAGTTGTACCCTCCATCATATCACTATAGCTGAGACAATAGGTTTGCTTGATAAATATTTGAAAGGTTGAATGAAAGAATCTAAAAAAAGTAGATATTTGATGAGTTTTTGTACTGGAGTTTCCTTTATATAAGAGTTATAAATAGTAAATTATATAGTGATCCAACTTAAGTGGTGGTTATTAAGGTTGATGTTTTACAAGAATAAAATTCTTCAAAGAGAGGAAATGAGCCATTGTGAATTATGGACTTCTGCATATGGCTGGTGTCCATTTAAGCAACTGGGGCTGGTTCCACATCAGGCAACAGGTACCTCCAGGTGTCTCTGCACCTGGTTTGTGGGTTTGCTGCTACATTCCTGGTTCCTTTATATCCTTCCCCTTCTGACCTCATGATCTGTTCCCCCATGGACCCATCCCTGCTTCAACCTTGATGGTCCCACTGACTCAATAGTAGGGTTGGCAGATAAAATACCAGACACCATGTGACATTTTACAATCGGAGCCAATAGAACATGGTGGAAACAGACGTCTGAGGGATGGACAGAACTGAGACTGCATCCTGACTCCACCACTCACCATCAGTTTGAAGTTAGAACACCTGACATCTGTAGAAAAGGATGATAAAACCTCCATCAGAGGGCCATGAAGAAGATTGGGATAGAATGTATGAAAGTCATTCACATAGTGCCTGACACACAGTGGGTGCATCACTTAAGATGTGGTTAGCTGTAAACAGAAAAAAACCCAACACACACTGGCCTAAAAAGCAAGACAGCTCATTGCTGTCACTGAAATTGTATGTCACTGAGAATCCAGAGGGCAGGCTTCAGGGTTGTTTTAATCTAGCTGTCATGTCACCAAGGTCCTTCAAGATGTTGGCCTCATCCCAGATTGCCTCCTTCCTTCTTGCAAGATGGATACCCTCGCTATGCAGGACTGTATGCTTCTCATCACCAAAAAATCCTGGGCTTCCTTCTAGCAAAGCTGTATTTGGTCATGTGCTGTCACACCCTGGACCAGTTGGCTTTGAAATGCCAACTGTTGATTAGCTCAAATCTGCATTGTGTGCTTAACCCCAAGCCAATCAATGTGGCAAGAGGGTGAAATAACAGAATGAGTCTGACCAAACAGGGTTCCATACCTTCAGCTGGTGGTGGGTAAATCCTAGTTGAATTTCATGCGTATAAGGGGGTGGAATTCATGCTAACGAGATAACCACAAGAGTACTGCAGCAGGTGCCCAATAAATATTCTTATTGTTATCAATAATGAAATTCCACATTCTCTAGAATAAGTTTCCTTAGAGCCAATACTGAGTAGTTCCCCCCTTTAAATATAATAGTAACCATTGTCTTTTGAGTTCTAAGAAATATTACATTATTTTATTCAGGCCTATCCCCTAGTCATCGATCCACATTCTTCAAGTGCTTCTTCAATGAGTTCTAAATGGACTTTTAGGTCAAAGCTGGCTTAGGGCCAAAGTTGTCTTTTCCATCAAGGTGGTAATAGTGATGGTGGTATCCTCATCCATCTGAAGTAGAGAAAACTGGAAAAAAATTATAGGCCATCAGCTATTTGGACCTTCCACCCAGCCTGCTATTGCTTCTTTTATTATGTGGAGTTACCCTTTGTGGATCAATTCCATGAAATGAACGTATTATCTGCGTTAGATGCAAAGAATATTTGGGGCTTTGAAGGAAGATGGACATGAAGCAAAACACATGCAGACATTTCAGCTGATGAATGACCTATGGATGGGCCGCGTACAGTTGCCAGTTACAGCTGAGCTCTGAGAAAGGGGTTAGGGAGGTGGAATGAAACGTAGGGCAGCTTTTAAAATTCTTGGCCTTGCAACTGCCACCTGAGGTAATAACACTGCCAGTGGGGATAAAAAAGTCTTTTGGCTTTGGCTTCTGCAGATCTTGCTCAATCTCTGTGAAGGGTCATGAGCTCCTACATTTTTTTACAAGGCTTTCAAGTCTTTTCTGTCATGTACATTTATACAACAAGACTTATTTCAGTATTCTCTTCTGGAGATGTGTAGGAGACAGATCTTGAGTTGATTGGCCGACATTTTTCACACCTCACAGGACAATACAACGTTGCCCTCTGAGGTTCATTTTTTTTTCCCATCAGGGATTTAAAAGACATGTGAGACTCACCTGTGTTTCCAGAGAGTGAAGTCCTGATGAGGAGGTTACTAGGGAATAATTTGTCCTGAAGGGAGCAGGACATTTGTGGTTGTGTTAGTTTCCTATTGCTGCTATAACAAATTATCAGAAACTCAGTGGCTTAAAACAACACAAATTTATTACCTTGTAATTCTGGACATTGGAAGTCTTCAAATCAATGTGTTGGCAGGGCTGCATTCCTTCTGGAGGCTCTAGAGAAGAATCTGTTTCCCTGCCCTTTCCACTTCTAGAAATCGTCTGCATTCCTTGGCTCACGGCCCTCTCCCTCCATCTTCAAGGCCCACAGTGTAGCATCTTCAAGTCTCTCAGTGTCTTTGTCTCGATCTAATTTCTGCTTCCACCATCGTATCTCCTGTTCTGACTCTAACCTCCTGCCTCACGCTCATAAGATCCCTTGAGATTACATCAGGTCCACTCAGTAATCCAAGATAATCTCCCCATTTTAGGATCCTTAACCTAATCACATCTGCAAAGGCCATTTTGCCAGGTAAGGTAACATATTCACAGGTTTTAGGAATTAGATGTGGATGTCTTTGGGGCCATTATTCTGTTTACCACAGTAGTCTAGTTTCTTCTTCTCTTCTGTCTGATCTTTACTTTTTTTCCTTTAAAATTTATTTAAATAGATAATATAATCATATGGTTCATATAAAGAAAACAATACCAGAAAAGATAGGCAGATGACCAATAAGCACATGAAAAATGTTCAACATTATTAGTCATTAGGGAAATGCAAATCAAAACCATAAAGTACCACTTTATACCCACTAGGATGGTTTTAACAAAAAATATGGGAAATAACAAGTGTTGGTGAGAATGTGGAGAAATTGGAACCCTGGCACAATGCTGTGGGAATATAAAATAGTGCAACCAATGTGGAAAACAACAGTTTGGCGGTTCCTCAGAAAGTTAAAAATAGAATTGCCACATGATGATATGACCCAGCAATGCCATTCCCAAAGAGTTGAGAGCAGGGACTCAAAACAGATGTTTGATGTACATGAATATTCATAGCAGTATTATTCACAATAACCAAAAGGTCCATCAACAGATGAATGGATAAACAAAATGTGGTATATACATATAATGGAATATTATTCAGTTATAAAAAGGAATGAAGTATTGTTACATGCTACAGTATAGATGAACTTTTTTTTTTAAGATTTTTTATTGGGGAATTGGGGGGATGGGAACAGTGTTGGGGAAGTGGGGGAAGGGGAACAGACAAGTTGCTGTCGTTTTTTTGTTCTTCAGTCTAGTTATGGAGGACGTTGCTTCACTGGCCCAAGTTGCCACCATCATTGCGCTCTTCCCGGGCGAGGCACATCAGTCGCCAGCTTCTGGACGGCCGCTCACAGTGGCTGCTGGCCGCTCACGCGGCTGCTGGCTACACACGGGAGCCCATGGCAACCCACTGCCACAGGGGCTGCAGCCTACGCCGACGCCGGCGACTCTCACGGCAGCCCAGCTCCAGGTTGAGCTGTTGTTCAGCATCTTAGCTGTGGAGGGCAGTGTCACTGGCCCTCATATGTGGGATCCGAACCGGGACCCTCTGGCGTCCCAAGCCAGTTCTTAACCAACGTGCCACTCGGCCGGCCCAGTATAGATGAACTTTTAAAACATTATGCTATGTGAAAAAAGCTAAATACAAAAAACCAAACATTGTATGATTCTATGTATATGCAATATCCAGAATAGGTAAATCCATAGAGATAGAAGCAGATTGGTGGTTACCAGGGTCTAGGGGCAAAGAGGAATGGAGGGTGGCTGCTTAATGGGTATAGAGTTCTCTTTTGGAGTGATGAAATGTTTTAGAACTAGATAAAAGTAGTGGTTGCACAACATTGTAAATGTACTAAATGCCACTGAGTTGTATACTTCAAGAGTTAATTTTATATGAATTATTCCTCAATTTAAGAAAAGTAAAGCAATAATCAGAGCACTATGTATTGACAACTCTTACTCCTGTCTCTGCCCAAGCTGCCCAGTTTTCCTCTACCCCTGTAGATAACCCCTTGAGTTAGTTCATTGTGTACCTTACCAGTGTTTATGCAGAAAGAAGCAAATGTGAATTATTCTGATTGTCTCCCTCTTTACCCACCAAAGGTAACATGCCATATATAATTTTTTACTGTTTTACATCTAATGATACATCCTACAGTTGTTTCTATATCTTTAATACTTTCACATCTGGATGATAGACCACAGTTTAAATGCAACATAGTTTAATATAAGCATTTAATGCTAAAAATCTCCCTCTAAACACCGCATTAGTTGCATCCCACAAGTTTTGATATGCTGTATTTTTCTATCATGCAGTTCAGTATATATATTTATTTTAAACCGAGATTTCCTTTTTGACCAAAGGGTTATATAGAAGTATGCTGCTTAATTTTCAAGTATTTGGAGGTTTTTCTGTTATTCATTTCTAGTCTAATTCCATTATGATCAGAGAACACTTTGTATGACTTCAATTCTTTCCATCTTTTCCCCTTTTTTCTCTTTTTAAAACCCCTTTATTTTGAAATAATTGTAGATTCCCATGCAGCTGTAAGAAATAGTAAAGAGAGATCCATATACCTGTTATGAATTCAATTTCATCTCCTCCAAAATTCATATGTCCTAACCCCTAGTACCTGAGAATGTGAGATTTGGAAATTGGGTCATTGCAGAAGTAGTCAAGTTAAAGTAAGGTGATTAGAGTGATCCCTAATCCAGTATGACTGGTGTCCTTATAAAACAGAAATTTGGACATAGAGACACACACAGAGGGAAGATGTTGTGAAGACACAGAGAGAAAATAGCCATGTACAAGCCAAAGAGAAAGACCTAGAACAGATTCTCCCTCATACCCCCAGAAAGAACCAATCCTATTGACACCTTGATTTTTAACTTCTAGCCTTCAGAACCAAGAGACAATAAATTTCCATTATTTAAGCTACCCATTCTGTGGTTCTTTGTTACAGCAGCATAGCAAATTAACAAACTTAATCCAGCTCCACTCAATGGTAACATCTTGCAATCTTGCATGACTGTAGTTCAAGCACAACAGAAGAACTCACATTGAACAAATCCATAGACCTTATTCAGATTTCACCATTGTTACATGTACTCAAGTATGTGTGTATATGTTTGTATTTAGTTCTGTGAAATTTTATCAAATGTAGATTTATGTGACCACTACAACAGTCAAGATACAAAACTGCTCCATTGTAAAGATCTTTTGTGCTACTCTTTCATAGCCACAGCCAGCCTTCTCCCATTTTACACTCTAACCCTGGGTACTACTAATCTGTCTCCCTCTCTATAATTTTGTCATTTCAATAGTGCTATATAAATGGAATTATATAGTATGTAACCTTTAGAGATTGTCTTTATTCACTCAGCATAATTTCCTTGAGACCTATCCAAGTTGTGGGTATCAATAGTTCATTCTTTTTATTAGCTGCGTAGTATTCCAAGGTATGAATGTACCATAGTTTGCTTAACCAGTCACTGGTTGAAAGACATTTGGGTTGTTTTCAGTTTTGGGTTGTTATGAATAATGCTGCTTAATCATTCATGTACAAGTTTTTGTGTGGATATAAGTTGTTTTTTGTTTTTGGTTTTTTGCCATCTTTCTCTCTCTACTTCGCCATTTTGGCTGGACCCCTAGACATAAGTTTTCATTTCTCTGAGATAAATGATACATTCTTTTACTTTCAATTTTCCTATACCATTTTGTTTTAACTCAATTTCTTATAAAACACCCCATAATTTCATCATTTTAAAATACTATTCTGCCAACCTCTTTCTAATGATTTGTTTAGACTATTTGACTATTTGCATTTAATGTAATTATTTATATATTTGGATTTTAGCCTAACATTTTATTTTGTTTGTCCCCTCTGTTTTTCGTTTCTTTGTTTCTCATCCCATGCTTTCTTTGGAGATATTTGAATCTTTTTAATATTCTACTTTTTTATTGTGTTTGTGTTTTACTATATTTCTTTGTATAAAGTTTTTAGTGGTTATTCTAGGAATTACAAAATACATCCTTAGCTTTCCAAGATATTTTACCAACCTCAAGAAGAATGTAGGAATGTTACCACCACGTAGGACCTTTACTCTTCCCACTTTATTTTGTAGTTGTCTTATGTATTATATCTATAAATATTGTATCAAGCACTGTTTTACTTTTGGTTTTTAACCATCAAGCAGAGTTTAAAGAATTTGAAAGATGAAAGTCTATTATATTTACCCATATGTTCACCATATCTGGTACTCTTCCTTCATTCCTGATGTTCTAAGTTCCCATCTAGTATCATTGCCATCTGTTTGAAGAATGTAATTTTAGGGCAGTTTTGCTAGCAAGAAAAGAAGTCCATTTTCTTTGTTCTGAGAAGATCTTTACTTCACCTATATTCCTGAAATATATTGTTGCTGGATATAAAATTCTGGGTCAACATTTCTTTCCTTTCAGTATTTTAGAAATGCTATTCTACTTCCTTCTGGTTTCTATGATTTCTGATGAGATGTCTGCAGGTATTTGGGTCACTGTTCCCATTGCATCATTTTTCTCTGGTTGCCTATGAAATTTCATTTTTGTCTTTAGTTCTAATTAGTTTGATTATAATATTTCTGGGCATGGATTTTTGTTTTATGTTTTCCCTGATTATGATTTGCTGAGCTTCTCAAATCTGAAGTTTTATGTGCTTTGCCAAACTGAGGAAGTTTTTAGTCATTATTTCTTCATTTTTTTTTTCCTGCATTGCCCTCTTTTCTCTACGTCTGAGACTCTGATAACACAAATGTTAGGATTTGGTGGGTTTTCCCACAGGTTCCTGAGACTTGTTCATTTTTACCCCAATCTTTATTCTTTTTGTTGTTTAGATTGCAGAATTTCTATTGATCTATCTTTATGTTCACTGACTCTTTTCTTTGTCATCTCCTTTCTGCCATTGAGCCCATCAGTGAGTTTTAATATTACATTTATTGTATTTTTCAGTTCTAAAACTTCCATTTGATTTAAATTATATATTCTATTTGTTTGCTAGGACAGTCTGTCGTCCATTCATTTAAGAAAAGTTTGTCCTTACTTGTTGGATCATTTTTATAATAGCTGCTTTAAAGTCTTTGTCAGGTAATTCCAACATCTGTGTCATCTCAGCATGTAAATTGAGATTTTCTTGGTTCTTTATATAATGAGTGATTTTGTATTACATTCTGGACATTTTGAATATTATGAGTCCTTGGGTCTTATTTAAATACTATAGAAAATGTTGATTTTTTTTTAATTTAGTAAGCAATTGACCCAGTTGGGTTCAGGCTGCAAGTTTTAACCATCCTTTTGTGGGTTGTGGTTTCAATGTCAGTTCCACTTTCAAAGTCTTTGCAATGCTATTCAGAACTGTCCTACATGTGTGCCACCTGGTGGCCAGAAGGGCATGTGGATGATTGTATATCTCAGTGTATCTATAGTTCCATCTCAATGCTTTTGGTATACTGTTTAGGGTCATATTCCTACATGTGCCACTTGGGGGTGAGCCCAGGGATTTGTATCATAATTATCAGTTTTGTTTCCAAACCCCTTCCTCTCTACAATGTCTCCAGTACATTCTGGTTCATCAGGTCCCCTTTTCAGTCCTCCCGCCAGTTGAAAAACAAAGCAACCACAAGAAAAGATAAAACAAAACAGGATGTCCCTCATTATTTTTGAGTATTAGGAGATCAATTTTTTCTTTCTTGAGCCAGACAGAACCAGATTTCTCCTGGAGCCCACTTCCAGGTTCAGGCTGCCTTACATCTAGACAGGGCAACACGGAAGCTAACAACATGGTAAACTCACTGTTGGTTCAGGGGTACTTTGAACTCTGCTCTTCCTTGCCAATCCATCTGCTTCTATTTACTTTACAGGGTCCTCCAATTGCCGCTCCATGCATTCTGCCCAGGTTTATAGCTGCACTCAGTGGTAGAGACAGGGTGGAGTATGCTTATTCCAGTTTACCTGGAACCTGGAGCTGAGTTTTCAATCACATAGTTAATTCAATCAATACCCTATCCATGGACACTTGGGCTATTCTTATGGCCTGTAAATTGTGGTGTTTCTGAGAATTCTGTTATCAGTCTTTTCTTACCTCTTCATAGTAGTGGTTCTCAACATGGCTTCTCATTAGAATCACCTAGTAAAACTTTAAAAAATATCCCAATGTCTAGGCTATACCCCAGACCAATTAAATCAGAATTACTGGGAGTAGGAACCAGGCAAGAGTACTTAAATTTTTTTGTTTTTATATTTCATACTCCTACCCCACTCCCCAATCCTCCAAACCCACTCTTCCACAGATGCCTTATTTAATATTGTCACCATCCACCAGACTCCCAAGTAAGACATATCAGTTGGTCTGAGCTCATCTCCTGAATCCTTCACATTCAGGCTACACTCCATCCTGTTAATGTAACTCAGAAACGTCTTCAAATGTGGCCCCCATCTCCATTCCCTTTAATCTTGCATCTGGATTACTGCATAGCCATGTCATTGGTTTCTTTCTCATTGGTCTCTCTCTTCTTAGCAATAGCTCTCACTGCTGCCAGGGGATCTTCCTAAAAGAAGAATTTCATCATGTTATTCCCTTTGTAAAACCTCTGTGGAACCTCCTTGCTCACAGTATAGAGTCTTAACTCCTGAACAAGGGACTGCCTTACCTGGCCTGGACTTATCCTAACTCCTCTCACATCACCTGTGCGCCTCTGCTCCCCACATCTCAAAGTCACACAGGCAATTCCTGAAATATTCCAGGCCCTGTCATGCCTTCTCATTGATGCTCCTACTGATATGCTCACCCCCTACCTTAATGCCTGGTCATCACTAACTGAACTAACTGAAATATTATCCACTTGCCAGTGCTTCCAAGCTGATCCTCTTTCTCAAACTTTGACCATAAGTATATGAGGGTGTATAAAAGTGGTTACAAGTGTATAAAACTCTACTGAAATTGTCCGTTTGCATAACTGTCATCCCCACTAGACTGGGAACACCTTGAGAGTGAAAACTTATTAATATTTATCTTTCCAGGGAAGAACACAGTGCCTGACTCAGAGCAGACCCTCAATGGGCATTCATACAAATAAATGAATCTATAGCAGCTGGTGGCCAAGGCAGCAGCTTTGTGAGATTAGAGAAGTGAAAGAAAGAGGATAAAATACAGGGATTTAAAAAATGCAAGAATGGGGCCGGCTGAGTAGCTCAGTTGGTTAAGAGCGTGAGCTCTGAGCCACAGGGTTGCCAGTTCAATTTCCACATGGGCCAGATAGCTGCATCCAAGCTGAGCTGCCGCTGAGCTGCCAACAGGTGGCAGGATGGCTCAGCTGGTGTGAGCACGTACTCCTAACAACAAGGTTGCCAGTTTGACTACCGCATGGGATTGTGGGCTATGCCTACCCGCAACTAAGATTGAACACAGCACCTTGAGCTGAGCTGCCCTGAGCTGCTGACAGGTGGCCGGATGGCGACTGGACTTGGAGCTGAACTGGCTGCACCCTCCACAACTAAGATTGAAGGACAACAACTTGGCTGTCCCCCTTCCCCAATTCCCCAATTTTAAAAATCTTAAAAAATAATAATAATAAAAGCAAGAATGTTCACAAAATGGAATGAGATCACCAAAGTTTCTTAGCTAAAAGAGAGCAGTCATTTCTGATTTGGGTGAAGGTATTGATACAATTTTGAAAACCATCCTGGATGTTTACTTTACTGAAGAAAAAAAGGAGATGCCAGGAAAATATAATAAGTTTATAATATTATATTATAAACATAAGTTGTAAAACAGATATAAACTAAAACTCTAAGTTTCTGAGGAAATGTCTGATTTGAAAGGAAACATCATCTTTCCAAACTTGAATTCAATTCCCAGCTCACCATTTACTCGGTGAATTTGGACAAATTAATTAACGTCTCTGACTCTCAATTTTCTATATAATGGACATATATCCTAACTCATAGAATGGTTTGAGGATTGAATGAGTTAACACATATTTGTAGCATGTAGTTAATGACCTAATAAGTAGTAAGTATTATTTTTATTTTCTGGTGATTCAGGGACTGAGTCAGCAGAAGTAGATGGAAAGAGGCATATGTACGAGTATATTTCATTTGGTTCTTGATTGTCTCCAGCTCCTTAGAGAGAGAGAGAGCCTCTGGATTAGCAAGTCCTAAAGTTCAGGGGTGGGCTGACAGGCCAATGGGCTAGTTTTGGCCATGGCCCTTAGTCTGGTTGGATGACTTCTCCACTCAGAGAGCCTTAAAGCTGACGAAGAGCTAGCATGATCCCTTCACGCATGGAAGGACATTATTTCTCATCTAAGTGTTCTTGACACCTGAAACAAAAGAGCAATATTTTAACATACTATACCTGGACAGGCCCTACTTGCCAAGGACATTCTAAAAATATACTATTGGGATTTAAAAAACAAAATCTCCTGCTGATTCTAAAGGTCTCTGCAAGTGCTACTTTCTAAATTTATGTCAACAGAAATAGCCAGATCTTGAGATGTCCATTTGAGGTATATCAAACATTCAACCTTCTTGGTGTATAGAAATGATATTATTGTTGTTCTTTCTGCTACTTCTATTTTTTATGAATAGATCTTCATTGTGTACCCTGTGTGGTAATTATATTCTCTGATAACTGTGAAAAATACTGAGTAGCTCGATAAAACAAAGCAAAGCAGTCAATGTCCCCAAACACAATTTCATTGTATCTGTCTATAATCTCTCCTCTTTCTGGGCAGGTGAAAATAACTTCATTGTGTGTGGAAAACATTTCAGTTTCAATAGGAGAAAATAGAAGGACATAAGGAAAGAAAGAAAATCAACATCAACTGAGATAACATTTTTTATATTTTCTCATTTAATTCTCAAATAAATTCCCATTTTTTAAGTTCCCATTTTTAAATTCCCATTCTTACAGGTGAGTAAACTGAGAAAAATCTACGTATTCCCATTTTTACAGGTGAATAAATTGAGGCTCAGAGATTAAATGTCTTGCCCAGGTCCACTCACCCACCAAGAGGCAAAGCTGAGATTTGAATCTAAATCAGCCCACACTAAAGCCAACTTTCAGCTCAGCTCCCAGGCAGCAAATAGTTTTCAACTGAACCAATAGTTATTTAATTTTTGCCTACTTCTCATTTGCTCCTCTCCAACATCTTCTTTACCCCTTTTCCCTTCTACATGCTCCCCCTTTGTAATTTTCAACTACGTGGTAATTCTCCAACTCCCAGGCAGCAATATATCTATAGGAATTAATGGAGGACAGACTTGAGAATACATTCAATCCATTTGCAAGCTCCACAGTAATCTACATCTAAGTGTATGCATGTGTGTGTGCACAAGGAGTGGGATAGCAGGGAAAGCACACATCTATATTTCAAATTAGCAAGCTAGTCATGAGTTACAACTCCATGCCAGGGATGTCTTTCGATAGGCAGACACATAGAAAATCAAGGCATAGATTAAGTCACTCTGCCTGTGCAGTAATTTAAAGCTCTCAGCTTATATGGCCAGTTCTTGGCGGTGAAACATTCCTATGGCATATGGTAAGCTTTAGTAGAAAACGTGCAGTGAAAAGTGTGGGATCCCTATCAGGCGTGCAAAGAACGTGTAGTTAATATTAGAGTGTGCACTCAGCCCTCAGGTCCAGGGGACTCAGCCCTTTTTTTCTCCTTTCCCAAGACCAGCTAAGGCAGGCTTCTGTGCATTAAAAACAAAAAAAAACTCTATCCATGGGGTTCTTGAAATTGTACTTATTTGTTAGAATTTTTATGCTGAATTAAATCAAACAGTAGCAAAGTGCTTTAGTTTGGGAGTAAGGAGGCCAGCATCTCATCTAATTAAGTGACATTGGATCAGTCATAGGTCTCCTCAAGGATATGAATTAGATATTTTTGAAGAATCACTTTCAGCTCTGAAAAGTAGTGATTCCATTTTCTTTTTAAAAGCAGTGATTCTAATTATTAGGATCAGGAGAAAATCTCCCTAGGCTGGGTATTTAAATTCTAGGGCTCTTCCCCAACAGCAGCTACTGATGTTTGATCTTCCTGAGGAGACAGAGACCACTAAGCAAAGGCTTCTAATTCCCCACCCCACCATATACCACTTCTATATCCCTTCTCCCACCCTTCTTAGAAGTCCTTGAAAAAAGTTCTCCATCCTCTTGAAAGTTGGCCTGTGCTCCAGAGCAGGGCTCCTCAAGGCACCCAAGGATCTTGTGAAAATACAAGTGGTGTGGGGCCTGAGATTCTGGTTTTCTAATAAACTCCTAGGTGATGCTGATTCTGCCAGTCCATGGACAACACTTCGGGAACTGTATTAGTCTGCTCAGGCTGCCATAACCAAATATCATGGACTGGGTGGCTTGAACAACAGAAATTTATTTTCTCACAGTTGTGGTGACTGGAAGTCCAAGATTAGGATCTTGGCAGGGTTTGGTTTCCGGTGAGACCTCCCTCCTTGGCTTGTAGATAGTTGTCTTCTCATTGTGTTTTCACATGGCCTTTTCTCTGTGTGCCCACATTCCTGGTGTCTCTTCCTCTTCTTATAAGGACACCAGTCCTACTGAATAGGAGCCCCACGCATATGAACTCATTTAACCATAATTACTTCTTTAAGGCCCTGTCTCCAAATACAGTCACACACTGGGGGTTAGGGCTTCAACATACGAATTGGAGTGGGAGGCGCACAACTCAGACTAAAACAAGTAGCAAGGGTCTAAAGCAGCTCTGGCCACAGAAATAGCATGTGAGTCACACATATAATTTTAAAATTCCAGCTTTTTTTTTTCTTTTGCTTAACTAGGTGAGACAGAAGGCGGCTGGAGAACCAATGGACCCAGCACATGGACTCACTCGCTGGTGAGCATTCACCCCGGTCCCTGGTGGAGGGAGTAGCTTGTGAGTGGGGACCAGGAGCCTGCAGAGAAGGACCAAACTGAGTGCCTTTGGCACGGGAGCTGGAAGTTTTGGGACCATTGTCCCCCTGGTGTGGAGCTTGCCCACAAGTAGTGTACAGGAAGTCACCATTTTTTCACAGAGGGTCAGGTCCTGGACCGCATTGGTCTGGTGGAATTGGCGCAGGAGTGCGTGTGTGCGTGCATGTGTGCACATGCAGCCTTGGATCCCCACCCTCCACACTGCCTGTGCTGCGTAGCCAGGGAAACACCTGGCAGGCGCGATCTGACTCCAACAGCCTGTTCATTGAGATGCAGGAGTGCGAGAGCTGCCTTGGGTCCCTGCTCTCCGCACTGCATGTGCAGAGTTGCCAGTGTGGTGATTGGCTGTCGGGCTGCTCAGACTGATCTGCGAGTGGCTGATTGGTACAGGCTAAGACTGGGAGTTTTCCTGGGAGTGTTGGGCCATGAGCTGTGTGCCTGCATGATCCGACTGGGGCTTTCCTGGCAAGTGTGTGCAGGCTGATTGCCGGTGCAAGAGTGCATGCTGCTCTGATGTAGTGGGGGCCATGGACCACATCCTGTGGTGCCTTGGGGGCCTGTCCCACCCACCTAGAGCTGTGTTGCCAGGGGCACCCTGATCCCCTGGTGCCTGGTCCCACTTCCGTAGGCCACAGAGGGTTTTTTGCAGCAGACAGCCCACAACAACCTGTGAGGATTTTTGGTGGTGAGCATGGTTCCAGAGCACACAGCAGCTAACTGCGGGAAGCTCA
>NW_017731559.1:1510646-1514564 GCF_001890085.2 Hipposideros armiger
ATTTGAATCAGTAGACTTTGAGTAAAGCAGATTTCTCTCCATAACATTGGTGGGCCTCATCCAATCAGTTGATGGCCTAAAGAGAAAAAATTAAGGTCCCCAGAAAAAGAGAGAATCCTGCCTTCAACTCAAGACTGTAACATCAATTCTTGCTGGAATTTCCAGCCTGCTCTGCAGACTTCAGACTTGTCAGTCCCCATAATCACATGAACTAATTCCTTAAAATAAATCTCTCTCTATGCACAATTGATCCTTAAACAACACTAGTTTGAACTGTGGGGTCCACTTATATGCGATTTTTTTCCCCAATAAATACCTACTATATTTGATCCATGGTTGGGAGTCGGAGGATGTGGAGGGCTGACTGTGCATTTTTCTATGCCATCACACATAATTAACTTGAGTACCCACTGATTTGGGTGTCCATGGGGAGTCCTGGAAACAATCCCCCAGGAATAATGAGGGACAACTTAACTTTTGGGGGAGTCAAAAGTTATGCTAAGATTTTCAACTACACAGGGGGTTTGCGTCCCTAATCCCTGTGTTGTTCAAGGATCACCTGTGGCTCTGCTTCCCTGGGGAACACTGACTAATGCAAACAGTGCTTCTCAGACTTTAATGTATATATAAATCACCTGGTTATTTTGTTCAATTGCAGATTCTGATTCAGTAGTTCTGGGATGGGACCTGAGATTCTGCATTTCTAAGTTCTCAGCTGATGCTGTTGCCGGTCTGTGGATGACACTTTGAGTAGCAGCAGCAAGAGCATCTTCTCTGAGTTCTCAGAGCATTTTTGCATGGGGCCAGGTCTTCTCAGGACTTTCTAAAATTAAGGAGTCCATAGTTAGTTCCTTCCTTAAGAGCAATATCCTTAAGGGTTGGCAAATATTTTCTGCGAAGTACTAGATAGTAAATATTTTAGGTTTATGGGCCATGTGGTCTTTGCTGTAGATGATCCACCTTACCATTGTAGCAATCACAGACAATATGTAAGCGAATGAGATGGTTGTGTTCCAATAAAACTTTATTTACAAAAACAAGATGTGAGCTGGATTTGACCCATGGGCCAAAGTTTGCCAACTGCTTGTGTATAGAATCACTTGACGGTGAGGTTCTTTCGTGCAGGGACCATATTCATCTTGGCAGCTTCAAGACCTCATGCACAAAGGACGTTGAATAGATGCTTAGTGAAAAAAAAATGTATTGAATGGGGTCATTAAGACTTTCCTATTCATAATCTGCAAAGTGCAGATTCTCTGTTTCCAAGTAACTATCTTTTATTGTCTTTTCAGCTTCTGCTTCAGAGAGTGAAACAAGAATGTGTAATAATTTTTATATAAATGAACTGCCTGGTACCTGCTTTCTACCTTCTGGTGCCCTATTCCTTAGGCCAGAGATGTGAACATAGAATTCATAAGAAAATTCACTAGTTCAGTGTATGACCTGGAAATGTGTAATGGGATTATTGTGGCTAAAAAAAAAAAAAAAAGGAAAAATAATAGTACAAGTACAGCCAATGCATGAAGCTAATTCTTAACTTTGTGAAATATTTTACATATACATGTAATATATGTATATATGTATATATATACAACACATATGTAATGTGCAATTGTAATGTATATAATATGCAAGTGTAATATGAGTTGCATAAAAATTAATACAATCACCAACGCAAGTGGTTTTTATATTTTTTAAAATGATTCAAATAAAATGTATTACATTTGTTGCATTTTAAATATAACACAATCTCAGTTTAGAAAATGGAATTTAAAAGCCTGTACAGTCCCACATGCCAAGGATCAGTAAAAGACTACGAACATTGCAATTTGGAGTGGGATTTGAAAGCCCCATATGTTGCTGTTATTGAAAGACAGGACGGTATTATGAGGTTATTGTGGCAGGTTGCTCAATGGATATATCACCTGGGTTCATCTTCCTGAGATCAGCCATTACCAGTCGTGCTCCTCACCCCACTGTCCTCTTACTACTACAAGCTCTAAGCTCTGAGGAGGTTTGGGGAGGGTGTGGGGAGAAGTCAGTGCAGGCTCATGGCTTTTAACGCCATCCTTTTGGATGGTGGGTTCTTCCTACCATAGTCAGGTACAGTGGGCAACATGCCAACCTCAGGACTATGGCTTCACTAACTTAACAGAAAATTTATGCTTAGCTAAACTGAAACATTATTTCCCAAGAGCAAAGCAAGTTTGGTCTCTATGATTGCACCCGTATTTGCATATAAACCCCATGAAATTGGCTCCCTCTCTATCCAAATACTCCATTTCCACATATGGGGTGATGGCTGTTGATGATGGAAAAGATCTATTAGTTAATGATTATAAAGTACTTGGCTAATCAAAATGAGGGCTAAATAACCCTTTGATAAGGCCAGGCCACGGCAAGAACTGATAACCTGGGCCTCGGCTGGCCCTTTGTGAGGTCTAGCCTTGGCAGGCACCCACGTGATATGTGTTGCTTGTGCGGCCAGCAGTCCATATTGATCTGATGTACCCCAGGTGCTGCACATAATAACTGTACAGGACCCAGAATGCATATTCCTTGGTTCCTATCTGAAAACTGGTCTTATTGTAATGGGGTGACCTAGTCCGTCCATCAGTTCTTACTAGCTTTTCAAATAGGCACAAGATAGTTTGTGCATTGGAGGAAAACATAATTTTAAATGTTCAAAAACACTACTCATCAGATACTTATATACCCATGTTCATAGCAACATTGTTCACAATCTCCAAAAGGTAAAAACAACCCAAATGTCCATCAACAGATGAATGGATAAATAAGATGTGAATATATATATATTCACAATGGAGTATCATTCAGCCTTAAAAAGGAATGAAATTCTGATACAGGCCTACAACATAGATGAATCTGGGAATTCATCTTGTATGATTCTACTTATGTGAGGTACCTAGAATACTCGGAATTCATAGGGACAGAAAGTGAAGTGGTGGTTGCCAGGGGCTGAGGGGAGGGAGAGTGGAGAGTTGTTCTTTAATGGGGACAGAGTTTCAGTTTAGGAGGATGAAAAACTTCTGGAGATGGATGGTAGTAATGGTTACACAACGATGTGAATGTACTCAATGCCACTGAACTCTACACTTAAAAATGGTTAAAATGGTAAATTATATGCTATGCATATTTTACCACAATAAAAGAATGTACACACACACACACCTCAAAGCATTTTCTTTTATGATTTCCATTTAAAGTTAGGAAAACCAAAGACTTTATTTTCAATTCTAGCCTCACCTTCCCTTTGCCTCTCCTAGGCTGCCTTTGACCCAGAGCACAGGAACTTAGTCAAGGGCAGGTCACCCTGACCTGATCTCACCTGTGGCCAGAGAAGAGGCCAATGTAATAAGATGTTGGCAAAACAGGGAGAAATGAAAATGGGAATCCACAGGACCGGGATGGGGAGAAAGACCTACAAGGTCATAAGGAAGAAATTAATAGGTAATTAACGAAAGATGACAGTTGGTAGGCATGACCATAACAGATCTTGGAAAGAACAGGATATGTCAGATCCGAATGAGGGCCCCTCTGGGGAGGCTTTGCATGCAAGGCTCCTGGAAGCATGAATAAATGGCAAACTCAGAATGAGGCAAGGGGGTGATTTGTGATGCTTAACATGGCTTGGTCTAGAGCAGAGCTGGAAATGGCCATTCCTGGGAGCACTGTGCACCGTGCTTTCTGTATATTTACCTCCTCTTGAATTTCAATCTATTTTCTTAAAAGAACTGGGCTTACAGGCCAGCCGAGTGGGGCGTTGGTTAAGAGCTGTCTTGGGATGCCAGAGGGCCCCGGTTTGGATCCCACACATGAGGGCCAGTGACACTGCCCTCTACAGCTAAGATGCTGAACAACAGCTCAACCTGGAGCTGGGCTGCCCTGAGTCGCCAG
>NW_017731559.1:1515154-1520704 GCF_001890085.2 Hipposideros armiger
ACCCCCACCCCCCACTCACCTCCTGGTGTCTCTGGCTGCTTATGATTTCATGCTCAGACTTTTGCTGAACTCTATCAAAACCAACCTCTTACAATTCTGTGTCCCTCCGGCCCCATCTCCTGGCATGTGAAAATGAGTTGCATTTAAAAATGTTTCCCTGGAATTTCTATTTCAGGTACCAGCAAGACTTACTTAGACCACAAACAACCCAAGAGAAAAGTATGCAAAAGACACAAGCAGGCATTTGACAGAAAAGAAAATACATGTGGACAATATACATATAAACATATATCCAGATTCTCAGAGGTCAGAGAAATGCAAATCAAGTCCACATTTTACATCCTTTCAGTTGGCAAAAATAAAAAATTCTCACAGTACCAAATATTGGAGAGGATGCAGATCTAAGGAAAAGATCTCTAACACGTGGCTAGTGGGAGTGTGAATTATTTTGAAAAATTGATTGACATTATTTCCTAAAGTAGAACATTTATAAACTTTATGACGGAGCTGTTTCGCTCCATGGTATATACCAAAGAATGATTCTTGCATCATCATAATCATCATCATCATCTCATCATCATACAATAAAAGGCACACACAAGAATGATCAAACAGTACTGTTCACAGAAGCAAAAAAACTGGAAACACCAGGGAGAGAAAACACCAGGCTGAATAAATATTATACAGTAGTCAAATGGATGAACTAAACAATATCAACTATAAACTCAACTAACAATATAAACTAAATGATAACAATGTGAATGAATCTTAACATATTAGGTGAAGGAATAAGTTCTAAAAGATTACAGATTATAATACTCTTTTATAATTAAAAACAACTAAAATAAAAATATATACTTTAAAATATACAGAGTCAATATAACTATTTATAAAGGAGAGTGAGAGCATGGTGAACAGAAGATTCAGGTGGTCGAGAAGGGGGCCAGGATGGAGTCAGATGGTGAAACAAGGGCTATTGTACAGTTGGTTGCTTTTGTTTTGGGTGGTAAGTTTGAGGGTGCTTATTTCATTGTTAAAAATAACTAACCAAATAACAGCAGGTGAATGAGCCAATGAAGAGAGAGCTATGAACCAGGTTATGATTCATTCATAATTTGATATTATGCTCCTGAGGTCCCTTTACTCCCAACTCTCCAGGAAACCAAAGTCTCTTAGGAGTCAGCAGAACAGGGGCTCCCTCCACTGGGTGGTTTCTGCCTCCTATGGGAGTGTCTTATCACCACTAAAGCCTCTCTTGTTGCCTGAGGATATCTGCAAATTCCACTCATCAAGATTCACTTCTTATCAACTGTAATTGAATACATATATAGTCATGGGACGTGGAGCATAGTGTGGGAGTGGAGTCAAGGGAATTGTAATAGAGAAGTATGATATGGGGGGGGAGAGTAGGGCAGTGGATTGGGGGAGGGGGCTGTCACTTTGAGGGATAAAAAGTATAACTATTGCACTATGCTGTACAGCTGAAACTAATTTTTAAAAACGTTTATTTCACAATAAAAAAAAAAGATTCACTTGTTTTTGCTTCAAGCACCCTTGCCTCTATTAACATGCAAATACTGTAACTGCAGGAGTAGCAGAGTATGATTTATGAGTCTTGAATATATTTTTAGAACAATCTCAATTATCTGTCCTTGTTTCTCTCTATACATTTATTTCATTCCTTGTAACAGCTGCAGATTTATCTGCACCATAATTTATTTAACTTTATTCTTCTATTGACAGGTATTTAGATGGTTTCAAGTTTTTCTTTTTCAAAAAGATACTCAGTAAATAAAAATGCTGAAGGAAATAGTCATACACTTGAGTGAGTATACAACTTTACAGCGGTGCTAAAGTGATTTGCATTCAGTAGAAACCATACCACAGATTCTGAATTTTAATGTTTTCCTGGCTAGCGTTCTGCAGTAAGATGCTCGCTCATGATGCTGGACAGGAGCAGTGAGCCGCAGCCCCTAGCCAGCCACACCATTGTGAGGGTAAACAATTGGCAGGTACTCTACCGTGTACTGTGTTGCCAGCATGTTTTGGATACTGTATTAAATAAATGAGACATGTGACATTCAACACTGTATTATAAAACAGGCTTTGTGTTACATGATTTTCCCCAAATGCAAGCTACTGTAAGTGTTCTGAGCACGTTTAAGATAGGCTAGCTAGCCTACATATTCGGTCAGCAGGTTAGGTATATTAAGTGCATTTTAACGTAATAATATTTTCAATTTATGATGGGTTTATCAGGAGGTAACCCCATTGTAAGTTGAAGAGCATATGGATTTACATTTCGGTAGTCACTGCCAAATTGTTCTCAAAACGGTTATACCTGATTTCAAACCCACCAAAAGTGTGTCATAGTGGGTGTGATTGGCTATGTTAGGAAGCCACCTTTTTATGGCTTCCTTTGCTTTCTCTCTGTTGGCCTGGTAGGAGGAATGGTGCTATGGCCAGGGGCTGAGGGAAGGGTCATGCTCACCTCCTGACCTTTTACCTCTCCCCTCTGTGTCCTGGTTGATCAGGAGCCCAGGCTCGGTGCTTCCCTTTGGCAACAGTAGGGGCGCTGTCTCCCCTGTGCCTTCCTTCTGCCCTGCGGTAGCCTGCGGGGCCTTCAAGCTGGGAAAGGGTGGAGCACTTCTCTTCACCTGCCTCAGGGGAATGCTCTTAGGATTTGTGAAAATCCCTGTGGAATGAAAGGTGCAAACATACATAAGTCCACCCTTTAAAGTACAACTCCATCAATAATGTCACACAAAATAGAATGTCACAATGTCAATAAAAGCCTTGTCACACATTCAGTAATTTGACATCTCTCCTTTTTAGATTCAGACTTCCCAAGATTTGGTTTCAAGCCTTTCCACCTGAAGCTCACATTCATTTGTTGGGCTGTGTTTGCAATACAAGAGTAGAAAAGAAAAGAATCTTTCCCTTTGTCCTACCTTTTACCAGTTTCATCAAGGTCCATATATCACACTTACCATGGAGTTATGCCTCTCTTAGGGTAATATTTTATTAAGATTTGGGGGCAAACATCCTCAGTGTTGGCTAACCCCTGCCCAGTGGCCTTACCTGACTAACTACCTGCACTTTGGTGAGGCCCTAATTCCTCCTGGACCCTGTCTTTTAGCATAAGCCCCTGTGGGTTTGAAAGCAGGAGTGGTGAGGACACAATGCCCCTCTGTCTCTGGAGGCAACAGCCTGGGGCAGTTGATTCCTCATTCTAGTTTTGTCCTTTCAAAATAGAGTGAATAGAAAATAGTACAGTAATTTGTTTTCCTGCTAGCAAATCAAATAATAATACCCCAAATCACAAAGTAGTTATGGAAGCCACTTTGCACCACATGACCCTTAGCAAGGTTGACACACAGGCCACCAAGCTGTGCAGTGGTTCCTCAGGGTCCGCTGGGACCTGTTGTGGCTCACTTCCTGAATGACTCCAGTTTCTGTCCTGTCGCACCATGAGCCACAGGCAGGCTCTTTCAGAGGTCAATTACAAACCAAAGGCAGGGTTTGAGAACCACGTTTCTAAGCCTAGAGACATGAGGTGAAAGAAGTGTGAGGTGAAGTGTTGAAGGAGATTTAAGTTATGCTGATAGATAGCCCAGATCCTCAGTTTTTCTAGTTGTAAAACAGTGTCTAGAATTGATCTAGTCTCAGGGAAGATGACTGTCTTAATTAAGATGCTATGCATGAGGACTTTGAACAGCACGGAAAAGCAGTGTGTGTTCTTTGGATATTAAATATCACCTCTATGAGCATAAAAGCCCAATATGATGCTAGAATAATCCCATAGATAACGATAGTTTAGAATAACATTAAGAATGTAAGCTTGATAATATATTGTAATTAACTTTTACATTTAATACTGTAAGTATACAACCATAACATCACAACATTATAGTTTAAGAGTTCTAACCATATATAAGTTATAAGAATATAATACTGAATTGCTTACTATGCCCTTGGTACTAGAAGGGCTTAATATATATTATTTCATTTAATCTACAAAATAGTCCATTGAGATAGGCAATAAAATTTACCCATTTTACATGTCACTCACGTATTAGAGGTCTATAGATGTAAGTACAGACACAATAGTAATAATTAAAGTAAATTACATTTATTTAGTGTTTATTATATTCAGGGAGCTAAACTAAGCATCTTTACACATGTTATTTCATTTATTCCTCCTAATTTATGAGGTAGATATTATTATCCCTGTGTTCTAGATAAGAAAACTAAGATAGAGAAAAGTTAAATAATGTACCTAAGGCCACTGAACTATGAAAAGGGATTTGAAATATTAACATACAGAGTTAAGCAAACATCATTATGCAGTTTATCATCAGGAAGCCTAATTCTTCTTTTTAAGTAAAAAGAAATTATTTTATTTCAATTTCCATTTTATTCATTAATACGTAAGGCAAAAACACTATGTAACTAAACATTTTATGTCCTAGGGAGCTACTGTATGTCTGCAAGTGACCTATTATAAAGTAAGTCGTGTTTTCCCATAGGAGCCATGTTATAATGAAAGGCCTTGTTCTTGGCTGAGAATTTCACATCAAATACACCAGACTGATGACCAAAAATATGGTGGAAGAGAAGACCTAAACAATAAAATTACACTCCAAAATCAAAGGATGGTTGAGCTCAAAGAGGCCTCAGAGACTACATAACAAGTAGCTTTAAAAGTGTTTTTAAAGCAGAGGAATCCCCTTTTCAGCAAAATCTTATTAGTGCCGTACATAAAACAGCTAAATAAGGAGCCAGACCATCTGTACAAGATGGGAGATTTTATACATATATAATATATATTTATAAATCATAAAATAATTTATACAATAAAATATATATTTTATATGCAATATAAAAATTATATATATATATATGTATATATATATATATAGTTGTTATGTGTAATATATATACTTGCTATTTCTTGAGTACCTCTCAGAGAAACCAGGAAAATGGTAGCAAATGGGTCAGGATGGAGGGACACTTACATGTCACTCTATTCCTTTATATTGTTTGAATTTTTAAACAACAAACACACACCAGTACATCAGGTGAAGCTGCTTTGTTTTCTTCTTTCTTGCTTCCTCACCTCCCCTTCCAGCTCCAGCTCCACACTGTATTCTCCAGCCCTGGGGACTGCGAGCGTGCACTGAATCCTTGAAAGCTTCCTCTTTTCCTGCTGCTTACCAGCTGTGAGCCGTAGGCACAGAAAACATCACTAAACCTTCATTATCTCATCCGGAAAGTGAAGACACAAAACTCATATGGTTGTTGGGAAGATTAAAGAAGGTCTGTCTACAACAATAGAAATATAAGGGAAGACACATATATAATTTCAATTTTTTTTTAGTAGCCACTTTTAAAAAAACAAGAGGGACGGGTGCAATTAATTTTAATAATATATCTTATCATATTATCATTTCTATGTCATCAATGTAAAAATGTTTACTGAGATATGCTACAGTCTTTTCTTTGTACTACCGTATTTGCCGGCGTATAAGACGACTGGGCGTATAAGAC
>NW_017731559.1:1521149-1526036 GCF_001890085.2 Hipposideros armiger
GCAAATACGGTACATTGTTGAAATCCTCTGTGCATTCTACTCTTGTGGCACATCTCAAATTCAGACCAGCTTCATTTCTAAGTGCTCAATAGTCACCTGGGGCAGATGGCTGCCGCACAGGTCTGGAATAGGCTAGGCATAATGACCGGATTTTAGGACATGCTTAATAAATACTAGGTATCATTAATTTTGTACTTTTGCACATGCTGTTACACCTCTCCCTTCATTGTTGAACTCTTGCTCATATCTCAAATCCCAACCAACTAGCCTCATACTCTGGAAGGCCTTCTTGATGTATTCTGGCTAATCCTCCTCCGTTTTTAGCTCCACCAGTGCCTATCTCCATTGTAGATATTTTATTTATCTATCTTCATAGATTCTAAACTCCTTAAAAGTGTAGATGTAAGAAATGTCCAGGCCTCTAGAGAATTTTCATATGAGTTTATCTGAGCCAAAACTGATGACATATGCCAGAAGGCAAGATCTCAAATACTTGGGAGAATAATAGCTTTGCAATTTATTTTATGCATTTGAAATTAAGGAAGTAACCTAAGGAAGATTACATGAAATTGGATTACATGATAGTTAAGATTATGTGCTCTCTTGAGGGTGGTTGCACTTCAGAAGGAGGGGTCTGAAAAAGAGCATTTCAAAGGTTTGTTAACCTAGATGCACAGAAACAATGGACAGGGCTTGTTCAAGGCAATGATAAGCCTTTCACTAAAGAAGTTATATGCCTGGGGCATGACTACCCACCATGACCCGCCCAATTAGGAATTTTTGATCAGATCACCCTGTGAGATTACTTTCCATAGAACCTCCTCTTCATCCACAAGAGTTATAATCCACTTTTTGTTCTTTATAACCCTGGAGCATAACTCAATACTGGTCACAATAAATGTCATTTGAATGAATAAGGTGATGGAAGAATTGTATTCATATCCTTCCCCTTGACAGCAGCAGGGTGTTCATGGCTTGTTTGTTTTTCTCCCCTTTGTTATTTAATTTTTAAATACTGGTTGGCAGAGCCAGCTCCCCATTCCTTCCCAAACTGCCTCTCAAGGTCATTTCCCCAATCTGGGCCTTGTTGCAGAAAAGTCGTGATAAGAAAAACAAATGTCTTAATTAAACAGTGGGTCCAGAGAAAAATCATGAGATATAAGCAGGATCACCCTAGTACACAATTACCTTTGGTTCAGTCTGTTACTTATATATTATAAATCTTTGTGAAATGGAAAGAGATACTGTTCGACCTGCATTTCTTTTAGGGATTTGAGCCTTGAGTAAGATGTTTTGTGAAATGGTTCAGAAGAGGAGAATGCCAAGGAGAACAGGGAGATATTTTACTGTGAGCCTTCTCTTGGAGAGCAGGCCTTTCTGCTGGGGGAGTTTGGGGGGCGGGGAGGGGCCCTTCATGGGAGCCCCAAGGAGGGAGCAGCGGTTTAAGGAGCAGTGTTGCTGTGTTCTCGGCTCACATTCGCTTTGTCATGGCTCTGCGGCCCAATTTTCACACTGTTCGTTTTCCATTTCATCTCTAACCCCTGAGAGTGGAGTTGGGCGGGGTGAGAAGGGGTCCTGAGACATACTTAACCAGGGCTTATTTTTCACCTTTTGTCAAAGCTGTGTGTCAAGTTTGGCCAACATTGGCCCTGGTGCATCCCTGTGTCCTGTAACTTTAAGGAACTGTGGAGTTTCTGCGTTTGATGTGTCTTAACTTTAACACAAAGCACACCAGATCTGGTTAATGATCATGAACTGTCATGGCAGCCACTCTGCAAAGGTGACAGTGATGGATGGGGCCTGCAGCTTGGAGGGAGGCGGCTGGATGCAGAGGCAGAAGGTTTATTTAAGCCAAGGCCGATAATAGAGGGCCCTTCTCAGTCACTGACCAGCAGGACTTTAATGGGATAAAAGGGGAAGACAGCTCTCTTTCTACACTGTCCTCTGAAGGGACAGTTTTCACTCTCCTGATCTGGTTTACCAAATAAAAGCATTCCTTGAAGATTCAGATCTATTTGAAATCTTCTGCTAGGAAGGGGGGAAAATAGCCCATTTCTGTAATCAACCTTGTCATCTTTCTTGGTTTGGCCTCATTTATCTAAAAGTCCACATTTGCCTTACCACTGGAAAATGGTGTCCTTAAAGAAACTACAGGGATGGGTCTAAGTAAGAACAAATTCAATCCTCTGAATTGGCTTACTCCCCTTGGGATTGCCACTGAAATGTG
The DNA here is from genome assembly GCF_001890085.2 of Hipposideros armiger. Classification (NCBI taxonomy): domain Eukaryota; kingdom Metazoa; phylum Chordata; class Mammalia; order Chiroptera; family Hipposideridae; genus Hipposideros; species Hipposideros armiger. The sequence continues at coordinate 1,523,377 of NW_017731559.1, forward strand.
AATAGGGGTATAGAATTTTATGTGGCCATTGGAGTTCGTTGAGTGAGTGTATCTGGGGGGAAAAGTTACTTAAAAAATAATTTAGTAAAATTTTTACACTCATCTTTGTTTTTGGATTTCTTGATCATCCCTCCATCCACTGCCCAAACCAGAGACAACATCCATATTTTTCTTAAGGTAAATATCAAGATATCACTATCACATGTAAAGTTTGCCCATAGTCCTGTCAGACAAGCCCCAGTGTGATGGGCTAGGATTAGAAGGCCAAGCTTTTCCTTTGCCTCAGTTGTGGCTATGGCCCTTACGTTTCATTAAAATAAGTTTTAGGAGAATGGCCTGACCACAGACCCCTCCTTCAGAGATGCCAAATTCAGATCACCTGGGATGTTTAATTTGAGGGAAAGATGCACTATCAAGGCTCATAGATAATTCTGTAGTGTGAACGCTAATGCCTCATGGAGACATTAAGTTGGGTCTCCAATTGCTAAATTCAGCAGCCCATGGCCCCTGCTTGTTGCTGGACAGCGTAAACATCAGGTTTTGGTAAATAAACTCAGGCTATCATGCAACTGTCCCACACGCACTTAAGCTGTGACTGACAGCTCACTTGGGAGGACTTGGAGTCTAGAGCTGAAGCTTTTGGGTGCAGAGGCTCCAAGGTTCCAAGATAAACAAATCTGTCGGTGAGAGTGACCAGAGTGGTAGGTCAGTCCAAGGGTCACTTATAGGTCATCCCGCTGGGAGCTTGGTCTCTGCTTTGTGTTTATCCTTGGAGGGGAAAAGCAGGAGGGACTAGGGGCAGAGGGTTGGGTCTCTACTGGGAAAATCTTCCTGGCTGGCTCATCAGAGCTTTGGAAGTGAAGCAGTACTCATTCCGCTCTGAGTAATCCAGTAAAGGATCCGGGCACAGGCTTGTGTTTTTTATTGGACTTAACAAATTCTTTTGGAAATACAGATTGCAGGGTATGCAGGGCTGGCTCCCTGGGCTGCTGACACAATCAAAAGGGTTTCAGAGCCCAGAGTGATTTAATAGATTACTGTTATAAAATTGTGGCAGCCAAAATTAGAAAAGTCAATTGAAGTAATGGGAAACTTTTCTTTATCAAGAAATCCTCCTCCATTCCTATTTTTTCTGAAAGTTTTTATCAAGAACAGGTATAGAATTTTGTCAAATGTGTTTTGATACAATTGATTGAAATAATCATGTAATTTTTCTTGTTTTTTTAGCCTATTCATATAGATTAAATTGATTTTTCAAATATTGAACATGTCTTGCATCCCTCTAATAAATACCAGTTGGTCATGTGTATAATTATTTTCATATATTACTGAATTCTATTTGTTAATATTTTATTAACAATTTTTGAATTTGTATTCATGAGGAATATTGGTCTATAGTTTTATTTTTTGTGCTGTCTTTGTTTGGTTTTGGAATCAGGTTAATACTGACTTTATAAAACAAATTGGGAAAAAGTAGAACCTCTTCTATTTCCTGGGGGAAAAAATTATGTAGAATCAGTAATAATTCTTGTTTAAACATTTGATAGAATTCTCCAGTGAAACCATCTGAGGCTAAAGATTTCTTTTTTTGTAGGAGAATTAATTATGAATTCATTTTTCTTAATAAATGTAGGGTTATTTACATTATCTGTTCTCTATTGAATGCGTTGTTTTAGTTTGTGTTTTTTTAAGAGTTGGCCATTTCATCTAAGTTGTTGCAGATTTAAATTTATAGGTGTACAATTGATTATAATATTCCCTTACTAGTTGTATATTATTGTTCCCAATATGTTCCCAATATTCTCATTGTATATTGTGCTATAGTTTTGCAAGACACTATCATTGAGGGAAATTGGGTGGAGGGTACACGGGATCTCTTTGTATACTTCCTTACAATTGCAGGTGAATTTACAATTATCTTAAAAGTTAAATTGAAAACATTTTTCAGTATTATCAGGATTTATAGTCTAATACCTTTAAATTATGAGCTTGCCTGGTATCTATATATATTTTAAGTGGCTAATCAAATTAATTTTAAAAACATCTATTTTATTTGAAGAGTGTTCTGGAAAGAAATGTAATATAAAGTGACCTGAACTTTTGTTCTCACCAAAACCCCATGTATATCTATCTGTCCCATTTGTTCTATTATAAAATCTCTCATCCACTCCCTCAAGCATTCTTTTTTTTTTTTTTTTCAGTCACATAACAAGTATGGTATGCAGACCTGAGCAAGGTTTGGAGTCACACAATGGCCCATTTTGGTGTAAAGCCGTTAACTCAGAATCTCTCTACCTGGGTTCACGGTTCCTAGATATTGTAGAAGAGAAATGCTGACATCTGAGTTAGATTCCTTTTTAAAAGACACTTCCAGAGCGTCAGTTTGGGGGCTTTTGAAAAACCTGCTTCAGAATTTGCAACCCAAAGAAGGTACAAAAAGTTAGATAGCCTTTTGTAGGTGAAATATGACAGTCTTGTATCCAGGTGAAACTCTGATTTCTCCCAATATGTCGCTCTACGGGTCAATGGGTTTTTCAAATAAAAAGCCCTTATATTTCTCTTATAGGGTTTTGTAAACCACATAGACTATTTAACTCCATAAATACAGATGAAATGTAAAAGTCAGATAGATGGAGCTTTTGTTTTTCTATCAATCCTAT
>NW_017731559.1:1528966-1536235 GCF_001890085.2 Hipposideros armiger
AGGATGGCTCAGCTAAAAACAAAAAACAAACAATAAAAACCAATGATCTCTCTTTTAACTGTAACTTTAAAGCCGATGATCTCTTTTTTTAACTGTAACCCAAGGACAGCACAAACACACAGGTATTTATTTTATGTATCCTGTTTTTTAAATCCCACAAAAATAGCGGTAATGACCAATGCAGGTTTCAGCAAGGAAAGAGGAATGCTGGGTGAGAAAGTCCTTCAGAGTACTTATATCATTCCTCAGGACACAGAGGGGCAATTAGGAAATATTCAATAGATCAATGGAAAAAATGTCTTTTTTATTGTAGAGATCATACCCTTTCCTTTGACCTGGGGAAAAGGACAGAGAGTGTTTAAAAATGAGAAGAATTTGGAAATAGTAGAAGGAATCTCGGCAATGCTGGGCCTGGCCAGTTGCTGCCCTGAGTGATCAGTCTTCACGTGAACCAGATTCCTCATCAGAGGCATTTGGATGATGAGGTGACTCCAAAACCAGGTGTGACTACTAATTAGGGATGCTTACCGCAAGAAAGGATTAAAAACAGTATGGGGCTCCCGTTGCATGGCAGGCCCCACATATTTTATTTTACCACTACTATAAACCTGGGACATGGATTTGTAGAAAAATAGGTTGTGGCTCAGGGGGTAAAATTAACTTGCCCAGGCCACAGAGAATGAAATGGTGAAACCTAAATTTGAATTAATATCTTTCTGTTTTCAAGGCCCTTCCTCTTTTGACTACACCATACTCACACTACCCCCGACCCAAAGTAAAGAAAATGTAGAACTCATCACGGTGCAACTTAAAAAACAAATAAACCTCGTTTGATATGTTAATGAGCATCGCACATATAGGACTTCAGCTAAATAAACAGCATTAAGGAAAGGATAGAAATGTTAATATCTGTAAGATCTCCTGATGCTCTGATTATTGTGGACAGAGTGCTTGTCATCTTCATTTTAAGATGGCCATTGGTTTTTGAGAGATTGCCCCTAATACTTCCTTAAAATAAAGTTGTAGTCAAGTATTTTGTAACAGATTTAGTGGAGCAACGACTTATAGAATGCTGTGCTCTTTTGCCGTTAATGTGAACATCTCTGTAACATGAAAATAGCTTTACAAAGTAAAAAAAAAAAAATTTGTAAGAGTAATTTGATGACTACTTTTAAACATTACATTCAGAGGAAAGGGCTTTATATCCTTCCTGAGCAACTTAGTTTTGTGCAGATTTTCAGGTTGGCCAGTTTTGTTGCTCTGGGTGGTGGGTATTATTTTATGGGCAGAGTGAACCACAGAGCAAACAGTGGTGTTGTGGACAGCACAGAACACTCACTGTTTTTATTCCATTTGGCAACTCCATTCTCCTAGTCTCTGAGGGCTTCTTAAGCTATGAGCCAAAGAGCTTTTCAAAATCAGACCATGACCACCACGCTTGTTTCAGTGGAAACTGGTAGCTTCTTCTAGCACTTCAGATCTTTGACACCGGAAGGCTGCCTGGCTCCAAACACTTTACAAGGAAAAGTCTCTGCTAAGTCAAGGGAATATTTATAATATGGATAAAAGTAAACATGGCAAGGCTGGCAGTAGGTAGTACTGGAGAGTCAGACAGTATCTTTTTATCAATCTGTCGAGTTCGTAGAGGGTATGGAGGGTGTCTTGGGGACATAGGAGGGATTGTGATGCTGAGAGCTGCTATTAGGTGGACACTGGTAACCTCAACTCATGCTGTGGAGATCACGTGGACACTGGGCATACACTTCCCACTGGCGAAGCTGGGGATCTGGCCTAGTGATGGGTGGGGGTTTCCATTTCTCCTCCATCCCCATGAAAATGTCAGACTGATATATTTTAGAATTATATATATATATATGTATATATACATATATATACATATATATATACATATATATATATGTATATATATATGTATATATATATATATACATATATATATATATATACATATATATATATATTTGCATTCTGCTGTTCCCTCTAAGGTATACATGGATCCTTAAAGGTTAGGACATTTTTTTTAGATTAGATGGATGTTACTTTTCTACTCTTTTTAAAGATGCCACCTCTTCCACCAGCCCCCATCCCATCTCCCCAAATTCTAAACTCCAAGCACTTGAAAGGTTTAAATTGTGTTGGTTTTAATGATGGCAATTTACAATTGACAAATATGTTGGTAATGGGCGTTCTTTCCTGTAGGTTTGTTTAGAAGTGAAAACAATGTGGCTAGTCATAAAAGTTTCTATTTATTTTAGGCTGGATAGCTCACTTGTTAGAAGGAGGGACAAAGCTTGTAGACAGAGAATTTGATTTAGCATGACATGTATTATGGGTTCCATGGCTAAATAACAAATAGAGACTAATGTCTGCAGCTCAGGAAGAATAAACGCCATTTTACTGGATTCAAATTCTGTTGCATAGAATCATTACAAGTTAGTTTAAATAAGACTCTGCTTATCTCATAATTATCAGTATGTGAAAATACACTACATCAAGATGACTCAGGTATCTGGCTATAGCAACTGGATAAAATGGTCATGCCATTTTCCACAGAGAGGGCCTGGGGGAAAGTTTACTTGTCAAGTTTTTTCCACTGTTTTGATCATTTCCAAAATATCATTCTCCTGTCATTTCTGAGCATTTCCAAAAATGATCAAGACAGGAAATACGAACAGGTTGGGGTGTTAGATGTAAATCTTGTATTTAAAACTGCGTGCTCTAGATTCAAAGTTCATGGGTTCATATCTCAGTTTCACCACTTACTATGTGCATGAGCTTGGGCAAGTGGGCTTAGCTTTCAGTGTTTCAGTATTTTAATGTATAAAATACACGTAATTATAGAATTCAGTAAGTTCATATACAGTTGACCTTTGAACAAGACATGTTTGAACTGCATCTTGAAATCCTACACATGAATTTTTTCAACAAATACATACAATACTTTAAATATATTTCTCTTCCTTATGATTTTCTTCATAACATTTTTTCTCTAGCTTACTTTATTTTAAAACTATAGTATGTAATACTTTTAACATACCAAATGTGTGTTAATCAACTGTTTATGTTATGTGTAAAGCTTCCAGTCAACAGTAAGCTGTTACAGGGGCATCCCAGTTTCGGGTACCCCCTCTCATAAGAGAGCTGTACTTTCACTTCAATAAAAATCTTTGCTCCTTGGGCCGGCTGAGTGGCTCATTTGGTTAAGAGTTGGCTTAAGAGCGCAAGCTCTGAGCAACATGGCCACCAGTTTGATTCCCACATGGGCCAGTGACACTGCGCCCGAGCTGAGCTGTCGCTGAGCTGCCAACAGGTGGCAGAATGGCTCAGCTGGTGTAACAACAAGATTGCCTGTTCAATGGTGGGCTTTGCCCACCCACAACTAAGACTGAGCTCTGCACCTTGAGCTGAGCTGCCACCTGGGTGGCTCAATGGATATGGGCTTGCGCTCTTAACAGTAAGCCTGCTGGTTCAACTCCCACACGGTATGGTGGCTATGCCCACCTGCAACTAAGATTGAACACAGCACCTTGAACTTAGAGGCCACGACGAGCTGCTGATGGGAAGCCAGATGGTGACTGGCGCCCTCCACAACGAAGATTGAAGAACAACAACTTGGCTGGTACCCTTCCCCAATTCCCCAATAAAATCTTAAAAAAGCAACAACAACTTTGCTCCTCTAAAAAACAGTAAGCTATTACAATTTTTTTAAATTGCTTTTTTAAAGATTTTTATTGGAAATTGGGGAAAGGGAACAGTGTTGGGGAGTTGGGGAAGGAGAACAGCCAAGTTGGTGTCTTTCAATCTTAGTTGTGGAGGCCGCAGCTAGCTCAGCTCCAAGTCCAGTCACCATCCTGTTGCCCGACAGCAGCTTGCAGCCTCTCAGCTCAAGGTGCCGTGTTCAATCTTGTGGCGGGTGGGTGTATCCCACTATCCTATGCGGGAGTCCAACCGGCAACCTTGTTGTTAGGAGCACGTGCTCTCACCAGTTGAACTATCCTGCCACCTGTTGGCAGCTCAGCTCAGGCGCAGCTCACTGGCTCATGTGGAAATCGAACCGGCAACACTGTTGCTCAGAGCTCGCACTCTTAACCAACTGAGCCACTTGGCTGGCCCCACTAGTTAAGTTTTTGGGCAGTCAAAAGTTACATGTGAATTTTCAACTGCACGGATGTCAGCACCCCTAACTCCCACATCGTTCAAGGTTCAACTGTATATATAAACTCATGTGCTGAGTATACAGTATATACTCAATATATGAAAGCCATTTTTAGTAGTAGTGGTGGTGGTAGTGCTATTTCTCCTTGGGAATAGCACAGGAGACAGCCTAAAGAAATAATGGTATGTGTGTTATGATGAGCAAACAGTTGAAGGGAACATGTTAGGACAAATTCCCAAACTTTGCTTATGGCTATGAAAAAGGGAAGCAAGACCTTTGATTGTGGTATCTTGGAAAAGATGGTGGNTGAAACAGCAACTTTGTTGCACACTGAGCCATGTGGCCACCCATCAGCAACTGGCAGCTGCTCAGTTTAAGGTGCCATGTTCAATCTTAGTTCGGACGCAGCTCACTGGCCCATGTGGGAATTGAACCTGCGACCCTGTTGCTCAGAGCGCACCCACCCTCTAACCAACTGAGCCACTCGGCTGGCCTCAAGAACTTATGTTTTAATGGATGAAGGATCACGGAGAAGTAGCAAGAACTAGATGTGGGGAAGAGCCTGTCCATAGTGAGACTGTGGAGCTGGTGACCATCTCCCCTGATGGCAGTCCTCCAAGGACTGACTCAAATAGCTCCTCCCCTGAGAAGCTTTCTCCAATCAACTTACCTCTGCTCAGCCAGAAATCATCTCTTCTGTGAATCTCAGTGTCTTTGTTTGTTCCTTTCTTAAGATATTTAACCACTTTCTATCATATTTGAGAGTCTAAACTTCACCTTGGTTCCCGCTCCCTGTACTATTATGGTTTTGGTCTAAGTAGATAATCTATAAATATTTGTTGGGTGAGTAAATGAATTGTAGATTGTACCCATCAAACTGTCCGTTGATCCTGACAGGTTTGGTGGCAGCCCTTGCAGAAATGGCCTGGAGAGACCTGGAGGTCGGAGTGATAGGTTCTTTTTCTTTTAAACATGCCAACAAGAAATGTAAGGTGTTGGACACTGACTGGAATTTCATAAGATGTGGGTTTGCCCAGAGGGGAAGATGCAGTCAGTCCTTCTATAGGAACACGTGGATCTCCTAGGTCCAGCCTACTTACGGAATTGAAAACTATACCTTTTCCTGCTCCAGTTATCTTATTTGGGAAATACTTAAAAATCCCCACCAACTCCCTGATTTTACATTCTCAGTAGAGTAAGTCTAGTCTTTGAGGAGAGGGTGGGAGTGGAGAGAGGGACTCAGTGGAATTTGCCCCAACCTCCCACAGCATTGCCTCCAGCCTCTGTCTTGCATTTTTGGCTTTTGAAGAAGGGAGGCAACCTCCTTCTTATCTGGGATTGCCTGCTTAAACAAATGCAGCGTGGAGGTATTGTCCTTTGGAAACTTGGCCTGGGACACTTTACCAAGTGTCTGCAAACATTTAGACGCGTAAAACTGCCCACTGTGAATGCAGAACCATTGTCTCTGCTCAGGCTACTCTTGCCTGAAAGTGGCTTTGGGGTGCGGGGCAGGTGGTGAGAGTGGGCCCAGGGGAATCCCTCAGCTGGGGCTCGGGGCTGGGGAATTGTGCTGCTGTTTGTTTAAACAACCTGAGTGTAATTGGGATTGTTTGAGATGCCCAAGATGTTTGGGAAAGTGGGGGAAGGGAGACAGCTTGCTGGGGGAGAGAGTCACCAGCAGGGACTTTGACGGGTGTCTGACTGGGTGGTTGTCAGCTTCCTGATTGCAAAGCCAGTGGGAAGGGTGGTCCTTCCGGCTTGACGTGGGCACATCAGGACCTGGGTCAATAGGTCGGACCGCATAGTCTAAAAAATATCAAAGCTAGCTCTTGAAGGGTGGATAGGATATGAGGAATATGTAACTTAAAACCAATGATCTCAGGCCAGCCGAGTGGCTCAGTTGGTTAAGAGCTTGCTCAAGAGTGTGAGCTCTGAGCAACAGAGCCACCGGTTTGATTCTCCGGCCCAAGCTGAGCTGCCACTGAGCTGCCAACAGGTAGCAGGATGGCTCAGCTAAAAACAAAAAACAAACAATAAAAACCAATGATCTCTCTTTTAACTGTAACTTTAAAGCCGATGATCTCTTTTTTTAACTGTAACCCAAGGACAGCACAAACACACAGGTATTTATTTTATGTATCCTGTTTTTTAAATCCCACAAAAATAGCGGTAATGACCAATGCAGGTTTCAGCAAGGAAAGAGGAATGCTGGGTGAGAAAGTCCTTCAGAGTACTTATATCATTCCTCAGGACACAGAGGGGCAATTAGGAAATATTCAATAGATCAATGGAAAAAATGTCTTTTTTATTGTAGAGATCATACCCTTTCCTTTGACCTGGGGAAAAGGACAGAGAGTGTTTAAAAATGAGAAGAATTTGGAAATAGTAGAAGGAATCTCGGCAATGCTGGGCCTGGCCAGTTGCTGCCCTGAGTGATCAGTCTTCACGTGAACCAGATTCCTCATCAGAGGCATTTGGATGATGAGGTGACTCCAAAACCAGGTGTGACTACTAATTAGGGATGCTTACCGCAAGAAAGGATTAAAAACAGTATGGGGCTCCCGTTGCATGGCAGGCCCCACATATTTTATTTTACCACTACTATAAACCTGGGACATGGATTTGTAGAAAAATAGGTTGTGGCTCAGGGGGTAAAATTAACTTGCCCAGGCCACAGAGAATGAAATGGTGAAACCTAAATTTGAATTAATATCTTTCTGTTTTCAAGGCCCTTCCTCTTTTGACTACACCATACTCACACTACCCCCGACCCAAAGTAAAGAAAATGTAGAACTCATCACGGTGCAACTTAAAAAACAAATAAACCTCGTTTGATATGTTAATGAGCATCGCACATATAGGACTTCAGCTAAATAAACAGCATTAAGGAAAGGATAGAAATGTTAATATCTGTAAGATCTCCTGATGCTCTGATTATTGTGGACAGAGTGCTTGTCATCTTCATTTTAAGATGGCCATTGGTTTTTGAGAGATTGCCCCTAATACTTCCTTAAAATAAAGTTGTAGTCAAGTATTTTGTAACAGATTTAGTGGAGCAACGACTTATAGAATGCTGTGCTCTTTTGCCGTTA
>NW_017731559.1:1538020-1538825 GCF_001890085.2 Hipposideros armiger
CTGGCCCTCATATGTGGGATCCGAACCGGGGCCCTCTGGCATCCCAAGCCAGTTCTTAACCATCGCGCCACTCGGCCGGCCCTAATCCTAAGTATTCTTAATTGAGGCCCCTGAAAAAGTCTGGGCATCATCTGTAATTGTGTGCCATATTTTGGTATACGTACATTTTTCTGGAGAGAGAGTCAAGAGATTCTCTAAGTTGGTAACTCACAAAATATAAGAACATATGGGGCCCGGCCGAGTGATTCAGCTGGTTAAGAGCTCGCCTGGGAGCACCAGCTCTGAGCAGCAGGGCTGCGGTTCGGATCCCACATTGAAGGCCAGTGACGCTCGCCCTCTACAGCTAAGATGATGAACAACAGCTCGACCTGGAGTTGGGCTGCTGAGCTACCGGGAGCCGCTGTGAGCGGGTGACCATCGACCACTCACCAATTGCCTCTCCCGGGAAAAGCACAATGATCATACCAACATTGGTCAGTGAAGCGACGTCCTACACAACAAGACCGAAGAACAAAACAGCAATTTGTCTACCTGTCTGTTCCCCTTACCTGATTTCCCAACACTGTTCCCCTCCCCCCAACTCCCCAATAAAATCTAAAAAAAAAAAAGAACATATGGGTTTTTTTTGTTTGTTTTTAGAGTTTATTGGGGAATTGGGGAGGGGAACAGTGTTGGGGAATTGGGGAAGGGGAATATTGTGTTTTTCCAGGACCCATCAGCTCCAAGTCAAGTTGTTGTCCTTCAGTCTTAGTTGTGGTAGGCGCAAGCTCAGCTCCAAGTCCAGTCGCCGCTTTCAATCTAGTTG
>NW_017731559.1:1544479-1580076 GCF_001890085.2 Hipposideros armiger
CATAACATTTTTTCTCTAGCTTACTTTATTTTAAAACTATAGTATGTAATACTTTTAACATACCAAATGTGTGTTAATCAACTGTTTATGTTATGTGTAAAGCTTCCAGTCAACAGTAAGCTGTTACAGGGGCATCCCAGTTTCGGGTACCCCCTCTCATAAGAGAGCTGTACTTTCACTTCAATAAAAATCTTTGCTCCTTGGGCCGGCTGAGTGGCTCATTTGGTTAAGAGTTGGCTTAAGAGCGCAAGCTCTGAGCAACATGGCCACCAGTTTGATTCCCACATGGGCCAGTGACACTGCGCCCGAGCTGAGCTGTCGCTGAGCTGCCAACAGGTGGCAGAATGGCTCAGCTGGTGTAACAACAAGATTGCCTGTTCAATGGTGGGCTTTGCCCACCCACAACTAAGACTGAGCTCTGCACCTTGAGCTGAGCTGCCACCTGGGTGGCTCAATGGATATGGGCTTGCGCTCTTAACAGTAAGCCTGCTGGTTCAACTCCCACACGGTATGGTGGCTATGCCCACCTGCAACTAAGATTGAACACAGCACCTTGAACTTAGAGGCCACGACGAGCTGCTGATGGGAAGCCAGATGGTGACTGGCGCCCTCCACAACGAAGATTGAAGAACAACAACTTGGCTGGTACCCTTCCCCAATTCCCCAATAAAATCTTAAAAAAACAACAACAACTTTGCTCTTCTAAAAAACAGTAAGCTATTACAATTTTTTTAAATTGCTTTTTTAAAGATTTTTATTGGAAATTGGGGAAAGGGAACAGTGTTGGGGAGTTGGGGAAGGAGAACAGCCAAGTTGGTGTCTTTCAATCTTAGTTGTGGAGGCCGCAGCTAGCTCAGCTCCAAGTCCAGTCACCATCCTGTTGCCCGACAGCAGCTTGCAGCCTCTCAGCTCAAGGTGCCGTGTTCAATCTTGTGGCGGGTGGGTGTATCCCACTATCCTATGCGGGAGTCCAACCGGCAACCTTGTTGTTAGGAGCACGTGCTCTCACCAGTTGAACTATCCTGCCACCTGTTGGCAGCTCAGCTCAGGCGCAGCTCACTGGCTCATGTGGAAATCGAACCGGCAACACTGTTGCTCAGAGCTCGCACTCTTAACCAACTGAGCCACTTGGCTGGCCCCACTAGTTAAGTTTTTGGGCAGTCAAAAGTTACATGTGAATTTTCAACTGCACGGATGTCAGCACCCCTAACTCCCACATCGTTCAAGGTTCAACTGTATATATAAACTCATGTGCTGAGTATACAGTATATATTCAATATATGAAAGCCATTTTTAGTAGTAGTGGTGGTGGTAGTGCTATTTCTCCTTGGGAATAGCACAGGAGACAGCCTAAAGAAATAATGGTATGTGTGTTATGATGAGCAAACAGTTGAAGGGAACATGTTAGGACAAGTTCCCAAACTTTGCTTATGGCTATGAAAAAGGGAAGCAAGACCTTTGATTGTGGTATCTTGGAAAAAATGGTGGGCTGGGCACGAGGGAGAATGGGGCTTGAATCCTGGAACTAGGAGGGGTAAATTCTCTGAGGCTTAATGTCTTCATTTGTAAAATGAGGATTAAAAATACCTAAGTGACAGGGTTGTTGTGATGATAAGCAGTGTCATTATGCAAACGTGTCTCACTTGGATGGATATGCAGGAAATGTTTGTTTTCTAAATAGAATCTGCCTTCTTACTGAATAATGAATCATTCATTGAAAGCATACAGTGCTCTGCGCCTGGCGGCCAGAGCAGCCTTTGAAATCTACCCGGAAGGAGCAGGCCTGCACGGCTACAGGTCACTCCCAGCCCTGCCACAGACCTTTCACCCAGGTGGCCTTTGGTCCTTGCGCTTTAGGAGCACGAACCCTAGATTCACGTCCTTCCTAGCTTGGCCTTTTCTTAGGCCCATTGTTCTGAGAGGACTTGTGCTATTTGTTCACTTAATCTATTAGCAAAAAAGACAAATTGAATATCCGTCACTTGGACACCTGCTTCATGACCCACAAAGAAAAGTGTCTTGCCTGTGGTGGCCAGTTGCTCTGTCCTTGTTCCTCTTTGGCCCCTCTGGAAGGCCTTGGAATGGGAGCAGTGGTAGGTGCCTGTGGAGGGAGCCTGGTGTCTCTGCCTTTTCAGACCTGTGTGGACTTGGCTTTTTCTTTTCTAGTGCCAGGCAGGACCCCAGGAAGGCCCTGGGACAAGCTTGTCACTGGAGAGCTTGCCACCTCCTATAAAAGCCCTAGACTAGTCTACCCTGTTTCCCCAGCCCTACCCCTTGGGGATATACTGGCAATGGGACAGCTGACTGAGTGTCCCCTTGACCAGCTCTGGGACCAGTATGTGACTCTCCAAATTGAAAATGACCTATGTGTCAGAGCCAGGCAGGTGCCCAGATGTGCATCACCCCACCCCTCCTCTGCACCATTAGCATCCCCATGACCTAGTTCTTTTATTTATTATTATTTTAAACTAGGGCCTGACTATGAGAAACAATTATTATGCCCAAGTTACAGATGACAGTTTTAAGGCTCAAACAGGTGTGATTCTTTCCATTTTTTACCTATTAAATGGTGAATTTAGGGTTTCGAGCCACTTTTCCTGACTGTAGGTACCCTGTCTGCCGCTTACTACCCTGCCTGCTGACTCTAAGTCAGTTCCCTACTGTGTGATGACCACAGTCTGGCCTGGCAGACCCCAAGGTAATCAGCCTTCCGCCTGGCAGGCAACCCCTCCAGATTTCTCTGCTCTGTCTCCTGGCCGGGATCCTTCCTTCCTCCCCTCTCCTGCCTGAAAATACCCTGGGTTCACTCCCACAGTCCCTGGGCCTTTGTCTGGAATGCCATTCCCCCATATCTCATTGTTCCTTCAAGCCCAGCCAAATCCTGCCTGCCTACCACACCTTCCTGTCCACTTCAGCTCCCAGGAACTGCTCCTTCGGGCTCTCATGGCATCTAGTCTCCACTCAAGACTGCCCATTGATAATCTTTTGTGTATTTGCTGTTCTATTCCCTGCCTTTTCTGTTTAATTTGTATCTTCCTGTTCCTCCCACCCACCCTACACACATCTTCCAACTAGTTTATAGGGCCCCGAAAAGGCATCCAGCACCAGACTGGCTTACGGCTGCTGCGGAGGTTTTTCCCTCCTGGGAAAGCAAAGGCTGCACCCCTTTCTTGCTGACTTCACTTCCTGTTCCTGCTTTGTGAGATGGCAGTGACTCACCGTTAATGATTCCTACTATTCACGCTCTTACTTTCACAATTCGAGTTAATAATGAAATGCCTATCTTTGTGAGGTTCCCTATGGGACTGGTTGTTAGAAAAAGAAAGGCGTTAGAGTCAATGAGTTTAATCAGTAATGTAAGTGTGGAGTTCCAAGGAAAACCTTCTGGAAAGGCCTCCATAGGGCCTGCTCATAATGAAAAGAATAGGCCTCCCATGTAACACGTCCTCACACATTCTTACTCACACCTACAGATTTAATGTTTATTAAGTGCTGACAACGTGCAGGACTGAAAGTTTTCTCCTGTCATTGGTGAGTGCTCGTGCTATTGAAATAAGATGGACAGTTAAATATCTTTAATATCACACACACACACACACACACACACACACACACACTTTTTTCATTTTTATTTCTTTTTTGTTAGATGTAGTCAGACAGATCTGGCTAGTTTCAGATCCCTCCTCTGTTACTCACTTTCTTTGGGACCTTTCTCTTAACATGTCTTAGCCCATTTCTCATCTAAAAAATGTGAACAATAATTCTTCCTTGAAAGGATGTTGAGAGGCATAACTGAGATAAAGTGTATGGTTAGGGACCAGCAAGGACTGTCAGCATTGCTGGGGAGCTTGTAGAAATGCAGAATCTCAGGTCCCACTCCAGAGCCAGGAGTCAGAATCTGCATTTAACAAGATTCCCAGATAATTTGCATACATGTTAACATTTTAGAATCTCTGTCCTCGAAGAAGGAATACAATGGTTCCTCCTTATCCCCTGTTTCATTTCCTTGGTTTCAATTACCCGCAGTTACTGATAGTCACCTGTGGTCTGAAAATATTAAATGCAAAATTTCAGAAATAAACAATTCACAAGTTTTAAATCATTCCCTGTTCTGAATAGCATGATGAAATTTCATGCTGTCTCACGCTGTCATGCTCCATCCCACCTGGGATGTGAATTATTCCTTTGTCCAGAGTATCCATGTTGCATGCACAGCACAATAAGATATTATGAGAGAGAGAGAGAGAGAGAGAGAGAGAGAGAGAGAGACCACATTCATATAGCTTTTGTTACAGTATATTTTAATAACTGTTCTCTTTTATTATTATAAGAATAATATTTTATTATCTTTTATTATTATAACAATAGTTATTGTTGTTAATCTCTTACTGTGTCTAATTTGTAAATTAAACTTTATCATAGGTATCTATGTATAGGAAAATACATAGTATATGTAGGGTTTGGTACTATCCATAGTTTCAGGCATCCACTGGGGGTCTAAGAATGTATCCCTCTTGGATAAGGGGTGCTAGTGTATGGATCTATGTGGAGGGGATAAGAGCAATAGCTTGCATTTGTAGAGTTCTTTGCAGCCTTTTTGAAGTGACCTTGGACTCAGAGAGATGTTGATGGTTGGAACTGGGTCTTGATAATGTTCAGAGAAATAACCATGAGGACTTGGTAGCAGATGGGATGTGAAGTGGGTCTAGGAATGGGTATGGCAGAGTGAGGAGGGGAAAATCGTGGATTGTTGGCAGAGGGGAGAAGTTGGTAAGGCAGGAAGAGTATGAGAATGAGAAAAGGTGGGATACTTGAGATGGAGAAGAGCTCTTTGAAGACTTTGGGAGCAAAGGGAAGAGAGACACAGACAGAAATGCGCCCATTTACATAGAATTTGCTAGAGCAAAAATTTTATAAAAGTCACAAAAGCTTTATGTATTAGACTTGATCCAATATGATATATTCACATATACAGCAGATGGTAATAAAGCAAAATTATGATCATTTTAGAATAGTAGATGCTGAAGCTGGAAGAAAATTTTAGGGATCATCATTGGTCTAATCCTTTTGGTTCCTGAAGCCCAGCTAGTTTTAGGACTTCTCACATTTACCACTCACAATGTGATCTGGACAAATGATCTCTCACTAAACCTTTTTTCTCAACTGTGAAATGGGAAAATAAAAATACCTGAGTTCGTAGGTTGTTATGAGGATTCAGTGAGGTACTGTGTGGAAAGTACCTAACACAGGCTTGATCCCAATTCAAGAACGTAAGTCCTTTTATCACAGCTAATGATTCACAGGAGGTAGAGAGTGGAAAATCATTATCAATACTATTCTTACTATTACTAAATATTAAGACAGTAAGTTTGACATTCAAAGAGTTGAATAAATTTCTTGTTGATACCAATCTGGATAATGGTGATGATTATAATAACAAAAAAATCAACAATAACCACAACAACAATTATAACGTAATACATACCAATCATAACTAACATTAATTAGGTATCTATTATAGGAAAACCATTAAGTAAAGCACTTCACTTGGATTATCTCATTTGATTCTTCAAACATGTATGATGTTTATAGTACAACTTCAGTTTAGAGATGAAGAAACTGAGGCCTAGAGAGATTAGTAATTGGCCCAAAGCCAGAGCTTGTAAATAGAGTGGAATTTGAATCCAGACCAACTGGCACCAAAAATTGTTCTCTTAACCACTACATTAGCTCTCATGCTAAAAAAAAAAAAAAAAGGTTTTTTTTTTCCATTTGGTGACAACATACGTGCTGTTTGTTTTCTGGCCTGATTCTCTGATATATTTTAAAGAAAATGCATTGCTGCAGGATGAAGAAGAGAGAGTACCTTGAAGACAGAAGAAAGGAGACGAATATCTGTTGGCCCACTGTGTTCTAGTCCAGGTGCAGTCACATGCATGAACTCACTGATGCTCATGGTTCTCTGTGAATGTGACCTACATATTCAGAGAGGGCACAACTAAAGCTCAGAGAGATTCAGTCACTTGTCCAGCTTTACAAGTTCATAAGTGAAGGAGCTGGGATTTCAGCCTGAGACCAAAGCTCAGGCTAGCTCAGAAAAGACCTAGATTCATGACTTGTATTGTACCTAAAGGAAATTCACACTCTTCCCAATTTCCTAAAGTCCCTAAAATCTGGTTCCACTTTCAAACTTTTTCATCATAAAGTCTTCAAACAGTTTGAGGAAACATCCCCTATAAGTGTCTGAAACCTCACCCTGGGAGGGCACACAAAGCCCCTTTGTAGAAGTATTTTATTTTTGACTTATGGTTCACCCATTTCTAATAATTTCAAGTAGTTTACAAATACACAACCGCACAGAGAATGGGAAATTGAGGTAGGGTAAAAAAGTTTAGGCTAATAGTAAGGTTAATTGATAAAATACCTGCCAAAAGTCCCTAAATCAGGTAGGGTGGGCTCTAAGGCATCTTTAATTGAACTGGAATATTTATTACTCCCAGAGGAACTGTAGGCAGAAATATCCAAGTAGCTTCCTGTGGGATACCTCACAAATCCATAGGCCATGTGAATTACTATAGGAAATGGGGGCTATTTCAAGGCATAGACTGGCCTTAAAGCTAAAGTCTAGGGTGGGGGCCAGGCCCTTCCTGAGCTTGTCTGGCAGGTCTCATGATGAGATGAGGATTTGGCTGAAGGGCCATAGACCTCAAGTTCTGTAGCAATTCTTAAGTTCTTACCTCCTTTTCTCTTTGCTACCAGTCGTATTTGATGTTTCACTACAACACCTTTTCTTCATAATGTGCTCTATCCAGTGACCTTGCACATCATTCCAGCTCTTCTCAGGATGCACAGAGTCTCCCTCTCCAGAAAGATGGAACTTACAAGTTCTGGGTACAGGGCCCCACCTTAGAGTTTCTCTCATTTTATGGCTATCAGAAAAATAAGGTGGAAATCAGCCTACATCACCTGGACTCCACCTTGTGTCAACAGCCCTCACAAACAGAGGGGCCCAGCAGCAGCCTTTTACACCGCCTGGTACTGTACACTAGAACCTGCTCGCATGCTCAACAGAAAGGAAAACAAGTGCTGGCCCTGTTCTGATGACAGTCTGATAACGCCTGCCCCTCCAGTCAGGGCACCATTGTTCTCTTCTTCTACACCTTCCATGGTCCATTCCAAGCAACCCTGATAAGTCCGTGCCTGGGGCAGGCTTGTGTTTGAGTTGGGGTTTTCAAACCCATTACTCAAAGGGAGGACGTGGACTTGCTCTGGGAAGGGCGAACTCTGGTCTTAAAGAGTAGGAGAGAATAAAGGTGATTTATGATTAACTAAGTGGCTACACTGTTGAGCTTGGTCTCACTGACCACTGTTTGAGTCACGGCTCCTTTGTGTGATTGGTGTGTCTCCATTGAGGTGTGAGCTGAGAGTGACCACACAGAAAGTCTGGCAAGAAATTAACCAAGCATGAGCGTTAGGGCAGCCCTGCATGTTTTCACTGGGTGAAGGGCAAGGGGCTCTTTAATTTGACAGGGACCCATTAAACACATCCAATACCTGAATAGGTACAATTGGGTTAGATCCTGTTGGTGTTGCTGGAGATGCAGGGAAACTTATCTGTAAAAGTGTTTGAGTGAGGATAATATCCAGTTTAACTCTCTCCACAATCAGAACTTTGGGCTCCTTTATAAATTTCCACTAGGATTGAAGAAACAACAAAAAAATGTGTTTTTCCTGGTACCAGCTGGTAGTAGTGCAACAAGGGGTGGGAGTAGGCAGGAGGGTGGTAGTGGGCTGTGTGAGGTGCCAAGTGCCTTCAAACTCTTACGTAGTTTCTTCTGTTTTGCTCTCATAGAGGATGTTGAAGTCAAAAGAGTTAGTTTTCCTCCAGAGTTGGCAAAAGAGAGAGATGTGTGAGCACATGAAAAAAGCCAAAGTATTACACAAAAACAAGGCAGTATTATTATTTCATTTGGTGCTCACCACAACTCTGGTGAGGATGACGTATCAAATGTTACTGTCCTCCCATTCCAAAAAATGAAGGCTCAGGGAAACGAGGGTACCTGTCCAATGTCACACAGCTGCAAGGAGCTGAGCTGGGAGCAGGACCCAGCTCTCTGAGGATGCGGGTCCTAGTATCCTTCCTAATGGAAAGGTCAGCCGGGTCAGCATGGCAATAATGTAAAATTTAGGAGGAAATATAGGAAAGTTATGAATTTGACTTAAATTCTCCTTTACTCTTCCCCCCCATCCCCCCCATCCCACCTCCGAGCCATTGTTCTCAGTCTTATTGTGGAGGATGCTGCTCACTGACCCATGTTGGTATCATGATCAATGCGCTCTACCCGGGTGAAGCAGTTGGTCACCAGCCATCAGCTGGCCACTCACGCTGGCTCACGGCAGCCCACGGCAGCTCAGGCCGGCTGCCACTCATGGCAGCCCACCTCCAGGTCGACCCGTTGTTCACAATCTTAGCTGTGGAGGGCGCAGCTTACCAGCAGCCCTGTGTGCAGAGCTCGCGCTCTTACCAACTGAGCTATCCAGCCGCCCTCTCTTTATTCTTTAAGAAATTAAATAGGCTTTTTTCCAAATTAAAAATCCCTGATGTGCTGAGTGGGTGTGTTCTGCAGCAGCACATGGCATGTGTGTGTGTGTGTGTGTGTGTGTAACTTTCTCCCATGTTTCAAGTTCTAAAATGGAATTCAGAACACCGTTTGTCTTAAAAACACTTTTATAAGTTAAATTCCCTTTGTAATTTTACTTCAAGTGTAAATCATCATTGCCAAAAATCCACTTACAATATTATATATTTTTCATTGCAAATGTACACATGATATTTAAGAACTTTATTAAATAAGCTTTATGAGCTAGTACAGAGACCTAATCTCCATTTGTAACACTGTTTCTATTACAAGAGGTTGTATAGGTTCCAAAAAAGCCAACTTACACGTTTTAAGAACACCTACCAATTGTTGGCAGAAGTCTATACTGTTGTCTGTACTGACTGTACTATTGTCACTGAAGACAAACATTCCTTATTACAAATTTCTCTGGTACCCAAGGGTATTATTGGGCTGGAGAGTGCTAAAATTTATCCTAAAAATTGGGTAACAAGAAAACACATCAAATGTAAAAACAAATGGAAGATTCCAAACTTTTTGAAGTCTTGTTCCTGATTATTCTAAATTAGTCTCTTGTCTTCTGTGCTGTTGGCATCCTCTCTTCTAATCTGCCAGCACTTTAGACACAAAACCCTAAGCCCTTTCTGGTCTGTGGTCTTGCATAGTCTAAAAGTGAAGAGAAGAAAAGACTTTTAACACGTCTTGTGTGTTCGAAACCTTAGTGTTCTAGGAGCTCAGAAGCCATCTTGTCAGGACATGACTTCTCACTTCCCAGTCTAGCTGGTGGCTCTCAGCCTCTGTGTGAACTCTCCCAGGTCCTGCACTAGTAGTGTGGCAAGCAGGCACTCATGAAATATTAATTGATGGAGATTAATCTATATTTTTGAATCGTGTCAACACTGTGGTTTTCTTATATTGTGCTCTGTAGACTGCATTTAAAATACAGGAATCAAGTTTATGTAGTTGTTCACATTTGACTTGAACAAATAAAGGTATGAGTTATTGTTCAGCCAGCTAATTTTAAACCTGGATCCATGTTGTCATCATAAGTTTCCCTTCTGCTTTCTTTGCTAGCCCCCTCCCCCATTGTGATCTCTATCTTCCTGTTGCAAATATTTTTACTCTTACTTGTGGGCCAAAAGCCTATTAATTAGGAGTTGGTCTGTAGGTCCCATTGGGAGCTTGTTTGGACTCCGCTTATGAAGCGTTTTCACTCTAGTTGATTTATTATGTGGCCAGGGGCCAATGGTTCACTTTTGCTGTAGCCTTTCATGAAGAAGCCTGAGCCTGGGACTGGAGAGCACTGCTGGCTTTGGCTCTACTGAGCCTTACTAATGTGTTTGTAAATCTTTTGAGCTCTGTAAGTAGCCCTACTCACTAGATCGCTTAAGCACAGACCTGGAAATCAGCCACTCTCAAGTACTTATTCTAATATTACTCATCCAGATTTGAGTGTATCCATTAATAAAATGCTTATTAATATTAGTTCTTTCCTGAGGTCCCTAATCAGGCATTTTCCTATTGAACCACTCTTTGGGGTCTATGAGTGTGTGTGGTAGCTTCACTCTTGTCTTACAAATCTGGCATTCCTGGGCCTCTCCAATCTAACCCCAACCCAGTTCTCCTATTTTCATTCTTCTACATTTTGTTCTGGCCAAAAAGGACTTCACACTATTTCTTAAGATTTTTCTCCTTTTAGGCTTAAAATCTTGCCACTCTGAGATCGAGATCTTCTAACATATTGTCCAATAAATGCCTCCTAGATCCACAGGCTGTTGGAGACAGAAGGAACCTGGAGGATCAGGAAAGGCTCCAAGAGGTCGTGTGGATGTTCCAGGACAGATCTCTCACTGCTGGCAGGGATTTTCTTAGGACAACACAACAAACTGCTTTGGG
Source organism: Hipposideros armiger (assembly GCF_001890085.2). Classification (NCBI taxonomy): domain Eukaryota; kingdom Metazoa; phylum Chordata; class Mammalia; order Chiroptera; family Hipposideridae; genus Hipposideros; species Hipposideros armiger. Next base: position 1,554,994 of record NW_017731559.1, read on the forward strand.
ATGTACCCTTACCAGTGACTTTGTGCTTTCTTTTTTGTGTGTACATGTCTTATCCTCCCTGCCATTGTGCTATGAGTCAAGACATTCTATGCTCATATTTTAAAACAATGACTCTTAAAAGTAAAACAAAATATTTCCTCTCCAGAGAAGGCCAGATCTTTAAAGCATGAATGAAATGAATACAACATTTATAAAACCCTTAGGGATGAAGGGTGAAAAGGCCTTTAAACCAACACTCAATAGTAGAAAAATCAATGAAAATGTTCTTAGGAAAAGAAATTGGCCAATCTGTCTTTCTTTATGGGTCTCACCTTTCTTTGCTCAAACGGCTTTTCTTCCATCTTATAGTTACATTGGGAAATGTAACATAAAGATGGCCGAACAATTAATGATTTTTTTTTTAGCTTTATCAACCACTTGTTTTATTTGTCAATAGATTTCCATGTTACTTTGTTTTTGATGATTACATCTATATCATTAAGAACATCTTTACTGATGAGCATTTTAGAGGGTGATTCCATAGTGATTAAATTGCTGGTTAAATTACTTTCCCAGGTCCTCACACAACAGTGTCAGATGCAGTCCATAACCAAAGACAGAGACAGAAAAAGGCACGAATGTCCAGAAGTTGTAAAATGAATTTACAGGGCTGGTCGAGTGGCTCGTTGGTTAAGAGTTGGCTTGGGAGCGTAAGCTCTGAGCAGCAGGGCCGCCGGTTCAGATCCCACATGGGCCAATGACACTGCCCTCTACAGCTAAGATGGTGAATAACAGCTCAACCTGGAGCTGGGCTGCTGTGAATCACTGGCGACAGCATAGGCTGCAGTGGGCTGCCATAAGCTACTGTGAGTGGCCAGCAGCCAGCGTGAGCAGCTGGCGGTGTGAGCTACTGTGAGCCGAGCGGCCATCCAATGGCCATCAACTGATCTGCCTCAGCTGGGAAGAGCGCAATGATAATACCAACATGGGCCAGTGAAGTGACGTCCACCACAACTAGACTGAAGAACAAAAGGACAGCAACTTGCCTGTTCCCCTTCCTTCATTCTCCAATGCTGTTCCCTCCCCCAATTCCCCAATTCCCCAATAAAATCTTTAAAAAAATAAAAATTAAAAATAAAATGAATTAACAAATGATGGACATTAAAGTGGATTGAGGGGCAGCTGGGTGGCTGTTGGTTAGAGTGTGTGCTCTGAACAACAAGGTTGCCAGTTTCATTCCCACATGGGATGGTGGGCTGTGTCCCCCGCAACTAGATTGAACACGGTGACTGGACTTGGAGCTGAGCTGCGCCCTCCAAAACTAGATTGAAGGACAACAACTTGACTTGGAGCCGATGGGTCCTGGAAAAAACACACTGTTACCCAATAAAAATTTAAAAATAAAATAAAATGGATTGAATACCTGTAAAGGAACTTCATTGCAACTGCAGCCCATGTGCCTTGATTGGAATCATTAGTCTCTTATTCTGGCCTGTTTTGGTACCACACCAGATTGACAGTGAGCATTTATTATAAGGACATTTATGAATGTGCAAGACTATTCTTTTTATTTTTTAAAGATTTTTATTAAAATATAGCTAACATACAATGTTATACTACTTTCAGGTATACACAATAATCATTCAACATTTATATACCTAAAGAAGTGATCACCATGGTAAGTCCAGCAACCATCTGACACTGTACCACACTATCACAATATTATTGACTATATTCCACATGCTGTACATTACATCTCCATGACTTAGTTGTTTTATATCTGAAAATTTGGAACCCTTATTCCCCTTCCCCCTTTTTAAAATTTTCAATTACAGTTGACATTCAATAATATTTTGTATTAATTTCAGGTGTACAGCATAGCAGTTAGACATTTGTATCAGTTAAGAAATTATCTCTCTGACTAGTCCAGTATTCACTTGGCATAGTTATTACCATGTTATTGACTATGTTTCCTTCGCTTTACATCGCTATGACTATTTTGTAACTATCAGTTTGTAATCCTTAATCCCTTCACCTTTTTCACCAAACCCCTCCATCTATCACCCCAACAAAACCAGTACCTATCTGACACCATACATAGTCATTACAATATTATTGACTATATTTCTTATGCTATACCCTACATCCTCATGATTACTGTTTAACAACAAATTTGTACTTCTTAATCCCTTCCCATTTTTCACTCACCCCAACCCCCTTCCATCTGGCAACCATCAATATGTTCTCTGTATCTATGAGTTTGTTTATGTTTTGTTTGTTTATTTTGTTCTTTAGATTCCACATATAAGTGAAATCACATTCAATCGGTCTTTCTCTGTCTGATGCTCTACTCAGCACAATAACCTCCACGTCCATCCATGCTGCTGCAGATGGCAAGAACCCATTCCCTTTCCTGACTGCGCAATATTCCATTATATGTATGTACCACCTCCTCTTTATCCATTCTTCCATCGACAGACACCCAGGCTGCCTCCACATCTTGGCCATTGTAAACAATGCTGAAATGAACATGTGGATGCATAAAGTAGCTTTTGTTTTTTTCAGATAAATAAATACCCTGAAGTGGGATTCCTGGGTCCTTCTTTGTCTCTCGGGCTGGGAATCATACTGCTGTTGCTCAGAGCTCACACTCTTGAGCGAGCTCTTAATCAACTGAGCCACTCGGTCAGCCCCTGTCTCTAAGCCTTGTTTTAAAGTTTATTTTGTCTGTTATAAGTATTGCTACTCCAGCTTTTTTTGTTTTTTTTCATTTCCATTTTCATGAAATATCTTTTTTCATTTCTTTACTTTCCCTCTGTGTGTGTCTTTCAACCTGAAGTAAGTCTCTTGTAGGCAGCATATGTAAAGGTTTTGTTTTCTTATCCATTCATCCCTCCTATGTCTTTTGATTTGAACATTTAATCTCCATTTACATTGAAAGAAATTGTTGATAGATATGTAGCTACTTGTAATACTGGTATGGTGGTGATGAACTCCTTTAGCTTTTTCTTGTCTTGGAAGCTCTTTATCTGTCCTTCAATTTTAAATGATAGCCTTGCTGGGTAGAATAATCTTGGTTGTAGGTCCTTGCTTTTTATCACCTTGAATATTTTGTGCCACTCCCTTCCGGTCTGCAAAGGTTCTGTTGAGAAATCGGCTGACAATCATATAGGAGCTCCTTTGTAAGTTACTAGTTGCCTTTCTCTTGCCGCTTTTAGGGTTTTCTCTTTGTCCTTAATCTTTGCCATTCTAATTAAAATGTGTCTTGGTGTGTCTTGGGCTAGCCATTTTTCCAAGTTTGATTTTTCTGGAGTCTCAACTGAATGCTTGGGGTATTCAGTGAGATCTCTCTAGTCTGGCTGGTTAGAACTCCAATTCTCCCATCACTGTCTTATCTCCAAAATCAATCTGTTCAGCTCACATGCCCCCTAGAACAGTTCTCTGCTATATCTCACAGAATCTTACTCTGTGTGTGTGTGTATGACTTAATATTTAGCTGAAGACTCAAGGAGAACCCTTTGCAGATATATGGAACTTCCCTTCTGCACAGTTACCCTTCCATGCAAATTCTAGTTGCCTCTCCAGTCTGTTTCTTTCACCCAGAAAGACTACTGCTTTCTATTTGGCTCTACTTCCTTTTGCCTTTGTTTGGAACGTATTCCCAGTAGAAAACTGGGATAAATGTGGGGCTAACTTTGTTTATTTCCCATCTCTCAAGGACCACATCCTTGTGCTGTTTTTTGATGCCTAAAAGAGTTGCTTCACATATTTTGTTTGGTTTTATAGTTGTTTAAGGTTATAGAATAAGTTCAAAACTTTTTATTCAGTGTGGTCAAAATGGAAGCTTGTCTCCTATATTTGTATTTCTAAATAACATGGGTATATGCAATCCATCAATTTTAGACATTAATTATTTGCTTCCTATTATGGAATAATAGCTCATTTAAACTCTTGACTTCCTCTCCTTATTTTCATAATATAATTAAATCTTAATTCTGATTATATTCATATTCAGATTTTCATTACAAATTCTGTTCATGGCTAAACCAAATTGTACAGTCTGATCACATTTCCTTTCATGTTCAAGTTTTGTTTTTCCTAAAATTAATAATGATTGGTTAATTTTATCTACTTAGCTTTCTTTAAATATCTAAGTTTTTTCCACCCACCAATAGCTCACTTACTTTTAAGTGTAAGTGCCTCTCAATAATATTTCCTACTGGAGCTTTTTAATTATTGCTTCAATCTGAAATGCTTGTTCAGTTGGCCTGTGGTTATACAGCTGATGTCATGGAATGCCCCTTCACTCTCATCCTAGGAAATCCCTTTCTTCTCTTTTCTGCTACACTCCCTGCTTGCTGGATCTATTCCACTCTCTTTTGATTTACTTCTTCATTTTGTGGATCATATTCTCCAGTACCTTCCTGGGAAAGGATGCACAGGGAGTACGTTTTTTTCAGTCCCTTTAAACATCTAAAATAAATCTGCATTCTACTATCACACTTGATTGATGTTTGACTGAGTATAAATTTTCAAGTAGAAAATAATTTCCTACTCAGAATTTTGAGGATATTACCTCATTATCTTCTAGCATTCAATGATGGTATTAAAAAGTTTGATTCTATTCTCACACATGATTCCTTAAGTAAGACCTATAGTTCCTCTCTGGAAGCTTTTAGAATCTTCTATTCATTTACTTGTGAATTTTGGTAATGTTGTATCTTGTTGTGGGTCATTCTTCATTCTTTGTGCTTGGCACTAGACTTTTCAATCCAGAGACTTATGTCTTTCAAACTTTCTTATATTATTTCTTTGTTAATTTCCTCTTTTCCTGTATTAGTTTGCTAGGGCTTTCATAACAAAATACCACAGACTGGATAACTTAACAGAAATTTATTTTTTCACAGTTCTGGGGGCTAGAAGTTCAAAATCAAGGCATTGTCTTGTTTGGTTTCTTCTGAGGCCTCTCTCCTTGACTTGCAAATGGCTACCTTCTCACTGTGTCCTCTGTGCATGTGCATCCCTGATGTCTCTTCTTGTTCTTACAAGGACACCAGTCATGTTGCATTAGAGCTCTACCCTAATGGCCTCATGTAACTGAATCACTTCTTTAAAAATCTTATCTCTAAATATAGTTACATTCTGAAATACTAGGGTTTGAACTTCAACATAAGAATATTAAGGAACTATGATTAAGCTTACAAGATTTACATATACAGTAAAACCTTGGATTGCGAGTAACTTGGTCTGTGAGTGTTTTGCAAGACAAGCAAACGTTTCTATTAGGTTGGTGCAAAAGTTATAGCGGTTTGTGCCATTACTCGTAATGTCACAACCCGCAATTACGTTTGCACCAACCTAACAATACATTTTTAACTTGGTAAACAGGAGCCTGTGACCACCTCCCTGAGTTGTGGTGTTTCTTTGTATCGTCTTCTGAAGTGGTCATTCTGGGATATGTCCACGCGCATGTGTGCTGAGGGAGTGGGAGTGCTCTGAAGTGCTTAGTCAGGAAATGAAATTTTTGAAAAGAGATCTGCTCTTATTTCAGGATATTGATCCCAGGTTGTGGGGGAAAATGATACTAAAATGGTGATAATAACAGCTGGCATCTAAGTGCTTATTATGTAAAAGGCACACACCACACCCTACGAAAAGTCCAGTATCTTGTCCTAAGTCACACAGTAGCAAGAGGACAAGGCAGGATGTGACCTCAGGCAGCGTGACTCTAGAATCTATTGTCTTTCCCATTCTGCTATTTAATTAGCTCTGACTGTGGGCAGATGACTCTTGCTAGAAATTGCCATGAAGCATCCTTTTTTGGGTGTGGAACTGGTAAGGTCAAGTTCGGATACGATCAGTATTTGAGACAGAGCTTAGAATTTTAGAACCAAAATGAAAAATAACCACCATCACTAACATCACCAACAACCTAACAACAATAAAAGCCTGGAAATCAGAAAGGGCCTACCTACCCTGGCTGGCCTCAGAAGCAAGGATCCTCGTCAAAAGCCCGAGGTTCCCACTGGCTCTTACTGAGTTGGACAAATCACTCATGTCATCTCACATAACTTTGGCTCATGCACTCTTGCCAGGGACTGGGACAAAGATGAGTCAGCTTCTAAACCTTCAGCTGGGAGCTATTCATTAACCGACCCGATTTCTGCTCCTCCTGGGCCTTAGCTCCCACCCCAGCTCAGACACAGGACAGTCTGGGACACCATCAACCTTGGAGATGGCAAGGCTGTACGTTTTTAATTACAGGGAGACACCCTTATCTCTGGCGTTCCTTTTCACCATTAATTTACACCTTCCTTATCTTTTCCATCTATTGTTTCTTTGCAATGACCAGTGGTGCTCCTGCGCTGTCACTGTGCTTCTGAGTGTAGGCACGCCTGTCCCTCGGCTGACCCCTTGGGGAGCCTCATTTGTCTCCCTGCCAGCACTCTCTACTCCTGACCCTGTCCAGTCTCTCTTTGATCTACCCCTGCTCCCCTCTGCCTTCACCGAGAGGTCTCCTTTCTCTTTTTCAGCGGAGTTGCCTGCCCATTCCAGGAATTCTCCTGACTCCAGGAGACAGTGTTTCTGGGAGCAGGGCCCCTTTGTCACTCCAAAAGGATGGGAAGGTGAGAAGGGGAAGTGGTATTTGCTTGCATAGCCAGAGGAATGGGTCTTGAGAACAGAGGCTGTGGGTCCCCTGGGTTCCTAATCAAAAGAAAAGGCAGTCAGAGCAGTGAAACAGGCAGCTTTAACTCACTCCTTCCACAAGCAGGCATGCATGGGGTACCTACTGCGTGCCAGGTGCTGTGTGATGTGGCCAAGATATGAAGCTGGAGAAGACCTGGATTGCCGGCTGACCAACTCTTTCCTAACCCTGGGCACTGAGAACTGGCGAGGCAAGAGAAGGAACTAGGCCTTGGCAGGCAGAAAGCTGCATGGGCACCCAGATGTTGACCCCTGGTGGGGGCTGTCCTATGAAAAAGCCCCCAGTCAGATGTCCAGCTTTTATTTATTTTTTTTTTCTGATTTTGCTTTGTTTTGGCCTGAGCTAACTCGCAAGCTGTCCTGTTAACCTCACCTGTTTTCGCCTGCTTCAAAGAATAACTGTTGAAGCCTGTAGGCATTTCCATGCCTCCCTTTTTCTCTAGGTGTCTCTTCAGTCCAGAATTTCTCCCCGAAATGCCAGTGCTGGGCTGATCCTGGGCATTCTGCCATCGACAGCAAATAGAAAAAGAAAGTGTGCCCTTACTGTCGCCACCAATGTTTGCTGTGGCCTGCAGGGGAGGGGCAGGCACTGGCGGGCGGAGCACACCTGCTTGATGGAGGGAACCCTCCAGTGCCCAGGGCGGGGGCCAGTCAGACTTCCTTGCTGGGTGTCCAAGGAAAGCCAGGCACCGCCATGGCCAGTGAAGGCCTCTGGGCAGCTCTTTATAGTATTCCAGTGTTGATTTTCGAGTCAAAAGTGTGAGATTTAAACAAAACGAAACAAAGTACCAAAAACCTGAGAGTGAGGGAGGTGCAGGCCTTTGAAAAGCCTTTCATTTGTTCTGCATGAACTGGGGCCATGGGAAGGTTTTGAGCATAGGAGTGACACAGTCTGAATTAAATTAAAAGAAAACAAAAACAACTGTGGCTATTGTTGGAGAATACACTGGAATTGGGGGTGAGTGGGAGCTGGGAGCCACCTGGGAGGCCATTGCCATAATGTGGAGGGTGATAATGGTTTGGACAGGTGGTGACCATGGATGTGGTAAGAAAGCATCAGATTCTGGATATAGGGTAGGGTTGACAGGATTTTCTGATGCATTGGATGTGGGATATAAGAGAAAGAGAGGAGTCAAAAATGACTTCTGGGCTGGCCAAGTGGCTCAGTTGGTTAAGAGCGCAAGCTCTGAGCAACAGCATCACTGGTTCAATTCCCACATGGGCCAATGAGCTGCACCTGAGCTGAGCTGCCACTGAGCTGCCAAAAGGTGGCAGGATGGATGGCTCAGCTGGTGAGAGCACATGCTCCTAACAACGAGGCTGTCAGTTCGACTCCCACATGGAATGGGGGGCTGCAGCCACCCACTACTAAGATTTAACAGGGCACCTTGTATTGAGCTGCCTTGAGCTGCTGATGGGTGGCCGGATGGCATCTAGACTTGAAGCTGAGCTAGCTGCGCCCTCCATAACTAAGATTGAAGGACAACAAATTGGCTGTTCCCCTTCCCCAATTCCCAACACTGTTCCCATTCCCCAATTCCCCAATAAAATCTTTAAAATAAAAAAGAATGACTTCAAGGACTTGGCCTGAGAAACTGGAAGAATGGAATAGCCATTTGCTGAGAAGGTAAAGATATAAAATCATCTCATGCACCAAGTCTGTATCCCCTTCTGATTCTACAGCAGCTACACTCATGAAGAAGTGGAGGTGAAGAAAGTCACCTTAGGCTCCTGGCATGAGGCCTCACACGTTGTCAGCAGGCAATGTGGAAGCAATGGGAAAAAGTGAAAAAGAATAGAAAAGGAGAGCAAATATGTGTCTAATGGTATCTGAGCAGACCTTAGGCTTCCAAGGGCCAAGTGGTCCTAACAGTTTGGGACCGGATAATGGGTCAAGGAAATGTTGGGGTCAGCATGAGCATCCATTTGGCATTTTGTCTCTCTAACTTCATTTGAAAAGTTGTAAAACTGTGATGATGATAATGCCTACTAACAAGGGCATATCACAATGATGTTTTAAAGGTAAATAAGGTGCTTAATAGTATGTATGTTTCAGAACAAATTCTAGGATAGGTGCTATATAAAAGCATGGTATTATTCCAGAAAACAAACAAACAAAAAACACCTTAGTTAGCCAGCTTCCCTTTTTCAGCAATCTCAGCTATTTGAACTATGCTTGAGGACAAAGAAATCAACAAAGGACATCCACTAAAGCTCAGGGCCTTTACAAATTGGAGAGCTTCATAGATTCTCACTTGGAACTCTTATTAGAAACATTTATAACCGAGTTTGAGTGTCCGGTAGATGAGGCCAGAGCAGTATGGCCAAGTGGTTAACAGCATGAGATCTGGATCGGGACAGCATGACTTCCTCTCCTGCCTCCAGCTGTGTGAAGGGCAAGTTAATTTCTATCTCTAAGCCTCTGTGTCTTTATCTGTAAATGGGAATAATAATAAGATCTGCTTCATAGGGAATTTACAAGGATTAAATGAAGAAATATTCCTGAAGCGCTTAGCACAGTGCCAGGTGCGTGGTAACTGCCAATTAAATAGCTATTAACATTAGCATTATTATTATCAATCAATATCAGCAGCAAAGTAGGTGCTATAAATTATTAGAATGCTAAAAGCAGTTTTTAAAAGTTACAGCCTACTGAGGCCAGCTGAGTGGCTCATTGGTTAAGAGTTGATTTGGGAGCGCGAGCTCTGAGCAGCAGGGCCGTCGGTTCAGATCCCACAAGGGCCAGTGATGCTGCACCCTCTACAGCTAAGATGGTGAAAAACAGCTTGACCTGGAGCTGGGCTGCCGTGAGTACAGCGTAGACTGCAGTGGGGCTGCAGTGGGCTGCCGTTAGCTACCGTGAGTGCCTGGCAGCCAGCGTGAGCTGCCGTGAGCCACCGTGAATGGCCGTCTAATGGCTGGTGACCCATCTGCCTCAGTTGGGAAGAGCACAATGATCACAACACCAACATGGGCCATGTCCTCCACAACTAGACTGAAGAACAAAAGGACAGCAACTTGTTTGTTCCCCTTCCCTGATTTCCCAATGCTATTCCCTCCCCCAATTCCCCAATAAAATCTTTAAAAAAAACCAAAAAATGTTACAGCCTACTGAAATCTATGTAATTTTGTTGACCATTGTCACCCCAATACATTTTAATTAAAAGAAAAGAAAAAAATAAAAGCTACAGTCTAGCATTGAGAGAAAGATGCAAAAATATTATTTAAAAAACAAGCATAAAATTAATAAATAATAAATTCTGTGTCAGTGTTAAGAAAAGCAGCCTGATGCACTTTAATAACACTTGGAGGCATCATATTACACAATGTTGACATACAGTCATTATATAATTATCCTGCTTCCCCGAAAATAAGACCAAACGGAAAAACAAGCCGTAGCATGATTTTAGGTGCCAAAATATGGCACCTTGGCATACTGCATATTTTAAGCTGAAGGGGTTTGTGGAAAAGGCACCCTTCTCCCTGAAACAGGTCATAAAACCCTCATGTGAGGAGTACGTGCCCTCTACATCCTGAAAGAATCCTGCTAGGGCTTCTTCTCTAGCTAGGTCTTATTTTTGGGGAAACACAGTAATACTACCTGAGTTATTGAGATATTGTTCAGCACACTCTATTTTGCAAGGCAGGGAAGAGGCAGCATATTCTATATGAAAAGGCCTAATTTAGCTAAAACAAAGTTTTTGTGCAAGCACTTGTGTGGAACAGATTTTAAATCAATAATGTCAAATAAATGAAATTTTATTTGAAAATTTCCAAGGATTTATTTCAACAATGACTTGAAAAATTATTTACCTGTGGGATGTGATTGTTTTTGGAAAAAATATATTTAGAGTACGTCATAATCTCCTTACATATAAGTCAATGAGGTCTCATGTTCTAAATACGTCAGGTACAGAACCATTAAAATTTTACACAGTGGGCTTCCAATTTGATGACTAGAATTAATGGAAGTGTATGGTAAATAATCTTCTTGGGATGTAAGTCATAGATGGAACTGGTTAGACGCAATAGGTTTTCATGCATATTAATAACACACGTATACACACACACACACACACAGAGTCATGTGACATTTATTGAGAGATACAGATGTCTGGAAGGGGGTAATGGAATAGAATGTTTACAATATAGAACTTAGACCCTTCAAGTCTCTCCACATCCTCACCTGGTACAGCTCTTTTCTATCATCTGAGCAGACAGACCTTGGGCTTCTGAGGGCCAAGTGGTCCCTCCACGTTGGGTTTGTTGACTCATTTCTCGCTCTTAGTTTATTCCAATAATGTCCTTTTGGTTCCTAGGCAGGTCACCCGTTGAGCTCTGACAACACAAACAATAGCAGTTTGGTTCTTTGGTGGGTAGTGGGGGTGGGTCTTACAATCCCTAGCTCCTAACATAGAATTTTGGTCCATAACAGGCCCTCACTAAATGTTTGTTGAATAGGATTGGATTAGTATGGCTGAGAATTAGCAGCGCTGCCTCACTTCCTGAGCCATCTGGGTTCATACGGCCCAGAGTGCCTTAGCCTAGACAGCAGGCCTGGCCCTGCAGACAGCCTTATCCTCAGCCACTGAGGGGGCCAGGCTGGCCGACTCTTCTTCCCATGGACACCATGCCTGGCGCTGGGGAGTGCCCAGCTGGGCCCTGCTTGAAGGCCACTGATGAGGCTGAGCTCATGTGGATTGCCCTGAAGCAGCATTTTCCCAAGGCTTGGCTGTGCTAATTATTCCTTCCCCTGCTGGTGTTAAAACCTTGGGCTCGAAAATGAAATCAAGGGAGGGCGTGTAGAAGGGCAGAGGGAAAGGAAAGGAGTTAATAAGCAGAACAAGGTCACCCATCTGCTGCTGCTGTGTACTCCTTATCTGTGACGCCACCAGCCCCAAGGTCCCCTCTTTCTATTAAAACAGTTGAATCACCGAAAACGATAAAATTAACTAAATGCCGGCCTTCTGCCTTAGACATAACAGAGCTCGCTTTGATACTGAAGCTGCCCTGATGGGATGAGGTGTATCTCCTCCCTGCAGTCCTGAAGTAGGAGAAGAAACCCAGCTGCTGGTGGGGGGGCTAGTGGGATGGGCCAGCACCAAGTCTCCTGCATGTCATCTCAGGGTTGGTGGCAGTTCTCCCACCTGGGCAGGCAGATGTGTATGTCTGTAAGGTTCTGTTTCCTGGGCAGGTGAGAGACAGACCTGCAGACTCCAGCTTTGTGACAGGGCTGTGATAATACCTCATCATTTCACGCCTCTGCAGGGGAGAAGGGATGAACTGCCTAGGTTCCTCAAAGCCAGGAAGCCAGAAAGCCAGAAAATTTAAGGTCTACTCTCTTAGCAACTTTAAAGTATATAATACAGTATTGTTAACTATAGTCACCACACTGTGCATTAGGTCCCCAGAACTTACTCATCTTATGACTGGAAGTTTGTACCTTTTGACCAACACCTCACAGTTTCCTCCACCTCCAGCCCCTAGTAACCATCGCTCTACTCTGTTTCTGTGAATTCTACTTTTTTAGATTCCACAGATAAATGAGGTCACACAATATGTGTTTTTCTCTGTCTGATTTATTTCACTTAGCAGAATATCCTCAAGGTTCATCCATTTTGTTGCAAAGGGCAGGATTTAATAAGCTGTAAGAAAGAAGGAAATCTGTTTTTTAAAATTAATTTTTATTTTTCAATTACAATTTACATTCAATATTATTTTATATTAATTTCAGGTGTACAGCATAGTGGTAGACATTTATATGATTTACAAAGTGATCCCCCTGATAAGTCGATTACCCTCCTGGTACTATACATAATTATTAGAATATTATTGACTATATTCCCTAGGCTGTACTTTATATTCCTATGACTATTTTGTAACTTCTAATTTGTACTTTTTAATCCCTTCATCTTTTTTTGCTCACCCCCCCCCACCCCCACTCATCTGGCAACCATCAGTTTTCCTGTGTACCTGAGTCTTTTTCTGTTTTGTTGGTTCCACATATAAGTGAAATTGTATAACGTTTGTCTTTCTCTGTCTGACTTATTTCACTTAGCATTAGACCCTAGAGGCCCATTCATGTTGTGCAAATGGTAAGATTTCATTCTTTTTTCTTTATGGCCGAGTAATATTCCAGTGTGTGTGTGTGTGTGTGTGTGTGTGTGTGTGTGTGTGTGTGTGTGTGTGTGTGTGTGTGTGACCGTCTCTTCTTTATCCAATCGTCTTTGATGGGAACTTGGGTTGCTTCCAAATCTTGGCTATTGTAAATAGTGCTGCAATGAACACAGGGATGTATATATCTTTTCGAATTAGTGTTTTGGATTTCTTCAGATAAATACCCAGAAGTGGAATTGCTGGGTCATAAGGTAGTTCAATATTTAATTTTTTGAGGAAACTCCACACTGTTTCCCATAGTGGCTACACCAATTTGCAATCCCACCACAATGCACATGCACGAGGATTCCTTTCTCCCAACATCCTTGACAACACTTGTTTGTTGATTTATTGCTGATAGCCATTCTGACAGGTGTGAGATGATATCTTATTGTGGTTTTAATTTGCATTTCTCAGATGATTAGTGATGTTGAGCATCTTTTCATATGACTGTTGGCCATCTGTATGTCCTCTTTGGCGAAATGTCTATTTAGGATCTCTGCCCATTTTTTAATTGGATTGTTTGGGTTTTTTTGGTTTTGAGTTGTATGAGTACTTTATAAATTTTTTATATTAACCCTTTATCTGATTTATCATTGGTGACTATTTTCTCCTATTCAATAGGTTGTCTTTTGGTTTTGTTGGTGGTTTCCTTTGCTGTGTGATAACTTTTTAGTTTGATGTAGTCCCATTTGTTTATTTTTTTCTTTTGTTTTCCTTGCTCAAGGAGATATAGCAGAAAAAATATTACTAAGAGCAATGTCAGGGAGTTTACTGCTTATGTTTTCTTCTAGGAGTTTTATGGTTTCAGGTTGTACATTTAAATCTTTAACCCGTTTTGAGATTGTTCTTGTATATGGAGTAAGAAGATGGTCTAGTTTCATTTTTGGCATGTATCTATTCAGTTTTCCCAACACCATTTATCGAATAGACTGTCTTTACCCCACTGCGTATTCTTGCCTCCTTTGTCCTAGATTACTTGACCAGGTAGGCATGGATCTATTTCTGGGCTCTCTGTTCCACTGATCTATGTGCCTGTTTTTATGTCACATGCCATTTTGATTACTACAGCCTCGTAATATAGCTTGATATCTGGAGAGTGATACCTCCAACTTTGTTCTTTCTCAAGATTGCTATTTGGAGTCTTTTGTGGTTTCATGTAAATTTTAGGACTATTTGCTCTAGTTCTGTGAAAAATGTCATTGGTATTTTGATAGGAATTGTATTGAATCTATAGATTGTTTTGGGTAGTAAGGACATTTAACAATGTTAATTCTTCTCATCCATGAGCATGGTATACGCTTCCATTTATTTGTATCTTCTTTGATTTCTTTCTTCAATGTTTTATGATTTTTGGAGTACAGATCTTGTACTTCCTTGGTTAAATTTGTTTCTAGGAATTTTTTTGATGCAATTGTAAATGGGGTTGTTTTCATCATTTCTTTTTTTTTTAATAGTTTGTCATTTGTGTATAAACATACAGCCGATTTCTGAATATTAATTTTGTATCCTGCTACTTTACTTAATTCTTTCATCAGTTCTAAGTTTTTTGGTAGAATCTTTAAGGTTCTCTCTATATATTACCGTGTCGTCTGCAAATAATGACAGTTTCACTTCTAAGGAAATCCATTTTTTAATTTGATGATATATCTTGGTGATCATATTAAATCAGTAGCTATAGATCTGCCTCATTCTTTTAAAACAATGACTGCGTGATAGTCTATTACATGAACATACCAGGCCTCTATCAATTTATAAGTATGTATAATCTTCTGCTATGGCCAATCTTGTGACTATAAATATCCGTGTACACAGTTCTTGGAGCATGTGTGTGTCAGTATACCTGTAGCCGTACATTTTCCAACACCTTAATTAGCAATTTGAGTGCAAATGTAGAAGGCACATTTTTCAATTTTGCTGAAAAGGAGAGCTAGTACAACTGGTGAGCAGAATTCCATGTATGTCTCCTCTCTCTCTCTCTCTCTCTCTCTCTCTATATATATATATATATATATATATATATATATATATATACACACACACACACACACACACACACACACACACAGGGGTTGCCAAAAACATGTATACAAGTGGACACTTTGCACTTTGGTCAACGTTGCTCAAGCAGTAGTTTGCCATAATCAGAAGTGTCTGGACGCTGACGGCAACCATTCTGAGCACCTGTTGTAATTGCAAAAGCCAAATGTGACTTGTATTCATCTTTTGTTATTGGTATATATTGAGTATTAGAATTTTAATACAGTTTTCCTTTCTTAAAATGTGTATACATACTTTTGGCACCCTTTGTGTGTGTACACACACACACACACACACACACACGATCTGACAATTAAGTTAGCGAGCTAGTTGCAACGATGTTGCTAACCTTTTTTGATATCAGAGAGATTATTCATTATGAATTTGTACCAACTGGACAAACAGTTAACCAAGTTATTATTTGGAAGTGCTGGAAAAGCTGCATGAAAAATTTAGACGACCTGAACTTTTTGCCAACAATTCATGGCTCTTGCATCACGACAATGCACCAGCTCACACAGCACTGTCTGTGAGGGAGTTTTCAACCAGTAAACAAATAACTGTATTGGAACACCCTCCCTACTTACCTGATCTGGTCCCCAATCATTTCTTTCTTTACCTGAAGATAAAGGAAATATTGAAAGGAAGGCATTTTGATGACATTCAGGACATCCAGGGTAATACGACAACAGCTCTTATGGCCATTCCAGAAAAAGAGTTCCAAAATTGCTTTGATGGGATTAGACACTAGCTTTGGTGCATAGTTTCCCAAGCAGAGTACTTCGAAGGTGACCATAGTGGTGTTCAGCAATAAGGTACGTAGCACTTTTTCTAGGATGAGTTCGCAAACTTAATAGTCAGACCTAGTATATTATGTATAATATGTCTATTGTATATATAATATATATCATTTGAATACCTACTTAGGACCTATCAGTGAGTAAAACCAACCAAGATCCCCGCCTTCATGAAGGTGATAAGCTAGCAGGGGAAGACAGACAACAATAATATAATAAATAAGGAAACCCCAGAGTATGTCAGAAAGAGGTAAGTGCTATGGAAAATGAGGAAAAGGTAGAACAGGGTAAGGGGGAATCTAGAGTGTTGGGGCAGAGGATGACCTTGAAGGTCTCCAAGTTTCATAACATACTTTTGTGATTTAAAGCATAGCACATAAAGGCCAAGGACACATTTGAGTAGGATTGAATAGAATTCAAAAGACTGAAAAGTTTTCTACCTGGCTGGACCTGCAGGCTCTCACTGTCTTAGCCACCTTCCTCTCACAGCAGCAGTGATATTGCCATGGGAGTCTGGAACACCTTTCAAAAACTTCCCCAAACTCTGTCAACACTAACACAGGTGATTTACTGGGAGGGCAAGACCTAATCCTGCCAGCTCTGAGCCTGCCCATGGGGAAGTGATAAAGTGATAATGTGAAGGACTCTATCAGAACATGGAAGAACTCTTCCTGAGATGGAATTGAAGTCACTCCATGCTTTTGCTTCGTGATTCTTCACTTTACTGCCAAGATGATATAGGGGGCAAGGGAAGGTGTCAGAATGCATCTCTCCACCCTTTGATCCCTAAGCCTCTTACCTTGGGGGTCCCACTGCCCTTTGAGAACCAAGGAACGTGTGAGCCCTCTCCTTGGAGCAGATTTCTAGGACACACATGCAAACTTTGCCAGCAAAGACCGCAGTCACACACGAGGTGTCCATCTGTTGGACTTAGTTAAAAACCCAGGCTGTTGTGACAACTCTTTCCTCTGACTTGCACTGTTCAGGTTTGCACAATGGATTGAAAATTTTTTGACAATGGGCATCAGTTCTAAATCAACTTGTTATCTCTCTGGTCTCAATACAGTTGCTGGCACATTCTAGAAGCTCATTAAATATTTGTTGAATTGAAATCCCTTACCTACAGGGACAGCTGCTTTCTTGTTAACGTAGAGAAACTGGGCTTATGTATTTTTTTCTCAAATGGAATTGATATACCGCAAAGGGAGAAAAATACAGATCTGCAGTTGAAAACAACGTGCCTCAGGTGGGGGCACACACAACAATAATGCTTTTGCTTTTGCCCTTCCAGATACAGGCTAAGTACGAGGAAATACAGCACACAGCACATCTATAACAAGGTGATCTTTAGAAATTTTTTTCTTTTGCCCCAACCCTGAGCTGTGGCACTTGAATAATCCTGGTTCCGGAGAGCAGACTACTGTAATGATAATCCAGGAAGTAAATTGCCCTTTGAAAAGCAAGGAAGAAACCAATCGACCAAGTATTTATTTATATTTAATGCTCCAGGGCTTCTGCTTCCAGCTTTGAAGAGTTCCTGGCAAACGCTTCTTGAAGTCATTAATCCTAGGGGCAAATCTAAATGTCTTGGAGGCTGTTCCTGGCCCCTGGAGCCTGGCACACTGTGTTTATAACCTGTGGGCTTTCCAGAAAGACAGGAATGTGAGGAGGGAGAGGCTGATGGTGGTGAAAAAAAGAGAAGCAGCTTTATTTTGAATCTGTACTGGGATATTTGGTCAGAAATGAATTCTTCAGAATTGATTGATTTGTTTTTTTGCAAAAGGGGATGACCTGCCCACATCCTTCTGCCCTGAAGTAGGGCACCCACCCAATGAGTCTCTACTTCTGCCTTCCTCTAGCTCATATCTGGGGATCCCTGTTGCCTCACATCAACTCTCGCCCACCTCAGGGTGACCGTATCTAAAAGCACCTACACTTTTTTTAATATGCAAGCAATCTTTGTTCATGATAGAAAATTTAGAAATGGCAAATGAGTAAAAAGAAAAGAAATCCTACATGATTCTCCCTCTTGAAGATCATCACGCTTCCTATAATACATTTTATTTATTTATATAATACATACACATATATAAACACAAAGTGTTATTCTAGACATTGTCTGATAGGCTGTTTTCCTTACTTTAATATTTTATGGTAGATGAGTAAATATATACCAAGAATGCTGTTTTTAGTGGCTGTATAGCATATCATTGTATGTCTGTACAAAATATATTTAGCCAGTTCTCCTATTTGGTGATTTAATAGCTGCATTTGTTTTCTAGGCTGCTGTAACAAAGTATCACAGACTGGGCAACTTAAACAACAGGAATTTATTTCTTCACAGTTCTGGAGGTTAGAAGTCCAAGATAAAAGTGTCAGCGGGGTTTGTTTCTTCTGAGATCTCTCTCCTTGGCTTGCTTTCTCCCTGTGTCCTCATGTGGTCTTCCCTCTGTACCTATCTGCATCCAAATTTCCTCTTCTTATAAAGATTATAGTCATATTGGACTAGAGCCCATCTTAATGACCTCATTTTAATTTACCTACCTCTTTAAAGACCCTATATCTAAATACAGTCACATTTTGATGTCCTGGGAATTAAGACTTTAATATTTGAATTTTGAGGGACACAATTCAGCTCATAACAATAGCTAATATTTTTACGGCTTACCATGGGCCAGGAACTGTGCTGATTGCTTTCTGCATGTCATCTCATTTAATCCTTTAACAACCCTAAGGTGTAGGCACTCTTATTATTACCATCATTTCACAGATAATGGAACTGTGGCACATAGAGGTTCAGTAGCTTACCACAAGGTCACACAGCTAGGAAGTAGTAGAGGTGCATTCAAACCAGCTGGTTTATCTTGAGTCTATGTTCTAGGCATTGTGATACCTTCATAATGTATCACCCTTGTAAGTTACCATTTTTACCATTATTTCTTGTATACTTGTCTGATTAATTCCTTAGGATAAAATTTTAGGGTGAATGTGTTTGAGCCATTTTAATGTTTTTAATACAAATCACCCTCCACAATGTCTGTACCCATTTACATTTTAACAGCAGTGAACAAGAGGGGCTGTAAAGACATTTCTTGGTTGTTGGGTCCAAATCCATGTGTGTGTGTGTGTGTGTGTGTGTGTGTGTGTGTGTGTGTGTGTGACACATGCACGTGCACATCTGAGGTTTCATAAAATGGTTGACTGAAGTGAGGCACAAAGTAAGATAAATGAGCTATGAAGGGGCTTGTTTGGAGTTCGTCTCTTATACCTCCATTCTCCATTTGTCCATTTTGTGGTGCAAAGAAGTGTATAAAACTCTATTTCAAATGATGTGGGCAGTTTGGTGAACAATGTACATAAACATATTATCTTGGAAATGAAAAGAAAAATCCCATAAAAGTGCTTTTTGGTGTATTTTTTCCCCTTAAGTCAGGGTTTTTTTTTGAGATGTATTCTTTATAATATAGTAAAATTCACCTGTTTTGTTTATGGTTCCATGAATTTTGAAAGACATACAGTTGTGTAACCACCATCAAGATAGAGGACATTTTTATTAGTCTTAAAAGTTCCTTTGTGCCGTTTTGTCACCAATCCCCCACCCCCATCCCCTGACAACTACGGATCTATGTTCTGTCCTATAGTTTTGCATTTTCCAGATTTTCCATAAATGGAATCTTATAGTGTGTGTGGCCTTTTGAGTCCGGTTTCTTTCACTTAGCATAACGCATCTGAGGTTCATCATCTTGCTTCAGGCGTCTGTAGGTTGTTCCTCATGCTAAGTGGTATGGAAGTGAGCATGGATAGACCACAGTTTTTTAAAAATCTAGGAACTAGTTGAATAGTTTCCAGTTTTTCACTATTGTGAATAAAAGCCACTGTAAACATTCCTGTACATATTTATGTGTGAACATGTTTTCACGAATCCTGAGTACACTACTAGAAGGAGAATTGCTAGATCACATGGTAAGTGTATGGTTAGCTTTATAAGAAACTGACAAAATGTTTTTCTAAGTGGCTGTGCCGTTTTGCATTTCTACTTTCAATGTGTGAGGGTCCCAGTTGCTTTGCATTTTCCCTAGCATGTGATATCGGCAATTTTCTCTTTTCTCTCCCTCTCCTCTCCTCTCTCTTTGGTTTAGCCATTCAAATAGGTGTGCAGTGCTATCTCACTGTGGTTTTTTGTTTTTTTGTTTGTTTGTTTGTTTTTTAGCTGAGCCATCCTGCTACCTGTTGGCAGCTCAGCGGCTGCTCAGCTCGGGCTGGACTCGAACCGCTGTTGCTCAGAGCTCAAACTCTTGAGCGAGCTCTTAACCAACTGAGCCACTCGGCCGGCCCTCACTGTGGTTTTAAGTTGCATTTTCCTAATGACTACTTATGTTGAACATCTTTTAATGTGCTCATTTGCCAACTATATATCATTTTTGGTGAAGTGTATCTTCAAATATTTTGTCCATTTTTAAATCATGTTGTTTGTTTTCTTATTATTGAATTGCAAGGATTCTTTATATATTTTAGATACCAATTCTTTGTCACCTATGTCTTTTGCAAATATTTTCTCCCAGTAAACTTGTCTTTTAATTTTCTTAACCACATCTTTGGAAGTGAAGGCATTTTAATTTTTGATAAGGGCCAATCTATGAACTTTTCAAAAAAATTGTTTGTGCTTTTTTGGGTCCTACCTAAGATTTTGCCTAACCCAAGGTCACAAAGATTTTCTTCTATGTTTTCTTCTAGAAGTTTTATAGTTTTGGGTTTTATGCTTAGGTTTATGATCCTTTTCAAGTAAATTTTTGTATATGATACAAATTATGGGTTGAGATGCTTTTTTTTTTTTTGCTTATGGATATGCAATTGTTTCAGCTCTACTTGTTGAAACACAAATGCGTCTTATAACTTTTGATACTTAATAAATCAGTAAAGAATGTGAATAATTTTTGCTGTCCTCCTGAGGCCTGGAAGACACATCTGTGAAGCTAGGGCTCTAGCTTCACAGAAGTCGTCTTGAGCCAACCACCGTTCCTCTTGCTAAATGGTGTTACCTGAAGGAGCTGAGAGGGAGGACTCCCACGGAGCAGCTTTCAGAGTCTCATTACAGATGGCACCTGAGAGCAAGCAATGTTTGGGGTTCTGAAAGCCTGTGTGGGAGCCAGTGATGGCGTTAGAGATGAGTGAGAACTACTGTGGCATCCTTGAGGTGCTATCGCCAGGCCTGCTTTCGGGGGCCAGGGAATGAGCATTTGGGGCTCTTTCTTGTGAAAGATACACCTGAAAACACTCTTCCGTGTGGCACAATGTGAGAGGCACACCAGAGGGACCCTCCCTCTGATGTGAGGGAGACCGTATAGTAGGATCCACTGGCACCGCAGAGATGTACTTTCCATGCTCTGGAGGCTCACAGACAAATCTGCTCCTCCTGCTCAGATGAAGACTCTGAGGCTGAGGGTGGCTGAGGCATTTGCAGCAAATGAGTTCCTCTGACCCTGGTTTTGTTTCCTGCTGTCTTGAATATCCAGGTGTCTGTCTCCCAGGCCCTCCATTTATGTGACTCTCAGTTCTTCGAATTCATCATGTCCAAATCAGAATTCCTTTTTTCCCTCCTGCCCGTCACCTCCTCATTTCAAACTGTATTCCATTTGGGGCCTCCTTTCTTGGTAATGTTTTACCAACTACCCCATTACTCAAACAAGAACCAGGGGCACCCCTAGACACGCCCCTGCCCTTCACTTCCTGTGCCAGATCAGTCACTAAGTTCAGTCGTGCCTACCTTCTGAACACCTCTTAAATGTGTGCCTTCCTTTTTTTGTCCCCTCCCAGTACTTTCTTGGTTCCGAAAGTCTACATCTATCATCTGGACATTTGGAATGTCCTCCCAGCTGGCCTACCTTTTCCTCAATCTTCTTTAACTAAGCTATTGTCTGCACAGGCAAAGTGATCTCTCCAGAATTCATCTTGATAATGTCACTCCTCAGCTTAAAACTCTTTCATGGCTCCGTGTTGCTTCCCTGATAAAGGTCAGGCTGTTCAGCTTGGCACCCTGGCCCCTGTGTAGGCATCAGCCACATGCCCCCTTGTCCTTGTACATTAGCAATAAAGAGCTCTTATTATATGTCTATTTTTCTCCTATACGACAGCAATCTGACTGTAACAATTTGTTTACACACCTGCCTTCCTCACTAGACTGTGAAGTGCTGGAGGGCAGGGTCTGTATTTTGCTTATTGTATTATAACATATTGCATAGGGCCTGGCATGAAGACATTACAGTCATTTATTTGACAAACATTTGTTTAATGTCCACCATCGCTTGTCGAATTGATAGCATATATTAGAATGTGATGTTGTCCCTTTGCCAGAATCTCATCATAATTTTAACTGAAGATTAGGAGTGCCACACTTCAGGACAGTACTGAATACTGACCACTTTGGAGTTGTTTTCCAAAGTGAAGTATGGCTGTAAATTAAAATGTTTGATTATTCATTTTGCTGTTTGGAAAATGTGCTGGCTTGAGTGACAGGGCTTCGGGGGGTGTTTCCAGCTTCTTTGGAAGAAGGATGAAGAGCTAGGTGGTGAACAGACACTGCCATACCTTCCTGCTTTCATGTGTGCCAAGCCAATGGCCTGCAATGTGCATCCATGTGCCCTTGACTTGGTGTGTTCTGCATGCATCTTTGTCTCATGTGTGTTTATGTATGTGTGTGTTTATATGTGTATGAACGTGCTTATATGTGTGTTCACGTGTGGGTTTATGTGTATGTGTATTTGTGTGTTTCTGTGTGTGTGTGTACATGCATGCTCACGTGCATGTATTTACTCTCCCTGATCCTGCACAAATATCTGCTCGTCCATGGAATTTCCCAACTCCTCCAGAAGAATCAGTCTCTTGTTATCATACCTCTTTTACAGGACAGTTCACATTGCCAAGATTATCTCTCTTGGTGCTTCATCACATAACTTTAGGTCCCCAAAGTACATAGATTGTATTTTCTTTTTATTCATAGGTGCCCCCACCCTAACACAGTGCTTGGCGTAAATATGCCTGAATCAATATATAAGTGTTAGTATTAGAGCCCCTTCCTCCCTCACTCACTCCATCCATCCATCCATCCATCCATCCATCCATCCATCCATCCATCAGCCACTAGTGGGTTGGTATGTTTTTCCTAAACTACCTCCCCCAAGTATAGGAAGTTTACAGACAAAAATCATTCCTGGGGGTTGTGCCAAACCTAAAGTTTCAGCCCCCCTCTCGAGTACCATCAATGCCCTACATTCCTTCCTGAACACTGCTTAAGGTTGTTTCTCCCCGACCTTTCTTTCTTTAGAATACTTTTGTCTATCATTTTATTCAAATGTCCCCTGTATAAAAATCCTGTTTGCTCTGAGAGGTGGCCTTTTGGAGACAGAGCATTGAAACTTTCAAAGATGAACCTCCCTGTGGTGTCCATGGTTTCCATGTTGAGAACAAATCTCAGTGGCAGTTATCTTTTTTTCAGCAACATCATCTCCTCCTTAAAAATAAATAACCAGGCATTTAAGAGGAGGAAAGACTGAGCAGGATGGAACTTTGGTGTAAAATGAAGCAATTTTAATAACCAAAAGAAAAGGAGATCTTGGGGCCAAAAGCAGAGCAAAGCAAGAATGGGGAGTCCTTGCTACTTAGAGGCCACCAGGGGCAGAGATTCCAGTGGATTGCTAGCCAAGTTCCCACTCTTGCTTATTGTCACTCCTTCCCATCTCTCCTGATTCCATTCATCCCCCACTCATATCTCAGGACACAGTCAGTGTGTCATTCCCTTTCCCCTCGCCGCTACCTCTTTCATCCTGCCGGTCACCATTTTGTCTTTTGCTTCTTCAAACTATGTCTATGATCAGCTCTTCCTTTTCCATCCCATTCCTTCACATCCCGGAGGCTTACCTCTTTCCTCTACAATCCGTTCTAAATAGGGCCACGGTCCAGCGCTCCAAACACACAGTTTTAATGACATCCCTCCAGAGTTAAAAACATGTTAGCACCCTCAAGGCCCTTTGATGCACTTCCTCCCTACTCTGCATACATGATTCTTACTCCACGCTGAAAGAAACCCTTCACTGCAGTTTATGGAGCTGTCTCCAGTCTCAGGCGGCCTCCCCGCTCCAACACTCCCCCCATTGCTTGGGGTCATCCTTTCTCCTCTTCATATATCTGCATCCTACCATCCATTAACGAATGAGCCATCAAACCCATCCTCATATCTTCTTTGCTTGCATATCAAACGTGTCTGTCATCGCAGTGGAATGATACCATCTTGTTGCTGGTTAAGATTGTATTGCTTTCCACCAAAAGCCTTTGCAAAATTCACAGAGCCATGTGATCTGTAACAAAAAATGTCAAAGACCAAAATGTAACAAAGTTACAGCAAATTTCTAAGTGCAGAGATGGTAGGGTTGTTTCAAATGATCCCACAGATGTTAGTTTTGCCCCTCCTTCCCACCCTCCTAGCCCCAATCTGTCTGCTGCTGCTGCTGGAGGGTCATCGGTCTCCTACAGAATGTTACTCTGGGGGAGGAGGGGGCCCTCCGGGTGACACTTACTAAACACACATTTATTGATTTATTGATTTGTTCATTCTGTCTTTGACAAACATGTGTTTACTGCCTACAGAGAACTCCCAAGTAGACTTACTTCTCTGCTCGAATGACACTGAAATTCAGTGAAAGGCACCTAAGCCCTGAAAGAGGACTTGGACAAACTCAAGCAGCCTGAGAACAGGTTTCGCTGCCTTCAGCTCACCTTGAGCAGTAGCCAAGCTCAGCATGTTGGGAACGCACACGGAAAGCACACTTGCTGCACGCTGTTTGTTCAGCAATAACCTTCCTGAAGCACGTATCTGTTGGTGAGAACTCGGCCTGAAAAAGTCAACAGAAGGCTTCTGGCTGCTTCTCCAGGAGCACTGGGTTGCTTGCGCCCTGAACGCAGCTTCAGAACTTGCTGTCCTCGGTTTAGCAATGTCACAGCACAGGGAGTCCTGGCTCGCCTCTCCCTCTCACAGGCCTGTGGTCAGGGCTTGGTGCTAACTGTAGCAGCTTCCTTGAAGGAGGGAGCTTGTAAGCCCATTTCTAGAAGTGGCCTCCTCCAGCTGCTGCTTTGGGGCTGGTTCTCACCTCTGCCTGGCTGTAGCTCCCTGGGATGAAGCCAGAAGCCACATCTGAGTGGATGAGTGGACAAGTGGACTTTGAGGGCCACAGGGTAGCTACTGAGGCTAAGTAAGAAACTAGGGGGGATATTTGTTGGCAACAGAAATACAAACGGATCTTCTGTTCAGTTTTAAAGTCTGGTCAATGATTACATCTTTTTATTATTTACTGTGTAAAAATTCCGAGAGAGAGAGAGAGAGAGAGAGAGAGAGAGAGAGAGAGAGAGAGAGAGA
>NW_017731559.1:1580121-1587877 GCF_001890085.2 Hipposideros armiger
AGAGAGAGAGAGAGAGAGAGAGAGAGAGAGAGAGAGAGAGAGAGGATGGTAGCTGATGTTTCCTCTAAATTTTAGAGTCTGTTCAGGTTTGTTTGTGGCTATGTCAGTACACCTGAAATTTCTGGCTTCTGGGCTGGGTTCAAAGCAGGGAAGTCAGTTGGGAGGTCCAAGGTTTGCAGGCCTGTAAGAGAGTCGGCTGGAGCAGAAATTTCGAAGCCAGAGGGAGTTGCAGTCCAACAAGGTAATTCTCCCAGCCTCCAGATGACAAAGGTTGCATTTACACCTGGCCAGGAGGTTTAATCATCTACCATTTCCAAACACTGCAGGCTAACAACCGGCTGGGCTGAAAATCATAAATTAAAAAAAAAACACACACACAAAAAAAAAACAAACAAAAAACACCAACAAGAGACAGAACAAGAGACAAGAGGAAGGAGGGAAGAAGTGGGTCAGTATCTGTGCTCCAGAGAGCCCTGGGTAGAGGCCCTGGGTGGGGGGGCACTGGATGACAGGCCCTGGATGGGGGACTCTGGATGGGGACCTGATGAAAGCCTTGAGTGAAGGGCTTGGGTGGGGGCCATGGGTGGAGGACGCTGGATGAGAGGCCTTGGGTTGGGGGCCCTTGAGGAAGGCGCAGGGTGAAAGGCTGAGCCAATGTTCCCCAGACAAGCACAAGCAGTCCAGTTGCCATGAGCCCGTGAGAAAATGGCCACCTGTGGACACGGGCTATCTTTCTCACCATGACTGTGAGGAAAGAAGTCTCTGCCACAAAGATCTTCTCTTGGGGGCTGGCAGAGGGGCCTGTGACCTGTTACTGTTTCTCGTATGCCATTGCCTTCTTGTCTTTTTGTCACGAGACCAGGCAGTCTGGCATAGGGTTGCATACTCCCCACCTGTGCCAGACTTTCTGGGTTCAAATTTCAGCTCCCTTACTCACTTGTGGCTTTGGGCAAATAACTTCAGCTCTCTTAGCCTCAGTTTCCCCACCTATAAAATGTGGATAGTAACAGTCCCTGCTTCATAGCATATTGTCACGGTTAAATGCTACAATATGTCATATTGTTAACTCATAGAAAAATGTAATTCAGGGGCCCGACGGTCAACTTTAGCTGTAGATTGATGGTGTCTGAGCTCAACGCATGTGTCAAATGACAATGAATTTACAGGTAGGAGAAACTTGGAGGTGCTAGTGTCCATAGGACGGTGGGTAGGTGTTACTATTTTATACATTGTTTGGAACACACTGAGAGAGCCATAGATCCTCATTGATAAATAAGATCTTCACCATAAAGTTTTTATTGCTGGGGAACGATCAATCTTTTAGGTAATTAGCAATAAATATTATTGAATGTCTGCCACATACAAGACACTCTGGGCCGTGAAGGGGACACGGCGGAGTTAGATCCAGGTTCTCTTCCCTCAATAAATTTACCGTCTTGATAGGGGACAAGACATGTAAATAGATAACTAACAACTCAAGATAACATATGTCAAATGCCAAATGAGTTGTATGGTAGAACACGTGTATTTGTGTCTTATCTTCTACTCACTCCATGAAGACAGAAACCACATTTGTCTTGCTCACCAAGATAGTCCCTCTGCCTACACCTGCATTATAGCTAAGAGTTACTGAATATTTACTATGGCCCAGGCAGGCAACCCTCTAAGCCCTTTCTAAGAATCAACTCCTTTAAGCTTATACTACAGGTTATTATGAAGAGTCTATCAACAACCCCGTTTTCAAGATGAGGAATGAAAAACTTGCTCAAAGTCACATGAGTCGGTTCACTGACCCTACGCAATGTCAGGCACGTACTGGGAACGCACTCCCCCTGCTGCCCTCTCCCAACGCATGGCCCAGGGGATAGGAAAATGCATTTATGAGGGGCCCACCGGTGTTCCAGATACTGTGCTAGGCACTTCACGTGGACTACCTCACCTCATCTTCATAAAATTCCATTGAGGAAGGTATTGTGATTTCATGTTATGGAAGACGGGCTCAGGGAAGCCAACGACACACCCAGGTTACCAGCACCAGTTACTGACGAGGGTCGTTGCCTGAATCCTGTGCCAAGGGACTGACCCGGACGGGGACAAATATTTAGAGTTCAGAAGACTGGGGTGGTGATGGAAGTCTTTTTCAGAAGGATTGTGCCCACTGGATTCTGAGGAAGGAGCGAGATTCAGATACGCGGGGGATGTGCAAGAGAGCTAGAAATGGGGTGGGAAGGCTGCACGGAAGTTTTGTGGTGGGCTTGTATCAGCAGGTTGGCTGTTATGAATGATATGTGCAAGCAGACAGTGGTTGGGACAATGGGAAAAGTAGATCAGGGACAGATGATAAAAGGTCTTTCATACCAGGTAAAGGAGGGGAGACCTTGAAGGGACAGACTCCACAGAAATAAGTTGGCTACATAATGAGTGTTTAATGTTTCTGTATCTCTAGCTGGGTCCAAACATTTGATAAGCCTGGCATAGCCTTTAATTTCTTCAAGCTATACTTATATTGGATTACATAACATCTTTAATCAAGGCCACTGGAAAATTACACAAAACGTTTGCTTCATATGGCATGGGAAAATTTAAAAAGCTTCCAGAAAAATTCCAATGTCCTTCCCCTTCTCCTTCCCTCTTTCTCCTTCCCTTCTTTTTGTGTTTTTGAGTTAATGGACACCCTGAAGTCATACTGCCTTATTATTGAGGAGGTAGAATAGGCAATGAGCCTAAGGTGTGGACTTGTTGTAAGGTGATAAGAGACCTGGATGCTTCTGGCAACTGTTCATCTCAGTGCCAGGTGCCCTGGGGTTCCAGATCCATAGCTCTCTTTACCACTGTCATTAGTTGGGGCTTCCAACAATGTGTGTGACCTTTGACACAGTTCCTTACCACTCCGTTTTCTTTCTTCACCTGTGGAAAAGAGGATCCTAATGGTTCTGCTCCCTTTGCTCACACGAGCATGGTGATGAATAAGGTGGTGTTTGCTGAAGGCCAATGGGAACCTAGACATCACACAAGCACTTGAGTTACGATTCTGGGTAGAACCCAGATGTGTTGGTGTTTCTCTATTTGCTCTGATTACAAAGGTAGACTCTCATCCAACATCCAGACCCTTTTCTTTGTCTACTATAGTGAAGCCAGGATTGGAGATGGGGGTTGGGGGAGGGTGGTGGTGTGGCAGAGGAAATAGACACCAAGACTGTTTCTTGCTTTTGTAGGTGTTTCTTATTTTATTTGCTGTGTATTCTGGACGTTTGGAAAGTTTTTAAAAAATTATGTAACTTCAGTATCTTACAACCTACATTTTGATGAAAAGTATATAAACTTTGCCAACATTAAAAGTCAGAATATGAAGACACAGGTACTTAGCTTTCTAACTTAATAAATAACTCTTTATATTTCTTTTTCATTAATTTTGGGAAAACACTCTTTTTTTAATGCAAAAAGACAAAAATAGCTCCTGAAAACTTTCAAAAAGTGATTGTTAAAAGGTTCTTTGTAGCTATTGTAGAATCTTTTCTCATTTGTTCTAAGTCTCAGAAAAGTAAGATGTGAGGTATACAGGGTGTTAATTGTGGGTCATGTGGAATTTAGAATGGAGGAGCAGATTTGTCTGAAAATATGTTTGGGATTTTCCTCAAAACACCACATATTTTCCAAATGAATATTTGAAAACCTTTGATTAGGCAAGCCAGCCTTCTTGTTTTCCTGTCCTCTGTCAAGATTCAAACTAAGTTGGCCACCCACTGATATGAATCTGTAAATAGTCTAAATCCTCTCTTTGAACACACTGGTCCCTAACTTGCTATCTTATGAAAATGTTTGGGAGATGACAACATCAGAGGGCTCATCAGAGACGAGTGTGTCTGCTGCCCTTTGCTAAGGAGACCTGGAAGGCTATAGGTCTCTTGGAGGGGAAGGGAGCTCCAGGAAACTGCAGACCACAAAATACGCTTTCAGAGAATCTAGGCTTCCTGACCCCTTCCTATCAACTGAGGTTATGTGTGTGGTATATGTGATGTGGTGTGGTATACGTGCTGTGTGGGGCTGGTGTGTGTGTGGTGTGTGTGTATATGGTGTGTGTGGTGTGTGTGGTATTTTGTGTGTGTGTGTGTGTGTGTGTGTGTGTGTGTGTGTGTTGTGTGTGATATGTGTGTGTGTGGTGTGGTGTGTGTGTGGTGTGATATGTGTGTGTGTTATGTGGTGTGTGTTATTGGTAGTGGAAGATATTGTTTTTGCAAAGATTTGTATTTCCACTTAGCCTTGTGCCTTATGGTGGGAGGAAAAAATGTGGAACAAAGTTTTTAAAAATATCTTAAAAATTGAGATATAATTTATTTGTTTATTTCAAAGATTTTATTGGGGAATTGGGGGAGGGAAACAGTGTTGGGGAATTAGGGAAGGGGAACAGATAAATTGCTGTCCTTTTGTTCTTCAGTCTAGTTGTGGAGGACGTCGCTTCACTGGCCCATGTTGGTATTATCATTGCGCTTTTACTGGGTGAGGCAGTTGCTCGCCGGCCATTGAACGGCTGCTCACGGCAGCTCACAAAAGCACACGCCAGCTGCAGCCAGCCCCACTGCAGCCTACGCCATTGACTCAGGGCAGTCCAGCTCCAGGTCGAGCTGTTGTTCACCATCTTAGCTGAAGAGGGCGCAGCATTACTGGCCCTCAAGTGGGATCCTAACTGGGGCCCTGCTTCTCAGAGCTGGCGTTCCAAGCCAAATCCTAACCAATGAACCACTCGGCCAGCCTGAGATATAATTGATTTATTATATTTGTTTCTAGTATACAGCATAATGATTTGATATTTATATATATTGTGAAATGATCACTACAATAAGTCTATTAATGTCCATCACCACATATAATTACCAAAATTATTTTTTCTTAGCTTGTGATGAGGACTTTTCAGATCTGCTCTCTTAGTGACTTTCAAATATACAATACTGTTAATTATAGTCACCACACTGTACAGTACATCCTCATGACTTATTTTTAAATATATATATTTTATTATATATATATATTTTTTTCATTTTTATTTTATTTTATTTTATTTAAGATTATATTGGGGAATTGAGGAAGGGGAACAGCCACGTTGTTGTCTTTCAGTCTTAGTTGTGGAGGGTGCAGCTAGCTCAGCTCCAAGTCCAGTTGCCATCTGGCTGCCCATCTGCTCAAGATGCCATGTTCAATCTTAGTTGCAGGTGGGAGTAGCCCACCATCCCATGCGGGAGTCGCACTGGCAACCTTGTTGTTAGGAGCATGTGCTCTCACCAAGTGGGTCATCCTGCTATCTGTTGGCAGCTTAGCGGCAGCTCAGCTTGGGCACAGTTCACTGGTCCATGTGGGAATCGAACCAGCAACCCCGTTGCTCAGAGCTCACACTGTTAACCAACTGAGCCAGTCAGCCAGCCCTAAATATATATACTTTAATTGTCACATTATTAAAGCCCAATTTTTCTTTCCCTCACCTTCTAGTTTTCCATATTTTCTCTCATTTCTTAATTTCACTTTTTTCTTAAATGAGTCCTTGGTACTCCCATCTTCTTTAATATTTCTCCCATCTCCTTTTTTTCTATTTCCTAAGTTTTATTTTTTCCTATTTATTCTAATTCTACTATTAAACTTCCTCTCTCCTATTCACTTTTCTCTTGCCACTCTCTCGAAGAGCTGTAAGTCAGAGAACTTGAACTTGACCCAGAGCATAGCTTAGAAGCATCAGTTATACTCTATATCATGTTTCTTTAAAGTGAAGCCTGCCAGCATGAGAGACTTGTGGAGTGCACTGTAGTATGTGTGCCCAAGTCTCTGCTTTTGTTCTGAATTCTGAATTCACATTGTGATTTTAATGGCTGCTGATCAAATAAAGGTGACTGTCATTCTAGTTATTGGTAAGTTGCCAAGGAGCAAAAGAACCAAAAGTGTGACAAGGAGTTGGTGGAGAGGCTATGTTGGAGAAATAAATGAGCAGTTGTCTTCCTTCCACAATTCAGGCTGACTTGAATTATGTTTACATTATGGTTACAATAGGGATCCACAGAGTTTCTAAATTTGAAGTGAAGCTTTGGAAGTAATTTTCAAAAGATGTCACAGCTGCAGAAAATGGGCAAAACAACCAGGCTGGGGGTATGGGAGTCTGGAGAAAAGAGAAGACCTAAGTTAAGAACCGTCTGAACATTTTTTCCATATTAAACTTTTAGCACCTCTGAAACCCACACTAATCACTATTTCCTATCTGCCTCTACACTTGTGTCTGTGTCCCAGCAAAGCAGGGGCTTCAGCACAGTGGTTAAGACTCTGGGGCAAGATCAGGTTTGAATTCCAGCAAAATAACCTCTCTAAGGCTCAGTTACCTCAACTGAAAATACGTACAATAGGACCTGTTGTTAAAATAGAAGATCCAAGGAAATCGCTTTGTGCTGGATTTGACACTAATAAGTACTCAGGTTGTTATCATCATCGTTATCCACTATTGAGGAAGTCCTGAGTCCAGAAGGAGTTAGTGGGGAGCTACATGTGTACATGTTCCTCTCTCCTCCAGGAGATGAAAAATGATTTTATTTTTTAGTCAAGCACGTACTAGGTCATCTATAGTCCCTCTAAATTCTCTTTACAAGCTGAGTAGTTCATTCTTGAGCTTATCTCTATTTCTCTAAGACAGAATCTCCTTACAGTTCACTGGGTATATTTTCTATCTTCCAAGTAACTGCAGGCAACATTTTGCCAATTGTTATGTCACTACATCAAGTAGAGTGCCTTTTTCCAGTCTCTTATAGCAGTTTCCTCACTGCATTTCTAGTGCAGTTAGTTCACTAACAATTTCCTTATGCTTTTCCAGGTTCTGGCCTCCACCTGGTCCTAAAAGCAGTGCCACTTGTTTTAGGTTATTTATGGCAACACCCCACTTTTAGTACAAACTTGTATATCAGTCATTTATTGCTGCATCACAAACCTCCCCAAAATGTAGTGGCTTTAAATGATAACCATCTATTTGCTCACAATTCTTTGGGTCAGCAATATGGACTAGGCTCAACAGGGCAGTTCTGTTGGTCTCACCTGGGGTCACTCATATAAGTGCAGTCAGATGGCCGGTAGGCTGGGATTAGCCAATCTTATGGCCTCACTCACATGCCCGGTGTTGGCTAGCAGCTGGGCCTCACTCTCCACATGGTCTCTCATCCTCTACTTCAGAGGGACAGCATTGCAGGAGGGGGCAAGCGTGGAAGCCGAAAGGCATCTCAAGGCCTGGGCCCAGAAGTTGTATAATGTGACTTCCGATGCATTCTATTGGTCAAAGCAAGTCACACAGCTGGCCAATTCAAAAGGTAGGGAAACACTTCGCCTCTCAGTGGGAGGAGTGGCAAAGTCACATTACAAAGGGTGTATGAACAGGGACGCAAACAATCTACCACAACCATAGTCTTGAACAAAGCCCGTCTTTCCTGCTCACAATTCTACATATCACATAAAATGTTATTTCTCCTCATATTTATTAAACTGTACACTATTATCTGAGCTTCTTCCACCCCATTTTCTTTTTTTTTTTTTAAGATTTTTTTTTAAATTGGGTAATTGGGGGGATGGGAACAGTACTGGGGAATTAGGGGAAGGGGAACAGACAAGTTGCTGTCGTTTTGTTCTTCAGTCTAGTTGTAAAGGACGTTGCTTCACTGGCCCAAGTTGGCACCATCATTGCGCTCTTCCCTGGCGAGGCAGATCAGTCGCCGGCTTCTGGACGGCCGCTCACTGCGGC
>NW_017731559.1:1588782-1607680 GCF_001890085.2 Hipposideros armiger
AAAAAAAAACAAAAACAAAAACCCCACTTCCCACCCAAAACCTTATCAATAATACTGAGTCTTTCTGCACACCCTGACAGTTCTTGGTACACATTCTCAACTGCTTTTTGTGATCCAAATGTCTTACTTCAGAAGAAACAAGCAAAAGGAAACACTGAAAGGCACCTCCTTCAACAATTGACCTTCACGAACATTTTGACTCACTCGGTTCAGCTTCTCTTCGTTAAGAACAAGTTGGACACCCAAACTCTATAAAGGGCCATGGAGAAGGCAACAAGAGTGAGAACAATTAAGAAAAAGCTTTCGTGTGCCACTTTTACAAGCAATCTCACAACTCTACAAAGCAAAGCAACTTACTTTCCCACGTGAGTTAGCGTCTAACATTTCCTGGGCAGCTGCACTATATGTATGAGGCAACATGATATAGTGGGTAAAGTCTGGACTCAGAGCCTGACTGTTTCGATTTGAATCTAGGATCATGATTGGCTAGCTGTGTATCCTTGAGCAAGTTATTGAACCTCGCTGTTTCAGTTTCTTCCTCTGTGAAACGGCAATAATAATAATAATAATAATAATAATAATAATACCTCCCTCTTTGGGTTATTGTGAGGATTATATGATTAGAAGCATGCTTGGTATTCATAAATGTTATATATATTCAATAAATTAATTAAGAATAAGAATAAAATTTTAAAAACCTCTTTGATGGGTCTGTGAATACAAAGGGAACATTAATACATTAAAATATCCAATCAACAAACTATAGAAATGATCCCTGAAAGTATAGAATAATATTACATGTCAACTATAATTAAAAAAAAAATAGCCACAGGGATATATAGTAAAGTATAAGAAATATAGTCAATAATATTGTAATAGCTATGTACACTGTCAGGTGGGTAATAGACTTATTGGGTTATCACTTTGGGAGGTATATAAATGTCTAATCATTATTTTGTTTTGTACACCTGAAACTAATAAAAAAAGGATGAAACAATCCAATCAATTTAAAGGGGTGTTATGAAGAGTGGCTTTATTTCCCAGCGTCTTTGCTGAGGAAAAACTCCTGTTTTCTGGGGTATGAGGCTGTATAATTATTATAATAAGTATAAAATAGTATGCATAATATATAATATTTTAGGCCCCCCCTTGAGGAAAGAGCCCTTATTATTTCTTTTTCTTAGGCATTCTCACTCTCCTATGCCCATTCTCCCATGGAGACAGTACCTCTTAGTTTTTAGGTGCAGGGGTTTTGGAATGAGATACACATGTGTCATCACTCAAGCTCAGGGACCTTTGAGCTGGTCTCAGTTTCCTCATCTATAACATGGGTGTGGGGTTTCATGTGAGGATTAGAAGGGACAAACAAGTAAAGCACTTAACACTTGGCTCAATAAAATTTATTATTATTGTTTTCCCTAATCCTAAATCATGTTATTCAGACTAAAGCTCTATGAAAATATATTCAGACTAAAGCTCTATGAAAACAGGGACTTCATCTCACTCCTCTTTCAGGCCCTTACAAAGGTCATTTATGATAATCAGCAAGTGATAGATGTTGACAATATAATGATGATTGATGCTAGAAATTCTGAAATTTTGTGGAGGACCAAAGAAAGAACAAGAAAAATCCTGGCCTGAAACATCCCAGAAGATCCATTCTGAGGCCAAAAGGGAGGTAGAGATATGGAGGAAGCCTGTGCTTTCCATATTCAAAAATTTCTTTGGTCAAGAGCCCCATTCTTGATCAAAGGGAACTATTTATTACCTGATTCATGTTACTGTTGAAAAATTGGCTCTGTGATATTATGTTTCAACTTAATTTTTTCAAGATCCCATTTTCTAGCTCTATGTGAATAATGTTAATAAATGAACTCATGCAAAAACAAACTCATAAAAAACAAAAACAAATAAATTGGCTTTGTCACTGAGTTGCTGGGAAAATCATCTACCTTCTTTTGGGTCCCAGTTTCCTCATTTAAGGTTATTGTGAAGGTTCTCTTTACATCTATGATGACTGGGGAAGGTCCCAGATGGAACCGGTTCCAGCCAGGTCATCCACCACTCAATACTGGAAAGGAAACC
This sequence comes from Hipposideros armiger, assembly GCF_001890085.2. NCBI lineage: Eukaryota > Metazoa > Chordata > Mammalia > Chiroptera > Hipposideridae > Hipposideros > Hipposideros armiger. The sequence continues at coordinate 1,590,868 of NW_017731559.1, forward strand.
AAACAGCCAAAATGAGGAACTTCCTTTCAACAAATATCTTGTAATTATGCTGATTTTTAAACCACATAATCAGTCTAAAAACAAATCCCATCTCAATGGAATTTATAAAAGGATTAGGAAATGGAGAAAATGGGGGCATGTTAGCAAACGCATTTGATTTAATTTAAGCCCATTTTCCTTCAGCCTTTACTATTTTTTAACTGGATAGGGTGGAGAGCACAAACAATTCATTGGCTTCCATGCCTGTATTTAATTTTCTCTATTCCTGCCTGGCTAGTATCTGACCTACTTTTAAGGGGTTCATCCCTTCAGTCATGATATTGAAGAAACATGAATAAAGAATCTCTTTGGGAGTGGCCTGAGCAACAAGAAAAACCCAGGTTAAGAAAAGACACAAGGACTCTTTTAGTCTCACTCTGGAAGAAGGATGTATGTCACTTTGACTCAGTTGTAGCTGTGGGCTTGGAATCTAAAGTCATTTTCTGCTTTGCTCTCTTGTTTTACTTTTGTAGATCACTGCACATGCCAAATAATCAAGTTGTGTCAAACGAAATTCCACTCAAACAGATTAGCATTGAAATGAGTTTATATGATTATGAGCAGATTAAATATATTAACCAGGGCTGCTGTCAATTTATCCAATGTCAGCCACATCAAAATCTCTTCCCTGAGATTTGGCCGAACTCTAGGTCATGTTGTTCTGTACAAAAATAAGGCACTTTGAAAAGGACGATGTCTAGCTTTTCATCTTTGACTTTTGATTTTAACCAAGGAAGTGAGAAGATAGGAAGTTAATTAATTGTACAAGGGTACAGACATTTGTGTAGCTCTTCGGATGTTTAAGCACCCGCCCCCATCCATGAAATAAATGTATCCTTACGACAATTCTCTGATGTAGGGCCTATTAGTCTTTTTCAGATAACTGATTTTTGCATACTTTACAATTTTTAAACTGCAATTTTAATTCTCTCCACAATTTAGTAATTTAGTGTTGTCATCACAATTTTAAAATAAGCAAATTGTGATTTGAAGTTTCAGCAGCTTCCCCAAGGTTTGCTGCTGCCCGGCATCAGTCTGCTGTGGACGCCAGCTCTCAATCACAGCCCATGCATGGGCTGACAGCAAGGTGCTTTGACTGTAGACGATACCACATCAACTCCAGATCCGCTTCTGAGCCTCGGAACCTCAGCTCCACTCTCTACGTAAATCTACTGAGGCCGTCATCAAAGTGCTTACCTTATAATCTGTTCATTGCTTGCTGACCTGGCAGTCTCCATTCTGTTTGTGAACTTAGGGCAGGAACTTTCTCCATCTTTGTTTCTCTAATGCCCAGAATGGTGTCTGACATATGGGAACTTGATAAATGTCTGTCAAGAAACAAGTAAACAAACAAATTCACCTCACTAGGCAGATTCCAAAACGTATAAAATATTTTACAAATATTACAATTTTTGCACTTAAATATTTTAATGTAAATTTGAATTTTGACTGCTCCTGATAAGGAGAATTAAGAGGGTTTGTAAACGAAACCACTTGTTTTTCCTTAGACAAATGTTATCCATTCACTCTGATCTAAGTCTTGGAATCTTATCAATCAACAAATATTTGAGTATCTACTATGTACAAGACACTGTGCTAGGCGCTATAGGGGATCAAAGAAATAAAAGGGGCGAGCCCTTTTCTTGGGGAATTTATAACTTTGTAGAAGGATTGGCCTTCCTTTGCCCACTCAAAGGTTTTTCTGTGGAGTTTATAGTACAAACAATAGTCACGGGATGGGAAGAACCACCACAGATTGAATATGAGGATGTTTTCAGAAAACCATGCAACTGTCCATTTAGAGTCTATTTCTAGACCCTCAGCTATGGCTGGTTAGGGAGATGAGCTTTATCCTTTAGAAGTTAATTCTCCAGATAAATAAAAGGGACTCTGCAGGAGCCTACATGTTACAAAGTGCAGGAGATGGGGGAGTATGGGTAATTGTAACCCCTTTCATCTTCAAGGAGAGAAAAAAAAAATTGCGTGGGTCCAGGACAAACAAGCCATAAATTTCAGGCTTGAGCCCCACTAGAGCTGCTTCCTGAATACGGCCCAAACCAGGGCTGTCAGGACTGAGCCACTATCGAGTCACACAGCATGAAAGAGGAGGTGCACTATCCACAGATAGTGTCAGCCCTCAAGATCCCGGGGGCTGGTCTCCTCTCTTCCGAATCCAGCTGAGACTCTCAAGGGTTCCAGTATTGGGAAGTGATAAAGAAGTAGAAAACTAATGGTGACAGCCAAGGACACCTTAAAAACTAGGAAGAATGGGATCCTTCTGGAGCCAGAACTCATTAGTTGTAAAACTCCCAGAGCCAGACAGAGGGAGGTAAGCAGATTTCTTTGGGGTTGGGTTCTGTTGTTTATACTGAAGTGTTTGGTCTTAGAAGACCAAAATAGGCCTCTAAAGGCCTTGTCATTAGAGATTACAAAGATAATTACTTTGGTGTAGCCAGACACATCTTCTGTTTCTCTTTATTTTCTTTGTAATGTCTTAACTTTTCTATTCTGAAGTAACAGAAGCGATGTATGTGGTTTTGTTGGCTCAGACCCTATATGTCTTTTAAACAATGAGGGCCAACATTTATTAAGTGCTTACAACTGCCAGGCTCTGTTCTAAATGCAACAACCCTATGTGGTGGGTATTATGATTATTGCCATCCCCATTTTACAAATGGAAAAACTGAGACAATAAGAAATCCAGGAAAGCTGGAAAGTGGTGAATTTGAATCCAGGCTGTGTGTCTCCAGAATCTGCGCACTTAACCACTAAGGTATAATGACTCTTAATTGCATATAAGGCAGGTTCATATGCATATGAAAGGAAAAATCAAACCATGCTGTAAAACATTCTTTCTGAAGATATCCTTGGAGATTCAGGTTCTGAGGGCACAAAGCCAAAGGGATTAGTAGACTCTTCTTATCCCACTTGTTATAGTCCAAGATATCAGAAGGACATTCAGACTACATCCCCAGCTGGAACCTGCCTAACAAGCTTATGGAGAAATGGAGGTTGTTTCAAACAGGACTGAAAGCGCACTGGGGTGTTGTGTGTGGTGGTGGGAGTGGAGGCAACTGAGGAGAAGAGAGAAGTAATACTGGTGGATGTAAGCTATGGGATTTTGTCCAGCATTTAGAAGTAAGGAATTTGATATAGATGCACCAAATGTATTTTAAAAGCATAGTGTTGGTTGAAACAATAAGAAACAGAACAAGCCACGTTGGTTAAGAGCTGGCTTGGGACGCCAGCTCTGAGCAGCAGGGCCCCAGTTTGGATCCCACATGAGGGCCAGTGACACTGCCCTCTACAGGTAAGATGGTGAACAACAGCTTGATCTGGAGCTGGGCTGCTGTGAATCGCCGGGGACTGCATAGGCTGCAGTGGAGCTGCAGTGGGCTGCCATGAGTGGCTGGCAGCCAGTGTGAGCGGCCGGCAGCCAGTGGAGCTGCCAAGAGACACTGTGAGTGGCTGTCCAGAGGCCAGCGACCGATCTGCCTCATCCAGGAAAAGCGCAATGATAATACCAACATGGGCCAATGAAGCAACGTCCTCCGCAATTAGATTGAAGAACAAAAGGACAGCAACTTGTCTGTTCCCCTCCCTCAATTCCCCAATAAAACCTTAAAAAAAACAAAAAAGAACAGAACAAGGTCTCTAGTAAGTCTATCTTGAAGGTAAACTAAAAATATGTACACAAAACAACACAATGTATTTTATAAAGATACATATCCTTGGACATCTATGATGGGAGGATTGGGAACAAGAATCTGAAAAACAAAATTAATAAAAAAGACAGAGGGAAACACAGACTGGAAGTGACATGGTCCTCACTGAGAATGTGGATGGTAAGTTGTTAAATGTCATGTCATGTCATTCATTCATTCATTCATTCACTCACTCATTTGCCTAATGAATACAGTCTTCGCAGCCAAGGCTGGAAGCACCAGGGAAAGTGCAAAAGCTCTGGGATCAGGGAGACTGGAGTTTCGATCCAGGTTCCATGTGTATTTTCAGGATTGCCTTGGGAAACCTCTCTGAGGACTAAGTTTTCTAGGCTGCAAAATGGAAATAACACCTAATTCATACGGTTGATGTGAACAATATATGCAAAGCTCCTTGCATGCAGTATTTGACCTAGAGTATATAGAACAAGCCCGTAGTAAATAGCAACTACTAACTATGCTGTACTGGGGATTGAAACAAAGACAGTCCCTGTGGTCTGGTGGAAGAGATTACCTGAGACAAATGTGTACAAAAGCTTTAATTATCAAGGTTAGTGCTATGAAGGAAAAGGTATAGGGTGCAATGAGATCTTTTGAAAAGTTCTGAACTCATTCTAGGGGCTTATTGTTAAGACTTTAAGTCAAATGGAGGAAACCAGGCGTGAGCACCTACTAAGAGTGTTCAACAATGCCCCCAATGCCTGCAGGAGAGATGAGGCCAGACAGCAAGTGCATACTTGCTGAGGGCCAACTGGGTCTGCTAAGATAGTGTTCTGAGTGGGGCAGAGGTCTCAGAGGAGTTGATGGGAGCTGGGGTCGTCTGTGGGCTGATAGGAGAGGTGGAGGGTGGAGGGAAGCATGGATAGAGTAAGTGCTGGAGGGAGGGATATGCAGAGTGTGCTGGGGGCTAGGAGTAGACCCCATGGCCAGAGAAAGAGGCTTTCTTCAACCCTGGTCCCTTTGGATAAATATAAGAATTTCATATCTTCCCCACCCCGACAAACTGCTGGAGATACTGATCTATGCCTTTGAATTTGGCCAGCCCCTGGTTATCTTCTGTGGATCTCCATTAGCCAAGATTTTATGGAGCTTTTCTTTCTGTAATTTACATTGGGACAGAAATAGGTGCTTGTTTTCATTTTCCATACGTAAAATTATCATAAGAACTATGCTTTTCAAGCTACACCCATTCTTCCTCAGAAGTTTTGAGCCTCCCCCTCCCTATCACAGTTTACCCCCAGCCTTGGGTCCAGATTTTCCCCTAGAACATTGGTTGCAATATAGATAGTATGGGTGAGCAGGCAGAGATAGGTTAGGGCGAGATAAGAGGGCCTTAAATGTTGCTAATGTCCCTGCTACTGTAATTGTAGCTACCCCACCTGAGGCACAAATTCTTCTTACATGAGGTGGGTAGAGGAGGGCCATTTAGGGACACACAGGAGGGAAGTGAGCCCACCTCTGTGGAACGCCCTTCTGCAAGCCGGGGAGGAGATAGCCTGATATATAAAAGAACTTGGTTGGTCAGCCCCAAGGCTGGGAGTTGAGAGTTCCCATAAGATCAATCTCTGAGCCCACTAGATTTTTCATCCCAGAAAACCAGAAGAAAAGAATTCTTCCTATTCTGTAAGCTCTAAAAACCTCACTCCCTTAAGACAAGCTCAACTGGGCTGATCAAGTGGCTCAGTTGGTTAAGAGCTCACTCAAGAGTGTGAGCTCTGAGCAACAGGGTTGCCTGTTCAATTCCCGGCCCGAGCTGAGCTGCCGCTGAGCTGCCAACAGGTGGCAGGATGGCTCAGCTAGAAAAACAAAAAAAAGATGAGCTTAACTTATTGTCTTTAATTCTAACTTGGGGTTTCAAGGTAGTAACTAGGTGGGAGTGGGGGGAGAGGGAGTTCTCAAAGTCATTTTAATATTACAAATAGCAAAACAAAATTATTGCATTGACTCAGGATAAGATGCATGGGCTAAAGAAACTCAGGTCCTTTGCTTTGGGCTAGAATTGCATCTACTTAGTGTGGTGACACTAGGTCATCTGTGCTGATTGAAAAGATGTGTTACTTGATAAATGCAGTTTGTTGGGTAGACAGGATCTTCAGTACATGGAGTCCATGGAATAATGATGATGATAACAATGATGAAAAAGATAGTAGTTGAGCAAATATTGGGGCCCCTGCTCTAAAAGTTTGTTGACTAATTGAGAGGAGAATCAAATTCTGTTAAGCAAGAGGGAATAAGGATATGGAACAGTGGTGTAAGCCTGGCAGAGCTGCCTTCTACCCAGGGAAGCACCATGGTCAAGACCACTAAACCTGGGAGAGAAGAAAGTGAGACAGAGGTGTTCTGTCACTCACTTCTGCTTGTCTTTGAGTGGCAGTCACCAGTTGCAACCAATCTTAAGACACCCTCAGTCTGCATCAGGCTTCCTATCCACATTTGGCATTAGTTGGTACCTAACTGGTGATGCATGAGCAGTACTGTATTTGCAAGGACAACCTAGGCAGCCTAACACCCACCTCCCTTTCCCTGTCCCTTCCCTACTGCACATTTGGGTTAGCTCTGTACAGGAGTTGGTGTTTAATCTCATTTGATTTTGATGATAAGAATTGGTTTTTATTCATCCACCTATTTTCCCATCCATTAATTCAACAAGTATTTTTTTTGCAAGGTGTTATGGGGACTGTTGGAGTTTCCATCTCTGAGCCCAAGGTCTATGAAGTTGATGATTCACTAAACTTTGCAATACTAGCTAAAGGGTGGTAATGGGAATGATGATTTTAACACAATTAAAATTTCAATGGTGAACTGTAGTTAGCTAGTGTTTGGCCAGGTGGTTGGAAGCCTCCTAAACCTGACTGGCTAAGAGACGAGCCAGGCTGAAGTGGGCAAGCAGCTGTGGTTCTGGGAGGAGCAAAGTCTACAAGGGCTAGATCCAAAGAAGCAGCCTGGGCAGGGTCAGGCTGAGACAATGGTCTCTCCCAGAGGTGCACCTCCCTACAGCTTCTGCTTACACATCTGGATATGTGCTTCTCCCATCCTATTTCAGAAAGTGGATTAAGTATGGATTGAAAGTATGTCCTGAGTGCAAAATTCTTACGCATATGTTTTTCTGAGCTGTAGGTGCCCTAGCAAGTAGTACTCAGGACACCAGAAATCCAAGGGCCCTTCAACATTTAGCCTTTGTCCCTTAAAACCCCCAAAGTCCAGGTAATAGAGCTCCTGACAGGTGTTGCCTGCCAACGGAGCAGTTGCCTGCACTGTTGGAAGGGTCAGAGGCAGGCTTCCTGGTGTCAGCTAACCCAAATGCTTTCCAAAAGGCAGTGAGTGAGTGAACGTTGGTGCACTTGACTGAGCACAAATCCCTTCGTTCTCTCAGCCTTAGCCAATGGGCCAGTGCCAACTGGAGGCTGATAGAAATGTACTGCTGTTGGGTGAGGAGGAAGGAAAACAGGGGCCCCATTGAGGACCTACCAAGCTAGCTCCCACTTTGGCACCTAAAATGGTCAATTTTAGCTGATCAGGTTTGTTTTGCAACTTGGTTATGTGATTCCTAAGCATTACCCTTATCTCTAAACAGAGGTGTGAAAACAGAACCAACTTGGCACAGGCTGGCTGCCTGAAGGAGGGTCTTTGTGTGAGGCTCAAAGCTCGTAGGGTGGAAAAAGACACAGGATGCTGCCAGGTAGGCCCCCTGCCTCAACTCATCTATTTTCCTTCCCTTCATTCCAGTGAGACTAGACACAGGCCCACGTGCATAAAAAAGTGGCCCCTGTAGAGATGAGAGATGATACTCATGCCATGATGTGGGGCTTTGGCCTCTGCCTGGGGTGAACCTGCAGCCCAAAACGGACTACTCAAATAGCTCGTGGATGTTTCCCAAATGTGTCGTGAGGCTCACGCACAAAAATGTGGCCGGTACTATTCACCGCCTCTCGGGAGTGAGGAGCAAGATGGCACCTCGCCAGCAACCTCACAAAGCAGCGTTGTTAATACTCCTTTAGATGCTCCTGCGTGGCTTCAGCGGAGCAGAGGAGGATCTGTTTACGCTGACTGGCTCCTATTGACTCTTGTGGGGGATGGGAACTACAATGCTGGCCTCTGTTAGTCTCTGGAGCATGTTAGGAGTGCTTGGCCAATGATGAGGGTGTCCTGTGATCCTTCTTGGTTAGTTGATACTGAATTACACCCCTGGAGGGTGAGCTCATTCCTGGGCCTCAGAAAACAAGTTTCTGACTAGGTTTGAGGCAGAGGGAAAACTTCAGGCATGAGATTTGTTGAGAAGCCCATTGTCTCCTTGCGGTGAGTCCAGGGCAGTGTTTCTCAGAGTTGGATCCCTGGAAAACTGGGGGTCCAAGAGTTCATCCAAAATATATGTGACAGTGAAATCTGTGGGGCTGAAACACATTATTCTCCAGAAGCACTTTAATCGTAGCAATGGCCTCATTGCTGAGAAACTTCAGCAGTTGTTTTGCTGTAGTTTTTGTTTCCCTTCTCCAGAAAGGCTGTGGGCATTTCAGGCCCTTTGTCCTACTAAAGGGATTACAACTTGAGTGAAAGGAAGCCATCAGCTAGATCAGGAGGTAAAGCCTCAGGTCAGAGAGGACCCAAGGCCAGTCCCTGACTGCAAATAGCCAAGTCAGATTTGAATCTCCTTCCACTTTCTTGCAGGGACTATCCTCACCCTGGGGCTCTGCCCTCAGATGTACTCCCTGTTACATTCTTACAAGGCTTTCTTTCAGCAGACTGAGAGATCCATTACCCCTCCTCATTGATCAGGCTTCAGCAAGGGCAACATACTACATTAGTAAAACCAGTATATTCCCCAGTGACCTAAAATGTACCCTTTCAAGAAACTCTTTATCTCTACCCTCACATCTTTAAACTTTGGCTCCCCACTTCCCAGTCTAATAAGACATGAAATCCATACCACTCTTCTGCCTTGAAAGCTATCCAATTTGGCTGGAGGGTCCCTTCCCGGGTCCCTGTATGCACAACCTGTGGCATCTTAGCCCATTTCCTCATCTTTAATTGAGCTTCCCTCAATCCATTCTCCACAAAGTAGCCAGAGTTTCCTAAAATAGAAATCTGCATGTCATTCCCCAGTTTAAAAGGTTTTAATAGTTTCATATAGTTTTGGAGAGGGGATAGAAAGCCCTTATATGGCATTCAGAGTCCTGAACAATCTGGCCGTTTCCTCCCTCGTTTTTTTCTTATCCCATGTCACTTGCACACCAGATTTTTTCAAGTCTGTTCTGCAACATGTCTTCTTGATCACAATTGTGCCTAGGTATTGTGGAAAGGGTGTTGGGCCTAAAGTCTTCTTGCTCAAGACCTGGAAAGGACAGGGAAACATTTTCAGAGGGCATTCTTGTATGAACTAATAGCCTTTTAAAATGAGTTTGACCAAAGAATTACACTTCTAGGATTCTAGCTCATGGAAGTGCAATTCTTGAGAACAATGTATTAGAAAGGATGGTTAAAAGACCCAGGGAAATTTACACCACAGAAGTCGATGTAACAACTATTGATAAGAAGGGAGCAGATTTATGTCCAACATGGTGGGATGCCCATGATATTGGATGAGGAAATGAGTTGGAGGAAAATTTTAACAATATCATTCTCATAACCCACATGCAATTTTTTTGGGTATAAAAATAGTCTGAAAGGATACACATCAAATGGAAGACTATGTTCATTCCAGGAAAGAGTGGGGGGGAATTATAATTTTACATGGTATTTTTGGGAATAGCTTGACTGCTGAATTACCCCTATTCAATGGGGGTAGTGTAGAGTTAGAGTATACGACTTTAAAACACTAACATTATTAGCACTGACACGATTGATTTTTCTCTGCCACCTGCCTGCTTTCTGTCAGAGGTCACCGTCCTGTCTTCACTACATTTAAATAGGGGATTCTGGAAGATGGGGAAGGTTTTTCAAGAAGTAATGTCACAGCCCACCAATGGGGAAGGTGATGGTGAAGGAGACTCTTTTGGGCAGCAGACTTCCCTGAAATGACCTATGAGGTGGCCAATATGGGTCTGAGTCAAAACAGCTTATGTTTCATGTGTGGCAATCCCTGCAGCAGTTCTTCATTCTTATCAGCTATGCTTTTAGAGAGAAAGTCTGGGCTTGGGTTCATATGCAGACATGTGTTGGGGAAGAAACAGAGGAACACTATAAATACTAATAACCACCACTTACAAAGCTCGTTGTGTCAGCACTGGGTAAAATGGTTTATAAACATTCTTTCACTTAAGCTCATAATTAAATTTTCTCCACAAAAACCTATAGATTAAAAAAAAATTCCCTTTTGCTTCCCCCCCCACACACACACACAAATTAATGCTCACAGATAATAGGTGATAAAGCAGACCTGGCTGAATCCAAATTTCTTGCACATCACACTACACAGCCTAACATCACTAACCTCAAGAGGCAGAGAGTAAGTGAATAGTATCCGGTTACTGTAGCCATGATTGTATGGGGATTCAGGGGTTTTTAGTAGACCTCTGTTTGGGGTGACTGGTTAGCTCAGTTGGTTAGAGCGTGGTGCTGATAACACCAAGGTTGCTGGGTTCGATCCCCTCATGGGCCACTGTGAGCTGTGCTGTCCTTAAAAAAAGAGTCAACTATGCCATTGTACCATGAAAGCAACATGTAACCAATAACCACAGCTATTTTCCAATACAAATTAAAAAACATAATAATAATAGGAGACCTCTGTTTGAAGATGCCTCCATAACACAAAGAGGCAGTGTGGTGTAATGCAGAGCACAGACTTTTCAGGCTGATTTGGATTAAATCCTGACTCTAACTGATAACAGTGAGGGCAAGTGCCTCTCTGAGTCTCAGTGTTGTCATCTGTAAAGTGGAACAACAGTCTCAATCGCACAGAGCTATGGTGAAGAATAAAGGAGCTGGTGAATGTAAAGTGTGAAGTCCTGCTTGGCAGGTAGGAAGAGGGTATTGGCAGTGTGACCATTCCATGCTCCAATAATAAGGAACAGTTTTGTTACAGAGCACCAGAGTATCCCCTTTAATCCTCACAGGAGCCATCAAGCTATCTCCCTTATCCCTTCAATAGCCCCGCTTCAGGCTAGAGTTGATTACACTCAAGCCTCTGCTTCCTCACTTCCATTTCCATCTCAAACCGCTGGAATCTGGTTTGGACCCACCACTCAGCTGCAACTGCTCTGACCAAGGTCACCTGTGGCCTGCTTGGGGCAAAGTCAGATACTTTTCTGTCCCTGTCTTACCTTGACTTCACAATGAACGTTCTTCCCTTAGCGTCTGGGTCTCACTCTCTCCTGGTTTTTTTATTTTTTCTGCCTCTCCAGTTGCTGCTTCCCCGACTTCTTCATGGGCTTCTCGTCAGCTACAGCCCCTTACATGCTGTTGTTTCTTGGTGTCTGTCCTAGACCTTACTCTGATGATTTCTGGTTTCTTAGTATTTCCAAAACCTGCTGCCTTCTCTTCATCCAGCAGCCAGAGCAATCTTCAGATCTGAGCGTATCATTCTCCACTCCATCAAACCCACCTCCTGCTCTTAGGACAAAGACCACAGCCTCCACTCAAAATGGCCGGGAGGTCCTGCCTTCAGGCTGTTGACTACACTTGAAGCTTCATGTTGCCCACTTGCCCCCATGCCCGGGGCCCTTCAGGCCTTTACACATGTGCTTTCTTTTGCTACAACCCTCCGCCTCACTGCCCTTCATACCCAACCCTTCTGCTTCCATCCTCCCCCGTCCATGACTTTGCCAAAACAACGACCAGTCTTAGCTTAAATGTCACTTCCTCAGGAAGCCTTTTCTTACCAGAAAAAAGACCCACACCAGGCTGGATGCCCCTGGTTATGTTTTGGAATGCTGTATCTCTCTTTCCTAGCATTTATCCTAATTGTAATTAATTATTTGTGTCGTCACTTGTTAATATTTTAAAATAATTCCCCCCAAAATGTAGACTCTCTGAAAGTAGTTCCCATCAGCCTTAGGCACCCTCAGTCCCTGCCGAACCCAGTGCCTGTAAGTGCTCAGTCAAACCCTGTTGGTCAAACGAATGGATGTGTGTGGATGCTGCCAGTTCTCTCCTCCCTGGCTGGCTGCTGCTGTTCCTCCCTCAGTTTCCACCCATCCTCTAAACCACAGTTATCTTTTGAAACACAACCTTGATCATATCATTTCCCTCTTTTGCTGGCCTCTCATTGCCCAAGATAAAGTTTAGACTTTACTCTGCTTCTCTTTCATGTCTCGTTTTTTAAAAATAAGCACATCCTTGGAATTGTATATTCAGTCACATTTAACTGAACTGCTTATAGTTTCTGCAATTGGTCATCCTTTCTGTCCTCTGTCAGGTTTCATATGTCTTAGCTCAGCACCCTCACCCCTACTCATTTCTCTGGCTACTTGGTCTCCCTGGCCTGGCTAGGGTGTGTCTCCTGTATGCCTCAGTTAAATCCTGTGTTACCCCAATCACAGAAGAAGATCAGTGTCCGTCTGCATGGCTGTCTCCTCCACCGCAGGGCAAATTCTTGAGGGCAGGTCCAAGATTTGCTCAGCACTGTGTTCTCAAACCCCGAAAACACAAAGCCTGGTACATGGTCAATAAATTTGCTGAATGAAGACTTAACTTGATTTGTATAGTCTGTGGGTCATAAATTAGGCCTGATACAACTTGAAAGATTGGTCCTGCCTGCCCCCTTTTTATGCCAGATAAACACAGTGGTTCCTCCAAGATATTGAGGAAGAGCCACTCAGAAGAGATTATTTCTGCTCCGTTATACATTATTTGGTGGTGGATAGGTGGTGTATGAGAGAGGAAAGAGAGCCCTTTATGTTACTCTTCTCTCTAGTTCTCCTCTACTGTCTGTTATTTTTTCTTTTGCTAAAATACAATATCTTTCTGCATTCTCTCTCTACTCTCCTTACTACCTGTGTGTTGGTTGGAAGGATTTGTAGGGAAAAGTGGTGAAGTATGCCATGCAATCACCAATGCAGGACTCTTTAAGTTTGAGATGTATAAAGACGCTTCTCCTTTTGTTTTCTGTCCTGGACAACTAGGAAGAGATGTTTGTGGAGACACAAGCTTTCCATACTTGGGGACTGGCTCATGGGCACCAAGGCCCGCTAAGACCTTGGTAGCCCCAACTCTGCAGGCTCCACCCCTCCCTGTTCACCTCTTGCACCCAACTTCCCCAAACAGTACAGTTCACTCCTCCCCCAAAGCCCCCAGTACGCTCCTGCTCCGTAGAAGTGGTTATCAACTCAGGCTGTGCATTAGAATCATGAGGCTTCAAAGAATACAGATTCCCAGGACTTTCCCTACATCATTTGAATTGGAATTTCTGGAATGGGCTTGGTCATGAGTAGTTCTGAAAGCTTCCTAGGTGATTCTAATGTGCAGCCAGTGCTGAGAACCACCACCTTCAGCTTTTGCTGGTCTGCCTGATGGAAGGTCTTCGCTGCCTGACCCAGAATCCTGCCTGAGATGCTACTTACTTCCTAACTTCTTTTGCAAGGCACCCACATCCAAACGGTCGTCTCATGTGACCCTGGAGGATACTCTAGACTACTCTCATGATAGCTCATTATGGTTATTTGTGATAATATCCCTTTCTAGACTATCAGCTTCTAGACGACCCTCGGTAGCATAGATCAGAATATCCAGAACACTGTGGGTTTTTAATAACTATTAATTAGATTGAATTCAAAGGAAACCTCAGCTGCTTTTGGATTCCCATGGGCTGTGAGCGAGTTAGATCCTCCCTTTCTTCATCCACGCTAGGCCAAGAGACTGCCTTGATAATTTTTCTATTTTGCCCTGATAATTCACCCTTCATGACATGGGGCACATTGACTATAGTAAGTCCAGTTTGGTTCAAACATTAATTACATGATTGTTTTGGGGGCCTTGGAATATACTTGGAATGGTTTGGGCCAACATAAATGAAGATACTAAAGCAGTGAACTGAACACTATTTTGCAAATAGCTTGATCAATTGATGAAGCACAAAGATTTTCTCCTAAAAAAGAAAGTCCCTGAAAGTCTCAGCGCTTTGGCATCTGAAGCTTCATTTTCAAACTCCATGCTGCCTGTTATAACCCCAGCCAGTTTCTACTGGCCTTTTTAAAATATGTCATCCCAACAAAACACTAGGCACTCGCCCATGAACATGCACATTCTTTAGTCCCTACTCTTTCCTCACACTCTTCCCTGACCTGGAATGTATTTCACATTATCACTGAGAAAACACTACCCACTATTCAAGGTTAAATTCAAATGTCAGCTGCTGGATGTTCCCAGCCAGAAGTAATCCCCATCTTTTCTGTGCTTCTAAAATACTTATTTTCTTTTCATTTAATCACTCATTCATTCTGTAAACATTTATTGAGCACCAAATATGTGCCAGGTTCACTTAGCCATGGTTGTATTCTCTACTGTATTATAATTATTTTTGTTTTATCTTCTTGAGGGCCATGGCTGAATCTTGTTCTTTTCCTCTCTGCCCTCTGCTCTCCACTGCAAGAACAGGGTTTTTCATAGGGTCACGTGCAATAATGTGGTTGATTGAATTGGGTCTTGTTAACAACATTCTTGGTGATGTGAACTGGGCACAAATTTTCTCTGGACATGGATAAAGGTATCTATTTTGAACTATCAATGATCTGTAAGTCATGACATCTATGGAAGATTGGGTAGTGGCTTTAAAATGAAAAGAAGCCTCCAGTTAGGGTTTGTCACATGGTGCCATTAAATTCTTCCAACTGGGTTTATAATGGATAAGAAACACCTTCTATAGTCGCTTCCTTGGCAGTGATGATCTGAGAAGTTTGGCAACTGAACTATGATGACTTCACCACCATCCTGCTTCGCTCCATTCACTTTTTGTGATTCCCACGTGGCTGTTTCCTGCCAGGGTTGGTGCTCTGTGTCAGCGGACGTTTTGCTCTAAGTCACTGGAGTGTTCTGCTGTAAGCATGTGCACGGGTGCAGAGTAAGTATAGATCTTCACAAATCTGTTCCTGGGACAGCCGAAATTCACCTGGCCACTCCTGCCAAACATCTCACTTGGATTTCTTCTGCGTGTTTTTCACTTCACCTTTTGCTGGCCATCAGAGACTTCTCTGGCAAGGTGTTTGCTTTCCCAATGACCAAGTGAGAGCTGCTGTTGGGTTTCTTAATCACTATGTTGGGATTTTATTTAATTCTTAAGAAAGATGACCAAACTCACTTTTCTAAAAGACTGGAAATAAATTCCATGCTAACACTAATTACATACCCCACATCCATTACAAGGTCTGCTCCAAGTTTACAAGGGCAAGTTCTGTCTTTCTGCTTCCTAGCTTGGAGAATGCTTTTAAGTTGGGAAAAATGAAAGACTGCCATATGGATAGGCAGCCTCTGGGAGAAATGAGATACTGTTGAATGGAAGGGCAGCCTTCAGGTGACTTCGTGCAAAATGGAGTTTCTGTGGGGAACAGTTTTTACAAAGTCAAAATGAATTGGTGTGTTAGTACAAAGATTTTTTTCTTCCTTCTACAAATGATCAAGGAAAATGGATTTTAAAAATGTAAACATTCTCTTGTAGTATTTACAGCTTCTCTAATATAGAAGGACAAAGGTCTCAGAGTTTAAAGTAAAAAGCAGGAACAGGGAGATAACAGTTCTTTTACAGTTTGATTGTAATCTAAATATAACAGGAAAGTCACTTGCTACATAAAACACTGTAATGGATAAATATGTGGGTGAGATTATAGGGTCTTTTTTCATTTTTCCGTACGGTTTCTTTCCTATAAGTTTTCTTTGTCTTTGAGAAAGGTCTTTAGTGATGAAGACAAATAGTGGTTGAGTGAAAAGCCATTGTTGGGCTTTGCTGATAGAGGGCTTTGGGGAAACGATTTGTTAGGGCAGAGAAGCTAATAGATTAAATGTGAGACCTCAGAGATCACCCCATTCAATCCTTCATTTTACATATAAGAGTACTGAGTCCAGCAGGTGTATGGCCTGAAGAAGTACAAAACCTCATCTTTTGAAATTTCAGCGTCATAACTCCCCTGTGTCGTGATACAGAAAGAATACACTTATTTTTCTACCAAACTGGTGGTCTAATGGAAATCCCCTTAGGGAAGAAATCCTTCAGTTGTCTGCATTATGATCTCTATTCTCTTTGGTAGCAAAGTCAGTTGCTGATAGAAAGTTTGTTGTTGGGGAAGGTTGTGATGCCCCCCAGGCATCTAGTTTAACATCTAGTGAATTTGGGCTGTGCTGGGTCTCACTCTATTTTGATCCTTCAGAGGTGCCCATAACTTTAGGTTTTGCGCCCTGCCCCCTAGTCATCCAAAGTCTCACCCGCTAGGAGAGCATTGGTGAGCATTGTGGGGGTGGGGGTGCAGCAGGGGCCCTGAGGGCCGTGTTGATGACGCTACCTTTCCCTGTGCTCAGGGCACTGGTCTGTGGGCTCACAGGCTCAGGGTGAAAGTCTGGCTTCTGCTCTACTTTGCTCTGTGGCTACTGACAGCATTTGGCTCTGTCCATTGGCACCAGCTGTGGGCCTCAGCCTCTGTTAATGCTGTCTGTAAGGGAGGCTCCACTGAGGAGGATGAGCCCCTTGCAGGTCAGTGGTGAGTTGAGCCATGCTCGCCCCCTAGGTGGAGGGACCCAGCCATCCTCCTTACTCCCTGCCTGGATTTCTTAGAGCAATTCTTTCATAGCTGCTGCTTAGCCTGCCCACCCCCAGCTCTTGGAGGACAGTGACCGTGTCTCATTTATCTCTGAATCCGTGTGTTTAACCCAGGGTGGGTATTTAATAGATGTTTGTTGCAAGATGTGATGCTAAATGGCCATTCGAGTATGTTTAGAAAAACAAACAAACACATGCCTTTCATTTCAATCATTTATGAAGTAAGCGCAGTCATTGAGCCCATCCTACTGGGGTGTAAGAGTAGTGCTGGATGTGCAGTTTTGTTTTTTTTTTAAGATTTTTATTGGGGAATTGGGGGGATGGGAACAGCGCTGGGGAATTGGGGTAAGGGGAACAGACAAGTTGCTGTCCTTTT